>NW_012118265.1:3669156-3777195 GCF_000951035.1 Colobus angolensis palliatus
ATGCCAGAATGAACCAGATATGCTCCTGCTACTAAGGTGCTCCTTTACAATTAATGGAAGACACAGCATTTGAGAAATGCTGGCCCGGGAAGCAGCGCTGAATGACAGAGTATCAGAAGCTCTGAGACTGAGCTCCTCCACCGCCACCCAGTATGGTGACCTTTGAGCAGGACGCTTAACCTTCTTGAGTCCAATTTTCTTATCTGTAGAATGAAGACAAAAGTACTCACCGTCGTCTGTCTTCACTGGGCTGTTAGGAGGGTCAGCTAGTCTGATACATGTGAAAGTGCTCTGAAAATCACATGCAAATGCAAACTGATGCTGTATTTTCAATATAAGTTGAGGAATCCTACCAAAAAACATACCTCAAAATGACTCTTACAGCATGTGACTGCAATTCTCACCCAAAGAGTCACACGGTGAGGAATCTTCTTAACTGGAATAAGGCATTGTTACCTGGAGAGCACAGTATTAATCCACAGGAGGTAGTCTGCGGATTAAGCCCTCCACAGGCCACTCCTCCTGGGCAGGGGAGTCTCCTAGCTCTCCAGCTGAAACCCTGCTTCCTGAACACTGCACTTGCCCAACAGCTCCAGCACCAAGATGGCACGGCCTCTACCCTCTCTTTCCCTAAGAGATTTTCCAAGCGCTGTCCCCATTTGGGCTGGGTGTGCTCTGGATTGTTTTTTTTTTTCATAGCTACTACCACTGGAGGGATTCAGGGAAGATGATCCTTAGCTCAGTCAAAGGATGATACAAGATTATCCTTCTATCTTGTATGGTACAAGATTGTAGTGGAGGCTGACAATGCCAGGTCCATATCTCCTTGCACTCACCTCTGAATACCAATGGTTCCTTATGTGAACACATAATTTTTCTCTGCTGAGGGCTGTTTTGGGCTGCCAGCAAATTAATGCCCCCATAAGCAGCCCTTAAGCAATGACAGATGAGGTGCAGCTGGATAAATACACCAACTTCCTCATCCCTCAGGGCAGTGAGTAACTCTGAGGAAGGCTGCCCAGTTCCCCAGTGGGTCTAAGCCCAACTACCCCACTTGCGTGAAAACATACTCTTTATTGGCTTCCTACCTTCTCTATCTCTACTAATGCTTCCTGGGTCCCCTTGCAAATAAACTACTTGCATTCAAATCCTTGCATTGTGATCTAATTGGAGAGAACTCACCCTCAGACAGCTGGTGCTAGAAGTGATCCTGGGAAGCAGACCCTCAGGATGGGATTGTGGAATTGGATCACTCACCAGCCCAGTGGTCACAAGACCCCATAGTTGCTGTTGAGTGGAGTTTTGAAATATTCCATAAGATTCTCGTCATACTCATTTTGCAGTTGAGTTCTGTAAGATCCTCATATGCAGTGAACTGAGATGGAGTCCTCTGGAAGGAGACACATCAGCTTATGCAATAGCTCTGGCACTTGAGCAATATGGTAGCAAAAGTCTGTAGAGATGGTTAGTTGTCTTTAGCTGTAATTGGAACTGTGAAAGAAGAAAATGACAGGTTCAGATCAGCCAACCATCAACTTAGAACATAGTGTGAAAGCCAGAAGGCTTCCAGGGAAGCATTTTAAAAACCTTCATCTCCTGCAGCTGGAAGGCAGATAAGGAAAAAAAAAAAAAAAAACAGGTCCAGGCCCTCTTTTTCAGAGTGTTCTAGCAGTAAAGGAAGTGGAATTCACAGCCCTGGCATATCTCCTATGGGAAGTGAGGTCCTTGATAAGAAAGGAATAGGGCCCTAATACCCAAGATGGGGAGCCTGGGGTGATGTTCCTGAGAACCTGAACCCCTCGATTCCCAGGAGCCACTGGACTGGCAGAAGTTAGCCCCTCTTAATTGCTAGAGGAGATGATTAAACAAAGACCACCCCTGACTCAGTTGTCTTCCCAGACAATGTTTGCTGTCCTGAAGATCTGCTCCTGCCTCTCCCCTTTGCTGCTGGATCAATTATGATCAAGTCTCAGTAAGGTTCAGGCAGGGAAGCAGCATCCCTGCAAGGGAGGAAAGCCACAGGACCTAGCTAATACACACTAGCAGGGACTGGGAGAACACGAATGGGAATGGATCTTGACAGTGTTGAGTCAGGGTTGGCAGGGACAGAAAACAAGGCTGGATAAGGAAGAGCTTATTGACTGAAGAGTAATATCCTGGTAAAAGCAAAGAGGATTCTCCCTTTGCTAAAGTAATAAGGCATCCACTAGTCAGGGAGGCATCAGTGTCCCTGAGAAGCTCTGCAGTGGCTCTTTTGCAGGAGATGCTGCCTTCGAATGGGCTTCATAGTCAATGGGAATGATACCACTCTGGAATACCAAAGGCCAGGTGGAGGCACTGAACCATCAGAGGCAAGGTGGAAGGAATTGTCATAATGGGAAGCACAGCAGAAAGACAGCCCTGAGCCTTGACCTGCAGGGACCCCTCGGGGTGGCTGATAGACCATGGGGTGTCTGCGGGTGAGATCACAGGCAGCCAGTGAGGGCCTAGCTTGACTTATGTCACCAAAAAGATCAAGAACAAGTGGGCAGAAAGCTGATGTCAGCTGCTACAATAAAAATCACAATCCCTCACCCAGTGTCTGCATATGAGTCAGCTCTAAGATCCAGGACTCATAGACTGAAGGGGAGGACAAGTGCCTTTGAGGAAGGATGCTGCAACACACCACACCAAATATCTGTGGTAGCTCTTCCCCTAATCCTCCCCAGAGACTCCCTTAGCCATTTACCTGAGTAATGCTACACCCGAGAAAAAAGAACGCCTAGATCTTTCAAGGACTATTAGACGTAGGATCTGAGTGGACATGAATGACAGTTGACCCAAGCACCACTGTGGGCCCTGTTAGAGTGGAACATACAGTACCTTGTGATAAATGGCCCACGTCAGTCTCAAAATGGGCCTCATGGGTCCATGGACCACACAGTGGTCATTCCCCCACCCTAAAGGTATGCTGGTAAACCAGCTCTCCAAAAAGAAAGAGGAAAAAAAAGTAGGGGGAGAAAAAAGCCCTGATTTTCACATATAGCACTGGGCAATTTCAAGTCCCCAACATGAAGTCATTGAACCTAAAGTAGGAAAAAGCAGCCTTAGTCCCGAGTGTAGAAAGAGGATGTATCTATTGAACGACCAGCAGAAATCACTTGGGAGTTTGTCAGAAATGCAGAATCTCGGGCTCATCCCAGGGTATGAATCAGAACTTGCATTTTAACAAGATCCCAGGAAATTCATATGCACTTAAAGGGTGAGAAGCCCCTGCTAACAGATCCCCAAAGAGCCTCCAGTTTCTTAGGTCTAAAGATATTACAGCAGAGAGCATTTCTATTTTAAATGAATGAAGCTGTGACTTTCTCCAATGTAGTTATCACTATCCCCATCATTGTTGTCATCACTGACTGTCATCATTACCATCCCCAAGCAGGATCCATTAGATACCTGCTTATTTCATGGACCATTTTCTATTTAAAACAAAACAAAACAAACAAACAAACAAACAAAACAGCCCATACTGAGCTGACAGTGTCTTTCCCTAGCTGAGAGCATTTTGACAGATATTTTTTCAAAGTAATTAGAGTTTTTGTTTGTTTGTTTGTTTTGGCTGGTTTCATCCTTTGGCAGGGTTCTACAACTTACTTGCTTTCACTTAGTTTATATCACCGTCCCTGGCAATCTCCACTTTCCCCGACTCCGCAGTTGACTCCTCATCTGCCCCAGCGCAGCTCTTCCCTCCCTGCCCCTCCACCTTACTCGAAGGTTTCTGCTATTGTCAGAACAGCCAAAGACAACAATGCTTCAACTGGCAGGAAACAGTCTTCACCCTCTCAGGATTTCCTACTATGTGATGTGCAGCCTTTTCCAGAAACACAATTGCATCTAAAAAAAGAAACTGCCTGGGTTTACCTTCATCTCAACACAATGAGTCCATGGCCACCGTAGCCTTGAACGAGGGCCAAACACTCCGAAGCGCAGAGACTCAGAATCAATGGAGGTGAAGGAAGCTGCTTCCCAGGGACTTCCAAGCAAGGGTAGGCAGCTGTTTGCTTATTCCCCATTCTTTTGTTATGTTGTTTGATTTTTCCAGTGAAGCTTGGGTAAGAGGAAGGACAGAGGAAGAGAGGGCCCACAGACCAAAAGGAAGGAATGGAGGGGAAGGGGCTCAGGATGATCAGGAGGTGGGAGTCATAACTGTGGGGTGGAGGGCATGACTTGAGAGAAAAGGAAAAGTAGCAGGTGAGTTGTTGAAGGAGGAAGGATGAACTGGAGAAGGAAGAAAGGAGAGCGGAGGTTTCACCATGATTTTTAGCTGTCTCTACATAGCTGGAATGATCGGGACCTCATAGCTGGCTCATGGTTTTCTGAAGTGGAGAATGAAGACAGTTTCAATGTCAGTGCCAAGTCTGGCAGCTATTTATTTCCTTCTTTATACCCCATCCCCCACCCCACCCTCAATACCATAACTGCCTCTGGGAAGAGAAGTTCTCACCTCTATTCTCATTCCCTTCTCTGTGTAGGGAGAGTGCAGGAGAGTGGATGATGGAGGAGGTAAAAACAGTATCTTCAGAACTAGAGAGGATTTAGGTGACTGTCCCAGTAATCTGAGACCAGAGAAAATAAAATGCAATTAAAGTTGTGGGGAAGTAAATGCAGTTAAATAGTATTAGGCAGCCGTTTGAGAAGAAATCCAGGCCTGAAAATAAAGACCTGGATTGGATACTGGAGGGAAGTGATCCTGTAAGAGAGATGGGAAGTTTTCAATGGTGATGCTAGGAGGAGACAATGTGAAGAACATTTCTAATGACCTGGAAATTCAGGGAAAAAACAGAGAACTGGTGAGAATCCAGGAGGCATGTGAGTTTGATGTTACCTAAAGAGGAATCTGCAGAAGGCAGCATGTCCTTCTGGGCCTCCAACTTTCACAATTCAGAGGTGAGCAGCCTCAGGCTCTAACCCCAGCTCTTCATTCCTTGCTTCACCTCTCTAAACCTTAGTTGGGTTCCCCATCTGTAAAACCCAGACAATAACACCCATCTCATAAGGTGTTTGTGAGGATTACATGAGATGTAAATGAGAAGTTCCACCTCCCATACATTCTCTTCAGGGAATTTATGGGCAGAGTCAAGATTCAGGAGGTGTTAAGAAAATAGTTTCGACCTGAAGTTAGGCATTGGAACAGAGTGAAAAGGAGATGCCAAGAGGCTAGAAGTAGAGTTCAGATCAGACCTGGAACTAAGATAGGGTGAATTTAAAAAGTACTAAGACCCTAAGGATCTACACTAGGTAAGAAGAGGGAAAGTGGTGGCAGTGGGGTAGGAGCCAGGTTTTTGTGCACATTTTGCCTTGGGGCCACCAAAGAGGGGATGTGGGAAGTTTCTCCCACTAGAAGCCTTCCAACCTAATGTAGGAAGATGGATAGAATTAGATTATCACCATTTTGCAACCCTAATGAATAATGAACCTAGCCACTGATCATTATGCCAGCTATTAATTTATTGCCTCTCAGCCCCACATCCACCCTTCAGTAACTGCTCTGTGATAATGGACTGGACTCTTCAAGCATTTCTCCTTTAAAACAATGAGATCCATGTGAAGCTTTGTCAGTAGAGGGTGCTGGAGGGACACTGCAGGTGGAAGGGGGCTTTTCTTCCTGGTTCCTGGGTACTGACCTTTGTTTTTTCTTGCTGCATGGTCTGTCAACAGTGCGCATGTGAGTCACCCAGTTTTTTCTTGCTGCATGGTCTGTCAACAGTGCGCATGTGAGTCACCCAGTGGTGCTCTGCCCTAGTCACATACCCAGAATGTACAGTCCCTCAGTGACCTCAGAGCCCCAGCCTGGGTCCAGTGAACCTCACCTCAGTCCTTGTGATGTGGATTAACATCCGCAGTGGAGTCTCAACTCCTCCTGGGCACTGCTTTCCAGCGTCAGCTGGCCTGCACCCCAGGATGTTGTTTCCCTGGGCCCACTCAACATGAGCATTGCACACCAGACCCTCCACCCATTGCACACATGAGGCCTCACCTCCCAAACGTAATGTACGTGCACCCACTGGGTTCTTTCCTCCTGGTCTGGAGGCTGTGGACCGGCTCTGGCTGGACAGCCCAGTGAACTTAACTGCAATCTAGTGGGCACAAGCTTGCCTACTCCGATAACGCTGGAACCACAGCCTTGGGGAAGAGCCCACCCCTTCCAGGTTTGCTTTTCCTTGAATACTCTCCTTCAGACATAGGGTACTCTTTAGAAGTCTCTTTATGTCTTCATGGGTACTCTCTCGTCGTATTGTATTAGTTCATTCTCACACTGCTAATAAAGACATACACAAGACTGGGTAATTTATAAAGGAAAGAGGTTTATTTGACTCGCAGTTCTGCATTGCTGGGGAGGCCTCAGGATGCTTACAATCACAGTGGAAGGCAAAAGAGAAGTAGGCACCTTCTTCATGGGGTGGCAGGACAGAGTAAGTGCAAGTAGGGGAGATGCCAGATGCTTATAAAACCATCAGATCTCTAGATAACTCACTCACTGTCACAAGAACAGCATGGGGGGAACCACCCTCATGATCCAATTACCTCCACTTGGTCGCTCCCTTGACACGTGGGGATTATGGGAATCACAATTCAAAATGAGAGTTTGGGTGGGGACACAGCTAAATCATATCACTTATCTTAATTGTTCTTTTTATTAAACTTCCAGTATTTGAATTAATGAATGGCTTCTGTTTCCGTTTCTTGAGTGGACCCACAACAACACAATCACGAGTGGCTGCTGATTTCACAGCCAGAACTATGTGGCCTTGTTGGAAATGTACAACACAATCTTTCAAGTATTCTTGTCAAGACATCAGCCCTGAGTCTGATCAAGCCTTAGATCTAACTAAAAGTATGCAAGAAATACACGGGGCAGGGAAACATGTTAAATGACACCATGAGTATAATCAGAAAGTCCAGCCTGTGGGAAACTCCATAGGGAAAATAACCAGAATTATTCAACGAATGAGGGAAATAACCTATAAATTCAGAGACTTAAAAGGCACTAATTAAAATCTATGAACTGCTAAAGGCATCACACTACCTGAATTTAAAACACACTACAAAACCAAAACAGCATAGTACTGGCATGAAGACAGACACGTAGACCACTGGAACAGAATAGAAAACCCAGGAATAAATTCACATATTTGCAGCCAACTGACTTTCAACAAGGCACCAAACATTCACTGGAGAAAGAACAACCGCTTCAATAAATGGTGCTGGGAAAACCGGATATCCATACGCCAAAAAATGAAACTAGATCTCGATCTCTCACCAGACAAAATTCAAATCAAAATGGATTAAAGACTTAAATGTACGACATGAAACTATGAAAGTGCTAGAAGAAAACATTGGGGAAACTCTACAGGACAGTGTTCTGGCCAAAGATTTTCTTGGGTAAGATCTCAAAAGCAGAAACAACCAAAGCAAAAATAGACAAATGGGATTATATCAAGCTAAAAAGCTTTTGCAGAGCAAGGAAACAACCAATGGAGTGAAGACACAACCTACAGAATGAGAGAAAATATTTGAAAACTATTCATTTGACAAGGGGTTAATAAACAGAATATATAAGGAGCTCAAACAACTTAATAGCAAAGATATATATATATATATTATTTTTAAAATGAGTGAATCATCCAAATAGATACTTTTGAAAAACAGAAACATACAAATGGCAAACAAGTATATGAAAAAAATGCTCAACATCACTAATCATCCGGAAAATGCAAATCAAAACCACAATGGGATATCATTTAACTTCAGTTAAAATAGCCGTTATCAAAAAGATAACAGCTTTTTGATAACAGGAATATTGTTATGGAATACTATTCAGCCATAAAAAGAATAAAATCCTGGCTGGGTGCAATGGATCACACCTATAATCCCAACTACTCAGGAGGCCGAGGCAGGAGAATTGCTTGGCCCTGGAGGCAAAGGTTACAGTGAGCCAAGATTGTGCCACTGCACTCCAGTCTGGGCAACAGAATGAGACAGAATAAAATCCTGTCACTTGAAACAACATAGATGGAGCTGAAAGTCATTATGTTAAGTGAGATAAGCCAGTCAATGAGTTAAACAGGTGGTTCTTATGGAGATAGAGCATAGAAAGATTATCAGAGGCTTGGAAGACTGGGGGTGCAGGGGATGAAGAGAGGTTGGTTAATGAGTGAAAAAATACAGTTAGATAGAAGGAATAAGTACTAGTTTTTGATATTACGGCAGGGTGGCTATAGTTAACAATAATTTATTGTGTATTTCAAAATAACTAGAAGAGAAGATTTGCAATGTTCCCAACACAAAGAAGTGATAAATATTTGAGGTGATGGATATTCTAAATAACCTGATTTGATCATTATACGTTATATGCATGTATCAAAATGTCACATGTAGCCTATGAATATGTACAGTTGTTACATATCAATAACAAATGAATAAAATTTATGATCCTTATTTAGATCTTGATTCAAACAATTTTTTAAAAAAAGATTTATGAGGCAATGGAAAAAATGTAAACACTGGCTGAATATTTGGTGATATCAAGGCAATTATTTTTTAAAATGTAAGAGCTAATGGAGAAAATATGAACACTGAATATTGATATTAAGAGAATTATCTTTCTAAGAGATGATAAGATTGTAGATATTTTTAAGAGTTTTAGTCTTTTACATTTACTTAGTAAAATATTAACAAATGAAATAATGTAATGGGGATTTGCTTCAAAATAATCCTTGCCTGGGATAGAAGTAGGTGGGAGAATATATTGGCCATGAGTAGATATATTGAAGCCAGGTGATGAGTACACGGATTTTTAAAAAATTTTGATGCTGTTACAAATTGATTTAAAAAAAAAAAAAAAAAAAGCAACCTAACTGAAAAATGAGCAAAGGGTATAAATAGGTAATTCAAAAAAATGTATAAAAGTGCTCAACCTAGCTAGCAATGAAAAAACAATGAAAGATCAGTAAGAATGTGGGGAAACAGGTATTCCCTCTGGTACTACCATATTGATGGACAATCTGACAAAAATTTTTCAAAACGTAAAATTTGCATTTTCCTAAACCCAATGGCTTAGCTTCTAGATATCTACACTAGAGAAACTGTCAAATATGTAGACAAAAATATGAGTTTATTGCAGCATTTTTTAGAATAGTGAAACTTTAGAGGCAAACTAAACACCCATCAACGGAGGAGTGGTTCACAAAAAGAAGTAAACAAAACGTGGTGTATTCACACAATGGATCCTTTACAGCAGTTAAAAAGAAACCCTATGCGGGCCAACGTGGTAAAGAATCCAAGATATTGTTCAGTGGAAAAAGCACGTTGCAGAATAATGTGTTCCGTTTGATTCCATTTCTGTAAAAATAAAACTAAACTAAAACACGTAGAATAAACCTCTCTAAAAATGAGATATTTGTAATATGTATACATAATTTTGTGTGTCTATACATATACCATACGCTATGTCATTCTGCTTTGTTTATTTTTCATAAGAATATATTCATACTGCTTGTATAATTTTCTTTTACTTTGTGTTTACTGAATTTTGTAACAAATAAATCATTAGTAATCTGTCCAAGAACAGTTTCCAAAGCATGGCAGAAGGCCAGCTGTGATGAACTGAGGGCCTTACCTGACCTGACCAGCCTGGCCCTGTTAGTATACTGGTAACCAGACAAGATTTAAGATGTAAAAGTCTCAAATATTTAAAAGGATTTTCTTAGAAAAAGTGGTGAGGGTTTCCTCAAATGCTTCTTGTCACCAGAAGGGATTTTAGAGTCCAATTGGTCCAATTGCTGACTTTTAAGGAAGCTAAAATTGAGGTCCAGATAAGCTAGTTTTCCAAGGCCCCCAGACTATTTGGCATTTTTTTTTTTCAAGGCCTCTTGGCCAGGCACATGCCTGTAATCCCAGCACTTTGGGAGGGCGAGGTGGGCAGATCACGAGGTCAGGAGATCGAGACCATCCTGGCCAACACAGTGAAACCCTGTCTCTTCTAAAAATACAAAATAAAAAAGAAATTAGCCGGGCATGGTGGTTGGCGCCTATAGTTCCAGCTACTCGGGAGGCTGAGGCAGGTGAATGGCATGAACCCGGGACATGGAGCTCGCAGTAAGCCAAGATCATGCCACTGCACTCCAGCCTGGGTGACAGAGCGAGACTCCATCTCAAATAATAAAAATAATAATAAGTAAAAATTTTTTAAAAATCTCTTGCTAAATACCAAAAGGGACAGCCAGAAGAGTATGTCCTCTAGACCTCTGAAAGTCTGAGAACTATGAAGAAGTAACTAGGGATTTATGTGTTGAAGACAAGCATCTACATGAGAATTCCTGCAAAGTTGCTGACAGCCATGTGTAAGTGACAGGCATTAGCAATCATCCACCACCGGAATCAGGAAAATGAATCATCCCAGGCTTTGTTCTTTGTAGAACAGTGCATTTTCCTCTGGCCTCCACTCTTCTATATCAGGGGATTGTTTCAACTGCAGTCACTGGGCTGAAGGACCCACTAAATTTGGCCTGATTCCTGTCTTGGCAGGCTGCCGTGGCAAGGGTGATGGAGAAGTGTTTACAAGTGTCAGATCCCAGGAACATTTTCTTTGTTCTGTCTGACAAAGCCCAGAGTCAGATAGGCAGAGTGGTGAAAAGAGCTCTGGGCAAGCAGTCAGCCCAGCCTGGGGTCTGGTCTTGGTTCCATCACGAACCCAGCTGTGGGAGCTTGAGCCAGTCATTTGAGGTTTTCTGAACATGCAGAGTAAATGGGCTAGCTGTGATTCCCTCAGCCCTTGTGTCTGGGAAAATGGTTTTGGAATGAAAGTAGCTTTTGGCCTGAGTACCCATTTTCAGAATATATTCTCTCAAGCAGAGTGAGAAAGAAGTGCAAGGTCATAGCAGTGATTGGCGTAGAACTGAGGCCAGATACTAACAAAGAAAAAGGTCGACACTGACGTGCCATCTCCAGGGAGAACAAATAAATTCATCCTTGAAGCCAACTACTGTGGTGGCTGCCTGGAGTACTGTGTTAAAGAGGATTTGGGCTAAACCTAAGCTCAGAGTTCTGTAATCCATTAATAATGTCTGCTACAGGTAAGAGAGATAGAATAAGGTAACAGTACACCAGATTTTTGCTCCTCCTGCATCCAATTACCACATTTAGGTTCCTATAGCCATGAACCCATGAACCTAATGCAAAGTAGGAAATTGCATGTGATAAGATCTCGATAAAGAAAATTTCAGGAAGTAGGCTCATTTAGGATATAATTAACAAGTAAGAGAGCAACAAATCAGGATGCCTGAATTCTCTTCTTTGGACCATCATTGGATAATAATCTTGGACAAACCAAGAACATGTTGGAATCCCTACACTCTGGCTCTGTTATGGCCTGAGGCATGGTAAGGAAGGCACTGAAGGGTCTTTGCAAGTGGGGATGGTATACGGACAAGCCCTGGTGATCCTGTAGCCACAGAAAGTGCTTCTCATGGGCAGTTTGGTGCAGTTTGGTCTTATTTTAATTAATACTGTAATTTTACGGGATTTTAAAAACATATGGTGAATTATGTATTTTCCACTGTGACATATTAAAAATGGCAGCAAAAAGTAATCAAAAGAAAATTACATGTATTCTTATCATTCAGATCCAACATTTTACACCTTGTATTTCCTGGATACAAAGAGAATTTGATGTAAATGTTTTCCTTCATAAGTAGTAAATGTACTTTTTTTCTCTCATGTTAGGGGAAAGTAAATCACAAACCAGAACTGGAATACATAGAAAATTCACAAAAATAAATATTTTTTAATAAAATTAATTTATAACTGCATGTCATTTTTACTGAGTGGTGAGCCAGGGCCAGGTTAAGGTAATGCTCTTCATGCTCTCATCACCTCTAAGTTTGCATATACAATTGAGGTAAACCAGGGTCTTTTTTGAAATAACATGCAAAAATGCATAAGGACCAGAAAGTAACAGTAAAAATACATAAACTGTTTTTCAAAAATTGGGTTTAACATTGCTACATCATCTATTCAATAAAATAAAATAAAAATCACTTGCAAATGCAAAAGCAAGCCATATGATTCCTTTCAAAGGGTAGGGGATGGAGCAGTGTTGTATACTGTACTGGTTAAGCCTAGTGGCTCTCAAGTCAGACTGGCTGGAATCCTAGCTTCCCCAGCTCATGAGGATAATACTGCTACCAACCTCATAGGATGGTTGTGAAGAGTAATTGGATGAGCACGTGTGAAGTTCTTTGGATGGTGCCTAGCACATAGTAAGGACTCAATAAATCTTGCTATTAAGATACACCCTTTTGAGCCAAACACGATGAAGATCATTACTGCCTCATGGTCTTACCCTCTTCATCCCAGTGTGCCATTTTGACTTCAGTTAGATGAGTCTAACACAAATTCATTTATTTATGGTTCAGATATTTCAGGCGATCACTCATGAAAACCCTTTGGGGGAGGTCTTTGGGAGTGGAGAAACCTGAGGCTCTGGGACTTGAAAATCATTTGTCCAATATTATGGAGCTCAAGAGTGGAGAGATCTGAATCTATCGTGTTCCTGCTTGCTCCCTCCGTTTTGTCCCTTTCTTCTCCTTTCTCAGCATCACTGAAGTGCACCCAATCTGTCTTTGCCCATGCTGTTCCTGGGGTGACCCCTGCTCCCCACTGCTCATCTAAACCCCTGTGTGGTATAAGTGCAATAGGAAAGGAGAGAAAGGAGCAACCAGCACAGGCTGAAATCATGAAGAAACAAAAGGAGGTGTAAGCTGGACTTTGGAGGATGTGTGGGATGTAGGATTTGGCTAAGTGTAAAGTGGAGAAATTGGGCCTGGACTTGAAGAGGGATGGGAAGAGTTGATGGATGCCGGAAGTGACCAAAATAGGCCATTGATCTGTAGAAGGTGGGATGTTAACTTGGCTACACAAGTCTAGGTCTTATTATGGAAAAACAAATGATGTACCTACCCTCAAGGAATAATCTAACTGGGGACTTAGAAACAAAATAATAATAATAATTTCTCTTTAATAATTCCTCATGCCCAGGCGCAATACTGGGAACAGCACAGTTTCCAAAATTCAATACCAGACTGATTGGCTGCCATTCTTCTTTACTCAGTTGAGAGACTCCAAACCTTTCCATCTGCTGGCTCCTTCTTTGTACACTAAGTCCACATTTTCCATTTGCCTTCAAACGGTTTAACATTTTTGCTGCATTACTGAGGCCATTTTAATTTATCACTTTGTTTTAAAGCACTGCACCATCCAAAAATAGCACAAAATTACTCATTCTATTCAAGGGTAGATGGTACTGCAGCCTTATATGAGACATGTAATCTGTCACTGATTGGGCCAGTGTGAACACAGGCCTGGTTTTCTGAGTTCTAACAGTCCCGGATGGGAGCTGCTTGTTTTTTTGAAGCAAGTTTTAAGCTTTTTTTTTTTTTTTTGCCACCAGAGCCACTGAAGAATGCCTGACCAGCCACAGAGAGAAGCTATGCAGCTGGGTTCTGAATTCCTTCCTTGTCTAGAGATCCAGGCAGGCTGAAATATTTTAGAAAGAGTTGACTTACCAAATTTTCTTTCTCCTGGTTTTCCACAATGTCATTTCATGTACCTATTTTTAAAATGTTTAGTTTTACATTGGATTTTGTGTTTTAAGCCTATAAAAAACTTGGTTTAGGATTTCAATGGAACCCGGCAGAATAATTTAAAGGGAGAATTTCTTGAGAAATGGAAATCAGTACTGGTTTTTCCAAAAGTTTTGCTGGGATTATTTGTGATTACTCTTATTTTTATAGTGAGTGCAGCCCCTCCTTCCCCTTGCCTTCTGCCTCCCTTTTGTATGCATAAGACAGCCTCATTCTGGTGGTCTGTCTTGAAAATCACCATAATGGAATATATATGAGGATTAGGCATAGAAATGTCAGGCCTTATTAAATTTCAGTAGTCAGACTCGCTTTTGTGTTTCCCATTACCTCTCCGGTCTTTGAGAGTTTCCAGAGAGGAAGAATTCTCCATGTCCCATAGGAAATGTACCCCCTCCCCCAGTTTTAGCAGAACCTTGCCTGTTGTCAGTCATTATTGGAAGACTAAGATGTTTTCCACTTTCATTGACTTCAAAAAAATTCTATTGCGAAGAAGACCTTCGGGTGATTCATGCAATCAAATTCTGTTAGGGAGGAGAAAGTCTAGCTGTCAGTGGTATTAATAAACGCCCGGTGTAAAACCACAGAATCTGGGCATTCATACCCCCTCTCCCCAAGGAGCTCAGTGAGCTTTGGGTGCATTACTTTCCTTTATTCATCCTCACAAGGGAACTCGAAGAGGAAGAGGGGGGCCAGCCTTCTTTAAACAATCTTCCTAGAATTTGTAGCTGCTGTAATATACGTGGTACAGCAGTTCCCCCACCATAATCCACAGTTTTGCTTTCTGTGGTTTCAGTTACCTTCAGGACAGTATTATAAGATATTTTGAGAAAGAGAGAGAGACCACATACACATAAATCTTATTTGAGTATATTGTTATAATCATTCTATTTTATTTTTGTTTACTGCTGCCAATCTCTTACTGTGCCTAGTATATAAATTAACCTTTATCATAGGTATGTATGGGAAAAAATATAGTCTGTATAAAGTTCTGTACTATCTGCAGTTTCAGGCATACCCCTGCAGATAATGGGGGCTAGAGTATATACACTGTTTTTCACTCTAGGCTCCTCCAACTAAGTAGAAATGTGGAGACTTGATAAGGTTTAGAAAGAACCTAAAATAGCTATTAAAGGTAGAGCCACTAGATCAGCGCAGCTGTCAGGGTTTGAAGGCACCCCTGCTTTTGGAGCTGGCAAAGACCTAAGGAATCCACCACGAGGAGAGAAGGAGGAGGCATGGACACACACAGGTGATTTAGGAGCCTGCGGATACACCTCACCCCGAGGCAAGCTCTCCCACCCTCTGCTGCCAAGGAGAGTGCTGGCACATCTCTCTGGCAGTCTTCCACCTGAAAGAGCTAATCTGCCAGGCATCGCACACTCATCTTCCTGTGGGCTGCCAGGAAGAATCTGGGTCAGTGGGAGTTTACAGCTGTAGCAGCAGCCAGACCAGTCATGAACTACGGTGAGTCTACATCTCACCTGGTGGTCAGAGTGACCATGAGCACTCTTAAGAGAAACGGCTCTGATACCAAACCTGTTACTATGCAGAAAGTAAACTCAGACCCTTTGACATCTGTAGTCCCTCTGGAAAATTGGAAATCACACACACACACACACACACACACCCCTATCCCCAAGCTCTTATTAGCCCCCAACTCACTTTGCTCATCCACTTTGCGGAAAAGATTTAACGAATCCTTTAAGGCTATGTTGCCTCTCCCAGGGGTATTTGCATAAAAGAGCCAATGAATAAAACCATCATTTTATATGGGAAATTGGCAAATCAAGTGGAGGAGGCATTTAAGGCCTAGAAGATCCCTCACCTAGCCATAGATAATACAAGAAGTGTGGTGGATAACTACTGTACCTACTCAACATGCAGGGCATAGGAACAGCATGGAGACTGGCATGGAGGAGGGCTAAATTCTCAGAGGGTTGCCACCAACTCAACAGTGAGGGGCTCAGACCCTTCACCTCTGTGGGTGTCAGTGTGCTTCTCTGTAGAATGAAGGGTAGGAAGAACCGGTCCACACCACTCCTTCCACCACCTCCTCTCCTCATCCCTCTTCCTTCTCTTTCACTGTTGGGGCAGCTGTGTGGATATCAGAGTTCAGCTGTACAAGCCAGAGTGGGAAGTTTTGGCTGATTGCCAGTTTTCTTCAGAATTTCTCTACAGGTTGAATTAGGGAGCAGCAAGCTGGTGGCAGGGGGGGGACCAGTGTTTGTTGTGCTTTCCATAAAATGAGATCCATCTCTTCTAAGCCACCCTTTTCTCCAGTACTGACTAGCTGATCTCCAAGATAGCTGATAGTCTAGTTTCAGGATTAGCCCTGTGGTCTGATCCACTGGCTACTCCAGATGGACCTGTCTCCAGGCTCTTCTGTGCATTTGGCCTTCCCTCTGGGCAGAAATGCACCAGGTAAAGGACATAACTAAACCGGTTGTATCAGAGCAGCCTGCCTGAGAGAGATCAAGCAGGGCACAGGTAAAAATGTTAATAAAAATTAAAAATAGAATCTGCAGAACAGGTATTGCTCTTTCTCATTTGGCGAAGGCCTGCTGCCAATATCAGAGTGATCCTTACCAATGTGATGAGTCGGGGGAAGGCCACAGAAAGGACCGCCGAATGCTTGTGTGATATGTGTTGTTTTAACATTTCTGAAATCCCGTTCTTAGTCTGCACACCTTGTCCAAGGCTCCGATGTTATCCAAGTGATTCATCATTTAATGCTGTTGGCTTCAACATGGATTTAATGGTAATTAAACCAAGTGCACACCATGTGGAGATCTATTCACTTGAAGGTCCTTCAGTTCAGGTCACCCAGGTATGCCCGAGGGCTCCTGCCACAGCTGATCCGGTGCTAGATGCTGAGGATACATGGTGAGTTCCTTCCCTCCCCTCAGGGGCAGGTGTCTGGATGGGTAACTTTAATATGATGTCAGATACAGAGAGGGCCAAAGGAGCATGAAGGCAGGCCCTTGACCTCCCAGCTGGTGAGCTGGAGACCTCAGGGAGATAGAGTGAGGTGCAATTTGCAGGATGAAAGAAGTTACTCAGGTGAGCGGGAGGAAGGGAATGGCATTCCCAGTAGAGGGAGCTCTCTTTTTGTGTATTGTGGACAGGAAGGAGGTGGGAGGTCGGAGGTGGGAAGAAGGTGGTCAGAAGGAAGAAAAGGGATTGCATTCTGTCTCTTTTCTACCCATCTGCACTCTTATTCCTGCAGAAATAGAAAGAGAAAATCCACATCTAGGGATGGTTTTTATCAGCTTAAAGGAGATAGAATAAATTTGGAGTGCTGTTTCTAATAGCAACAAAACAAACAAATCAGAAAACCCAACCTGCAAACAACCTGAATGTCTATCCGCAGGAAAATGCTTAAACAAACCCAGTACATTCATATATATTATAGAATAATATGTAGTTTAAAAAAAATAAGATAGCTGTATATGTACAGAGAGATATCCAAGAAATATTAGTAAATAAAAAAGCAAGTCATAGAAAAATATATACAGTGTATATGTTCCCATTTATGTAAAGAAATATGTGCATCTTACTTGTGGTTTTGTGCATCTATATACATGCACATATATAAACACATAGGAAAAAAGTCTGGAAAGATTCTTAACTTCTGGGGAGGGAAGTGGGATTGGAGGATGGCAAAGAAGGACTTTCACTTTCTGCTCAATTCGCTTCCATATTGTTTATATTTTTACCCCAGCGTGTATTACTGAGGTAATTTTTTTTTTTTTTTAGTCGGGGAGGAAGCAATTGAATAGAAATGCAAAGCTCTTCAAAGGAGACCTATAAAGTCATCTTTGTTTTGTTCATTCTTCTCATGTTTCTGCATTAGGGCATTCTCCTAAATTGGGGAGAAACCAAAATGCCCAGAAGTTAAATTCTGCAACTGTCATCATGCAAAATGCCAAATAAGAGAACAAAAGTAAGTTGGATTCTATATTGTTAGGAAGGGATGGTTAATTTGATTGACTCTCGGGAGCTATTTTTCTAGCATTAAGTAATTCTAAGGAGCCCTTTTGTGATCATCTCTGAGTAAATAAAGAAGTGAAATTGCAATCAAATAAATAATGAATCAACTTTAATGCTTTCAGAGAGAATATAAGCTAAATTACAATGTGGATTTAAATTGTAATATGTAAGAAGCACATTATCCCAATGGCAATATTTTCTAAAATGTCTCTTCTTTTTTTTTTTTTGAGACAGACTTTTGCTCTTGTCACCCAGGCTGGAGTGCAATGGCTCAATCTCAGCTCACTGCAACCTCCACCCAGGTTCAAGTGATTCTCCTGCCTCAGCCTCCCAAGTAGCTGAGATTACAGGCGCCTGCCACTATACGCAGCTAATTTTTGTATTTTGTGTAGAGATGAGGTTTCACCATATTGGCCAGACTGGTCTCAAACTCCTGACCTCAGGTGATCCACCTGCCTGGGCTTCCCAAAGTGCTGGGATTACAGCCATAAGCCACCACAGCCAGCCTAAAATGTCTCTTCTTACCTAGCTTCCACCTCCAAGCACACATGTCTCTCACACATCCGTGATTTTGCTATCGAGTACGAAGCCAACAACAAAGCAGAACATCTAGCACCAACAAATGTTTAGATGATACACTGTTAGAGCAGCTCCCACCAACACCAGATGGGCTTAGGGGTCATTTCGCTCTTTAGCATCTCCCTGACGGAAGCCTGCAGAAAATTTCTAAGGTTATCTGGTGCTGGTGAGAGCTGAGCTCAACTCCACTAGACCACAGAGTCCCAGATCATATGTCCCAGATTCGACCTCTGGTTCATGTCAGACCTAGCAAGAGTTTGGGGCCACCTTCACTTTTCAACTTGCCAGGGATAGAAAATGTGGATGGCCTTTCCCACTGTTTATGTGGGTCAGGTCGCTTAACCTGGGTAGTCTCCTATTTCCTCACATCCACAGGGGCGTTCACTTTCTAGACCAGAGAATATATTTAAACCCCATGTTACCGTTGAGGAAAAAGCCCTAATAGTAAAGAAGATCCTCTTTTTGAAGAGAAGGGCAAGGCCGTCTCACACCAAAACAAAGCAATCCACATAAGACCCTTTTCTTTTGCCTCAGGAATTGTTTCCTTTTTTTTTTATTTTTTATTTAGTTTTTTTTTCTTTTTGAGACAGAGTCTTGCTCTGTCGCCCAGGCTGGAGTGCAGTGGTGCAATCTCAGCTCACTGCTAGCTCCGCCTCCCGGGCCCATGCCATTCTCCTGCCTCAGCCTCCTGAGTAGCTGGGACCACAGGTGCCCACCACCATGCCCAGGTAATTGTTTTGTATTTTTAGTAGAGACGGGGTTTCACGGTGTTAGCCAGGATGGTCTCGATCTCCTGACCTTGTGATCCACCCGCCTCAGCCTCCCAAAGTGCTGGGATTACAGGTGCCACCATGCCCAGCTAATTTTTTTTTTTTTTTTAAAGTGGAGATGGGGTTTTGCCATGTTGCCCAGGTCAGTCTCGAACTCCTGAGCTCAAGCAATCCACCTGCCTCGGCCACCCAAAGTGATGGGATTACACTGTGCCCAGCCACCTCAGGAATTCTCTAAGTGGAGAATTAGTGGTGGGAATGTCACACCTGATCGCTCACAGGTCTCTACATTCAAATTTGTCCAAGGCTTATTACTGGGATCCCTGGACATAATCTAAAGGGTTCACAGACTAGTTGGATGGGGGAGGAATCACTATTTCCACTAACCTCTCTCTGAAATTTATCAAGTTTTCTATTTTAAATAAGGTAACATTGCTTCTCGGTCTTTTGGCTAAGATCAAGGGTAGTATCTGTTCCTATCAGTTTAAATGTGGTAACAAACTACAGCAGTCTTATTGGTACCTGTGGCTTAGTCACCAATAGAAATCAAGATAATTTCATATAACATTATAGTTACCCCAGATATCTCAAAATATTTGCCCTGGTAGCTATTGCAAAATTATGGAAGTTACTTAACTTGCCATTAGATCTTTTTGTATAATATTTAATAAATAAGAATGTATAAAAATCTTTATCATAGATTTAAAAAAATATTTTAATAACTGTATTTCAGTATACCCAGATGCATTTTTAGCCCAATGTATTTTCTTTTTATAACCCGACTTTCTTTTATTGTTTTATATAAAGATAGTATTCTGAGTGAGATGCGTAAACCTCACCAGTCTGCCAAAGGAATACATGTCCAATAAAGATTAAGAACCTCAACTCTAAGTGAAGTTAGAATGGAGTTTGCAAATGTTGCTCAGGGTCTGTGTCAATGTCACTTTATTTAAACATTCCTGAGATTCAGCCTCCAGCTCACTGAGCTCCTCCTAACCAAATATGTGAAGGAAGAAGCTGCATCTGTATAAACATCATCCAGCTAAAGTGTCAGATTTCCTTCTCTTCTTCACAGTTGTTTGAAGCCAACAGTTAAAGGCATTAGAAGGATCAAATATCCTGTGTGGCTGGAAGAAGAGAAAAGAACTTTGGAATTATAACCCAAGCATTTGGTTTAACTCTGCTACCCTGTTTTCTTTGTTTGAATTAAGTGCAACCAGTAAGAGCTCAAAAAATGAAAGAATAAATCATAAACCTGTAAGTTACTGGTTTAATTTTCTCAGTAGGGCATTGGGGCATCACCTAATAGCTGCTTAACAGCTTGATAATGAGAGTCATGGCTTCTGATCAGTGCCTAGACATGGTGTGACGAATGCATTTCACTGTGATCTGATCCAGTTACCACTATGTTGGGAAGGGCTCTGAGGCCATCTCCAGGTCTAAGAAGGGGAAAGGTGCTATGGTAGATCACTGATGTCTGCTATGGTAAAGGGATGGAGCTGTGTGCATGCCCCATAATTACCCAGAGTTCCAGCCCTAACTGGTGCCAGTGGCCACCTTTATTTGAAACCCAGGCAGAAATATATTCCTGAACGTTCCTTCTGTATCTCCACTCTGTGCTGAATAGAAAGGGTAACCTCAGTTCCTGTAACTGTTTTGCCAACTAACTGCATTATATTGATGAACAAGGAGCATGAAACACAAGATATTGTATAAAACTATCTGGGATGCAAAAACATTTTAGCACAATTGATGAGAGAGAATTTACTAAAAAATTAATAAGTTGATCAAAGAAATGGGATTCCTGTGCTTCTTCCTATTTATTAGTATTACAAAGTTTGACCTCATGACTTCTGCTTGGAAATACTCAAACTCCCAAATCCAGTGCTTACTGACTCAGTTTCCCTGGCTGTTTCTTTTGTAGGCCCTTATTGGCGGGGGGCAGGGGGAGGTGGTGTTAATGCTACCTCGAACATACAGAGGACTTTCTAAAACACTGTCTCCTGTGATGCCGCCCAGCAGGCAGGAGAGGCTCCATTGTAATAATTATATCCATTTTGCAGATAAAGAGACTGGGCTCCAGGAATTGACTTTCCCAGAATCCCATTGTCACTTCAGGGCTCTCAAGATGTTGTCTTCCAGAGTTCTGCTTGCTTGTATCAGGTTCTCCTAAAGAAAGAAAGCCATTAAACAAGAAAACACACCAACATTCTGTAATGGATTAAAAATATACTGTCATTCGCCTATTAGCTCTTCTACATTGGCCAGGATGGAGGTGACATTGCTGGTTTTCTTATCTTTCCTCTTGTTTTAGCAGAATTTAAGGAATCTGCTTAACCATTTGTACTTTGTTCTACTGCCAGTCCAATCAATTTCAAACAATGGATTCCCAAGCCAAGCTTCTAACTACAGCTCACCAGGCATCCTAGTTGGACTGATTTTGCTTTTGTTTTGAGAAATTATGAAAAAGGCACGTTGTTTTACATGTAAGTACTGACCATTTGGGAAAAGCTGTTATTTGCCTTTAGCTAAAATATGCAAGAAAAGGAGATGGATGGGTTTGGGGACTTGCCTTAAACTAAACTAATCAAGATGGTAATTCCTGAGTAATTCATGGTTCCTAGCGGTCTTGTTAGATCAGTGGGTGGGATTCTTGGCCTCATGTTTTGCCCCAGCTGCTAGTCCAATTCTCTGATCTCTGTTCACCCACACCATAGCCCTGGACTCTGGCTGCAAGAGTAGAAACATTCTGTTGTTTCCTCTAATCTTATAAATTCATTTGTGCATCAACTATGTGCCAGTCATCCTAAAGAAACTTACAGCCAAGTTAAAGACCGACAAGTTAAAGGGCAATTTTATTTTAAAAAAGAACTCTACAGAGTGCGTGTTTGTGAACCCTGGTCTCTGGAATTCAGGGGAAATTTTCTGGAGGAAGGGACATTTAAACTAAGGCCTTAAAGAAGAGTAGGAGAAGGAAAGGGGAAGGAGTAAAAGAAAGCATTCGAGGCAGAAGAAAATGTGTGCAGAAGGTAAGTAGACAAAAGAGTGAGTTCAAGTTTAGAGCAGAGAATGTAAGGGATGATATAGAGGTGGGGAGAGGTGGGAAGAATATGGCTGGGAATGTAAACAAGAACCAAATCATAAACAACCTAACATGTGAACTAACATTTTGGGGCCACATCCTGAGAGCAATAGGTAGTCACTTTGTTATTAATTTGATCACGATTGCTTTGACTGCTCTGTGGAGAATGGACTTAAGAGGAGCAATATTGCAAGCAGGGAGGCCCACTTCAATCCACGGGAAGCTTTCTGGAAGCCTAAAATATAATGGAGAGAGTAGATATGGAGAAAAAAGAATTCCAGAATCACAAGGTCAGCATTCCAGTGTAGCAGGTAATTATTTCTAGGTCCTCTTCATTGGATTATCATTTGATGTTTCTGGTTTTCAGCTGTTTCCCTTACCCCTGAGTTGCAGGGACTGAGCATAAATGAGCTCCACTCTTAGAAAGAACAATGGTTGACTAAGCATGGAGAAGGGTTCATTTTAGGACTCAAGTCCTGTTAACAAGTGCCAAGGTTTGTACATATGTTTCATTATAGACACCAATTCTGATGATTGGGGCTGAGATAGATGTAGGAAGTTTATTTTAGGATGTGCAGGGAAGTAAGGAAGCAGAGGAAGCCATCTTAACACTGGCCAAGCCAAGCTTCATAGAGCACTGAAATGTCTCTTAAGGCATCACAGTAACCCCAGCGACTCAAGAGAAGTCTGGCAGCCAGCATTTCTCTGCCTCTGCTTTTGTGCCAACATCTCAACTACCAACTCCCTTGACACCTCATAGCTTTTACTGCCTCATGGCTTCTGCTTACCACCATGTGTGTGTGTGCTGTTCAGTTTTAGTCTCTACTGTCTCTATTGCTGTAAGAGGGTTTTCCCATACCTTGACACCCTGAGCCCCAACCCAGAAACCTGAAATCATCTTCCCTGATAGCTCAAGGCAGAAAATTCCTCAGGAGAATCGTTATTGGTTTTGTTTGGGTTATTCACCTATCCCTGCTCTAATCACTGAGGCCAGGAGGCTGAGGATACATGTGTAGCTAGCAATTTGGGGATCCCATCTCAACCACATGTCATGGGGAGGAGCTCTCCACCAGCAACCTGTGGTGATCCACTAGCAACCTGTGATGATCCACTAGCAACCTCTGGCAACTTTTCTGAGCAGAAAAAAATTGTCATTGGCAGGCATTTTGGGCTTCATGGCTTGTCCCGAAGGTAACATTTTTCTAAATATAGGTAACTACGTTAACAACTTCAAGTTTTAACTTTCTCTGCTGGAAATTAAGTTTGTCAGAATGTTAGTTTTAAAATAAATCTTACATCTGTGAAAATTTCATAAGACTTTGTGCAGAAAGGAATAAAACAAAGACAAATTATTACATGCTATCTTTTTCTCTATCAAGAGTCTTTTAGAAAAACAACGATACCAGTTATGTTCCTTTGGTTGCAAGCAACAGAAATCAACACTGGCAAACCTAAGCAAAGTAGAATGTACTGGGAGAATATTGAAAGAGTCAGTCACTGGAACATCTGTGGTCTATGAAGCAGGAATCATAGAACTGACTGACTTTAAGCAGGAATAGCATATCAGAGCATACTTTGAGGATGAAAGAGCTCCGGATGTATACAGGTGGTAGAATTATAAAGAAAAGCAAGAAAATCATCCTCACAACAGTCAGGATAATGGTCACCTTAAGAGTGAAGGCAGAATTAGCTATATAATTTGTGGGACTCAGAACAAACTTAAAATGCAGGGCCACTTGCTCAAAAATTATAAAAAATTTCAGGAAGGCAACTGCAGACGTTAAATCAAGCATGGGACCCTTCTGAGCATGAAGCCCTGTATGATTGCAGTGTCCAAAACCCTTGAAGCTGTCCCTGAGGGAAGAAGATGGTTTTGACTGGTGAAGAGCATACAGAAGACTTTGGTGGATTCATAAACTGGACAATGCTGCTACATAGGCATTTGCTTTAGGTTATTTGCAAATCTTTCATGTCGCTTTTGCATTTTTCTTTGTGTTATATTTCACAATTAAAAAAAACTAACTGTATCTTCTGTCCTTGTGTCAACCATACGACATTCAATATTCCAAGGAATCTGAGTGGCAAAGTTTAAGTCAAGTACCCTTGTCCTGGCTGTGCAGAGGATAATACTACTACTAATAACAACAAAAATGAGAAGGCAAACAAGAACAGGATAAAGAAGAAGAACAAGTAGAAGAGCTAATACTAGCAGTTGCCACATGTTTTATGTGTTATTTCTAAATTAACTCATCAAATATACTCATAACAACCGTATGAAACAGAAACTTTTCCCTTCAGCTTTTGAAGTGGGAAATGGGTAGTGTACTTCGATTTTTTGACTGCTAAGAGCTCTCGCCATGAGGGGAGACCATGCTCTAACAGGAAGCAGGGCTTACTGGGATTGTGAGTAGCCACGAAATAACAAATGTCTACTACACAGAGGGTCAGAGGACTTCACTACAATCTTCCTTCTTTCTTTTGGAGACAGAGTCTTGCTTTGTTGCCCAGGCTGGAGTACAGTGGCATGATTTCAGCTCACAGCAACCTCTGCCTCCTAGGTTCAAGTGATTCTCTTGCCTCAGCCTCCTGAGTAGCTGGGACTACAGGCATGCACCACCACACCCACCTAATTTCTGTATTTTTAAAATAGAGACAGAGTTTTGCCATGTTGGTCAGGCTGGTCTTGAACTCCTGACCTCAAGTGAACTACCCACCTCAGCTTCTGAAAGTGCTGGGATTACAGGCATGAGCCACCATGCCCAGCCTATTCCTTCTTATATGTAATAATCATTTGTTGATTTTCAAAGTTTAATGCCCTAAGCTAGGTAATATATAGGAGAGACAAAATTAAACAAGACAGTGACCTCCCAGGTACTATGTCACTTAAAAAAAAAAAAAAAAAAAACTATGTCTCTTAAGAAAAAAAGGGAAAAAGAGGGACTACACCCCCTAAGGAAAGTTCACCTACAAAGAAACAATACATGAAGTGCTTAGTAACTGAAGAAGATGAGTCTAGGACATGTCCAGGGCCATCATGATCACATCACACATCACATTCTCAAGGTAGCTTCAGTCCCTGCAAAGATGGACTCAGAAAACTAAACTCACAGTAAGTCTGCCCTCAGATTTAACCTGGCCACAGCCGTCATCACTTATTTGCCAAACTGGAACAGCTGAGGAGCACGACTACACACAGACATTAGGTTCACAGATATGCAAGGCTGCCAAATGGGGACTCATGAAGAGGCAGAAATCTGGAAATCCCATTAGCGACAGATGCAGCGCAGCATGCGTGTCTGGGGAGGCACTGGCCCCAGCCCTTGGGGAAAGGCAGATCCATCTTAGACCGTGACAGCCACTCCAAACCAACCTGAGGCCAGTGTGAGGGTGAGACGTGGTGCAAAGCAGGGGTGGATAAAGCCAGGCAGTTAGCAGCCATCTACTTGCCCCAGTAGGGCAAAGATTGCTTGGTTTCTGAGAGAAATGAGTCCAAGTCCTTGGAGGGCCTCTAATTTGATGTTTTGAATGGGAACCAAAATGGGCAAGTTTGAATCCTACCTCTACCACTTCACCTTGGGCAGGTTCCTTCACCTCTCTTTTTCTTCTCCACAAAATGGAAGTGACACATTCTAGGGTTGTTGTAATAATTAAATGGAAAAATACATATACATTGGCAATAATTATTATTGTTAATTGTGTCCTATATAAAACGAAGAAGTTGAATGAAAGATTCTCTTTGTTTCTTTCTAATGCTAACATTCTGCAATGATCTTAAAAGTACCCGAGATGAGATATCCCTGGTTCATTCCTTTTGTTCTTAACAGCATCTGAACATTAATGATTTTGGATTTCTATAACAGAACTAGCTGTCTGATTGAAAGTATGACCTGTGTGTCTATTTTTACTTCTGTTTTTATGCCTCTTAAAATCTTTGATGATATCTGTGCACTAGCTCACGTAAAAGACAACTGCTTTCATCTAACCACTTCAACATTTGTAATCAGTGTTGACTAGGGAGGGAAACTTGGAGATTTCACTTGGCTATTTTCACTCAGTCCTACCTTTCACAGAGAGCTCATTCAGGAAGGAATGAATTGAGGCTGAAAGGGGCACATATAAATGTGAATATAGTCACATGACAGGAGAATTCTAGATTTAGAAGTTCAACGTGGGGATTACACTTGCTGAAAATAATCTTAATGTATATTTTAGTGGTAAATTGTTAACATTCTTTCCATATTTCCTGACCTCAGCTATTCCCTTTCCTCCACTGTGGTTAAGGGTAAAATTCAGGAATGGATAACTTTCAGAGAACCAGGGAGACAGGATTTTGCCTGTGGTCAGGAAAAAAAAAAAGAAAGAAAGAAAGAAAGAGAGAAATTTCAGTTGCTTCGAAGCTGGTTTATGAGAGGTCAGGGGTGGGGAAGGCAGAGGGAGGAGGCCTCTCCAGGGGCCCAGCCGAGGCTCCAGCTCCCTTTTTGTTTTAATCTGGTTTGTGGTCCTGCTGGCCCAGGGAAAACATGGACTTGCACTAATGTAGCCCAGGAAAAATACTGGAAGGAAAAAAGCTTAGACACTTAGTATAAACTACAGAAAATAAAAGCAATAACTGCACAAGCAAATGAGACTTTCCTGATGGAAGTACTGTGATTTCTCAAAGCCAATAAAAGAGTCCGCAAATACATCCTCAAAGAAACTTGATTGTTTATTGTGGTGTCACATTTATGACCCACGTAAGTAGCAGTCAACTAATATCTTTATAAAACTCTGATTTATAGGTACTTTGATGGGCTTTTCTGCCTACTGGGGCCCCAAATGTGACAGGACCACCTCCCTATTTGCATGAGGAATTCTTGTTGTTATTGAGGACTGTGGAAGTCCAGTAACCAAGATGGTTACTGTTGATGACAGTTTTACATATTCCAGTTTTCCAAGGGGCAAAAGTCACATGCATACGACTGAATTCTTGGTAGAAGTTCTTTCCATTTTCTTTATGGTAAGAATTTCCTTAGGAAAAGATCTCTAATAAAATTATGAATAAATCACTTGGACTGATCCCAAATGGAGAAATCAGTTTGATTTGTAGAAGCTAAGCCCTTTAGATTCTTCCGCAACATTTTGGTAAACTCATTTTTTAAACACAGCAGCAAACCACAAATTGGTCCTGTAAATCATGTAGATCACTAGATTTGGGAGACTAGAGGACTAGGAAAAAATGACGACAGTAATCCAGCAAATGTTTAATTTCTATCCCCACCCCCAAAAGGAACAACTACCCTTTCAGAGCCAAGTCCTGACTTCAGGGCTGCCCACAGTCTTGCTCTCTGAAAGCCCTGTAGAAAATTAGAGGGGCGGAAGGCAATCATTTAAAATAGATCACATTCAGTTTCATTAAAAAACCAAAACAGCTGGGGTATTGATTTGCAAGCTCTGTAATGCCATTGGTATGCCCGACCTGGCCAAGACATTAAAAAGATATTTAAGGAAATGTCAGTAAGTGTCTCAGGCACAAGCTTTGGCATATTCAGCTAGCATTGTGGTGCTGTGGGTAATTCGTCTTCCTTTATGTTTTGCTATGCAGCACAGAGGGGAGGGGGACATTTACAAAATGATTTACTGTGACACATCCATTATAATGAAAGTATGTGCCGCTTGCCAGCACTCCTGGCCCATCGTCTCCCTCCCAGATGCTCGGCCATATGTCCCATGCTTGGCGTGAGCGACAGTTGTGTTGGTAGAGAAGGATCTTGGTGTTTTTAACAGAAATCCCAGAAAGCTCTGAGGTTGCTGGCTCAGGTAAGAAAAGCAGCAGAAAAGGGCCCGTCGTTTGGGACTAAGTATTTTTAAAGATGCTTCAGTGGTATAACCACAGGATGGAGTGAGATTTACTGTCTCCTCAAGGTCAGGAGGACTGCTGAGAGAGGAGCTCAAGCTTCACTTGGGGAGCTTTCCACCGTTGCTGGCCTCCCAGCTCAAGTTCTCTTTCCTTCCTCACCCCTCCCCAAGATAGCTGGCTGCTCTCTGCTCTATCTTCTGACAGCAGCCCATTCCTCAGTTACCAGGACCTTGCATCCACATTCGAGAGGCACACATTACTGCCCTTCGTGAAAGCAGATGCTACTTTGACCATGTGGATCTCCTGGCTCCCTAATTATTGCAACCCTAGCTTAATTGCCTCTGCTCCTGGAATAAAATCAGC
Source organism: Colobus angolensis palliatus (assembly GCF_000951035.1). Taxonomy (NCBI): domain Eukaryota; kingdom Metazoa; phylum Chordata; class Mammalia; order Primates; family Cercopithecidae; genus Colobus; species Colobus angolensis. The sequence goes on from NW_012118265.1 coordinate 3,697,456, forward strand.
ACTTATTGAACACCTACGTATGGAAGACATCATGCTAGGCCCTGTGAAAGAAAGAAAGAAATTTGGTATACAGTTGGTTTTGCCTTGAAAAGTTTACCGTCTAGTTGTGAATTAGTACTCCCATCTATGTCCCGGCAAACCCTGGGCAAGCTTCTTAACCTCTTTGCGCCTTGATTTCTCCATCTGTAAAAGAGAGAACAATAGTATACAGGACTGATGTAAATAAATTAATATGTATAAAATGCTTAAACTAGTACATGACACATAATAATCACTCAGTAAATGTTAGCTAAATTTGGCCCCTAGTTGGATGAAAAAAAGAGGGAAAAAAGAGGAATAAAATTATATTTATATGCTGTACCTTGTAATAAAATTTTATATATGTTCACTGAATTCTCATGATACCATGTAAGGTAGATATATATTACTGTTACTCTTTAATTTTTAGTAAATTGAGTCTCTGCTAGGTTAATACTTTATCCAGGTGTTCAATGTTGACAACGCCTACAGTCAAGGCTAAAACTACTTAGTGCCAAAGCCCATGATTTTGAAAAGACAAATAATTTAAAATTTAAATAACGTTTACAAGACACTAGAGGTTGTCTAGCAAAGATCAGTCTCTGATTGATTTCCCAATAAATTGCATGAGAAGACATTGCCTAAGAGTTCACTTTGATATGGAGCTGGCAACCACAGGGAGTTCTTCCCACCACTAGACCTGAATGAAGCATGGAGGAGCCATTCTTGGAAGCCAGGGAGGGGAGTGGAATGGAAAAGGCTGCCTGGCAGGAGTTGTACTCTAGGTGGAGGGACACAGCCAACCTGTCGGAACCAGCAGAGAAGGGGCCAGGAACATACTCTGATCTTACCTCTTCCTTCCTCTCTGCTGCCAGTACCCTTGGGTAAGCAAGCCCTTTGCTGCTGTCTAAATAGGTCATCCTCCCTGGGCAGAGAACAGGATGCAGAAGAGTAGAGAGAGGACCTGGGGGTGCCAATGTAAGATATCCAACACGGGAAGTATGTTATAAGATTAGATAACTTACATGGCACTGTGTCTGCTACACAGAAGATACTGATCACCTGATGGTTACTATTGTTTCTTATTATTTGTCCTGCTTTGGCTGGCTTGGTATTTTATGTGTCCAGCTCAGATCCTCTGGCCTCACCACAAACAAAAGAGTTTTCTAATCCCTGTAGTAGCATGAGAAGTGACTCACTAAAAAGTCAATTAGGTTTTTTGCTTACAATCTTTTGCCTCTATTTTTTTTAAAGAGAGCTTGAAAATGGGGTTGGGGGTGGGGAACTTGGAAATCATTTTTTTAAACACAAGCTTTGTGATTTGTCTTATTGGAAGTTCTTAACAGAGGAAAGGGGCCTGTTTGTTTAGATTGCTATGCAACAGGAGGCATTGAGTAAATGGTTTCCCAGTTTTTATTATTTTAAACTTCACCCAGGAGAAAATTGATCCAAGTTTAAGAAAGAGAGGAGGAATGGAATATAGACTCTAATGTTTCCAAAATTCTAAATGGCACTGCAAATAATAGAACCCTAAAACAAACATTCCCAAACAGAAAATTACCTTTGTATTTCTCACTTTCAAGGTAAAATCCGTAGAAAATATGTCTTCATCTATTCAAACAGATTTTTTTCCAGCTAATTTCTACATTACATGCTAAATAATGACTGAAAGTTGAAAGTTTATCATTTTTCTAACAAATATCAGCAAAAGGTTAAGTTGCTGTAGAATAATTACTTTTTATCTCCGTTTTTCGCCCACAACATGCAGAAAGCACAACTAGGCAGAAGCCATCATTGACCAAGAGGAAAGAGGGGCGGATGCCTCCTAAAATTCTTTCCCTATCTCAAACTCAGTCACCAGTTTTTACAAAAGCTTCAGATTCCCCCATCAAGCTATTTTTTACTAGGTCAAGAGGTTTGGGGTTGATATTCATGTTGGTGCTGGCTCTATCAGGCTGGCAGGCTTAAGGCAGTTTCTGAATTTCCTGTTCAAGTTAGAGGGGAAAATGCACATGCGTCAAGTGCCCTGAACTTGGTGAAATCAGACATCTGGAAGCCAATGGTGGGGAAAGAGAGCAAAGGTTACAAGAAAAATAACACTCAGTAGCAACCAGCAAAACAAACTTTTGTCTGGAGCAACAAGAAGGCACAGCAAACACATCAGCCCATGTGGCACCAGCTCATCTTCTTAAAAACAGTGTCTTAGTGCTTTTCCTAAAGTCAGTAGTTCCAAAAACATAAAGAAGTAAATAAAAATAATTAAAATGCCTCTACCCAATAATTAAAATGCCACTACCCTAACACTGTAATATATTTCCTTCTAGTTTTTTACACATACATATTCTATAGGTATATGTATATAAGTAAGATTGCAAAGAAATACAAAGAATATTTTAAAACTAAAAAACAGAATTATTTTATACTTGCAGTTTTATGTGTTGTATTTTAAGTCTACATTATTTTTATACATTTCCTCATATCATTACATATTGTCAGAATGGCTATTTTTAAAATTAGCTACGTAATAATTCATCCTACAGATGTAGCATAATTTGACCAAGCTCTCGTTGTTGGCATTCATGCTGTTTTCAACTTTTTTACTGTTATGAATAATATTTTGAAGAATATCCTTGTAATTCTGCCTGCAGAATAGATTCCTAGAAGTGAAATGACTGGGTGAAAAGCACTCACTTAAAACATAAAGCCCAATCTGTCATCTAGAAAAGTTATGTCAAGCCTTGGTCTTGTGAGTAGTTTAGGAAAATGTCTATTTTATTACACCCTATTGATCCTGAGAATTGCCATCTTTAAAACTCTTGGACTATTTGAGAGGTGGAAATGGTGGCTTAATATTTAAAATGTTTATTTTTCTTACTTAACAGTAGTCTGAACATGTATTGACCAGGCCAAATCAGTTTTTGTCATCTTTGAAAACATTGACTTCCTTTTGACTAGACTTTAAAGTGCCAGTTCCCGCAGAAAAGTCAACTTCCATGGACCTGTGAACACAGCCCTCTTAACAGAAATATTACCAACTCCATATCAGCCTTAATTTTAATAATAACGCCAAACAATGGATTCTTTTCTGTCACGTTTTGCAATATAATCATGTCAGCTTTCAAAGGCTGGCATACCCTGGAATTACAAACACAGTCTGTGGCAAGAGATATTGGCAGCTCTCCAACCCAGAATGACAAGCAAGCATCCCTGTCATTCTGAGGCCACAGGATGATGGTGCAGGGACAGGGGACCTCGTAATATGGGTATCCATTGGCAACCTGACACTCGTTGACCCCTCACATGTCAAGAGTTCCTAACTTTCATGCCAAGGATCCCTCTGACAGGTGAAGTCTACAGATCCCTTCTCAGAATGATGCCTTTAACTGCTTAAAATAAATACATACATGTAATTATAAAAGAATCCAATTATATTGAAATATTGTTATCAAAACATTTATGAAAATCTGTGGCATAGTAATATAGGTGCTTATTAAACATTATTTAACAAAATCTAGCAGCAGATCTAAAAACTACCATCATAGAAAAGTGATAAAAAAGGGAAAGATATGTCAAGATGCCTGCAACAGCTAATATAATGTGTTTATTTCTATTAATGACTGTTTATTTCTATTAGTGACAAAGTCCAAGGACTGCAAATACTGTTGTGGTTTTTTGCCTACATTCATAATGAAGGTAATGACGCATTTCAGTGAGAGTTCAGTAAAAGATGTAATTTTTTTTTTCCTGTCCTGGAATGCCTGAGTTCTCTCCATGGACCCTAGGTTAATAACCCGTGGTCACATGAAGTGCTCTGAAAGTAGAAAGTTATGTAAATGCATTTATCTCCACCTCCTCCCACTACTAAGAAATGTTACATTTTCTCTGGGCCCTATTTTTTTTCTTTGCTCTAATTACTACCATTCTGGGAAGCTGTTGGAACAGTGCAGTAGGGTTGGCTACAGTGGAAGAGCTTAGTCAAAGGGTTGAAGTCACTATGTTAAAAATATCTTACTTGATGAAGTTGCAGACCTGTGCTTTCTGATCACGTGTCACACGTAGCACCATTACACCACACTGTGATTTAACAACCTATGCCTGAGAGTCAGAAGCTCAGAGTTCTAGCTACAGCTTTGTCACTAAGCAGCTGTGTGACTGTGAAAAGGCTCCTTGACATTCCTGAGCCTTAGATTTTCATAATTTAAAAAAAAAAAAAAATTGGAAAAGACCATCTCCCCTTTCAAGCTCTCACAATATTTGACTTTAAAACTTTTTGACTTCCATTGTATTTTGATGATGAGTGTATCCTTCTAGAAGAGTTCTTTAGCATCCAGAACAGATGGACTTACCTGTTTTCTAAAATAAAGTTTCAATCCCCTTCTTTGTCCCTGCCAGTCCCTCTTTTCCATTTTTCCCTCATACTCTTTGTAAACCAAACATGTTCTTTTCCTTAAAGCAACAGAACCTGAATTCTTCTGTTGGTTCTAAAGTAGAACTTAAAATTTCTCTGGATCTTCTGTTTGTCACACGAGTTCTCCAGTCAAGTCTGAATGCCCAGGCCAGCCAGTGTCAATTTCAGTTTGGTTCCAATGTTCCCAGGCCTCCGCTCATAGAGCATTCTTCCTTCCTCATTAGGTAAGCTTTCCTAGGTCTTAGGCAGGAATTTCTTAACTTTCTATGTGTCGCTTCACTGAACAAGGTAAAGCATTCTGTTCTCCTACCCATATAGAGCTCACAGAGTAAATATTTCTCAGTACTTTTCCTTCCTAATCACGCAACATTTTTAAACACTTGGCATTGTGCTCTGTTCAAGTGGTCGAGCCCAGATTCAGGGAGAGCCCTGAGTTTTTTATGTCAGAGTGAACAGGAGTGCTGGTTGAATGAGGCGGCCTGGCAGGGACACCATAGGCCTGTTGGGCCCTAAGAATACTGACAAGTCTGAAGAGAAAGACACAGAGGCAGCCTGCTCTTGGCAAGCCCGGGCAGGGTTCCCTTTGATGTGAAGTCTTGCTTGATATTGCTTTGTGTGTCTGCATTTGTCCTTGGCAGGCGGAAGGCAGTTCCTTTCCAACAATGAGGTGCCCTTGTGTATTGCTGCTATCCACCAAAACAGTGATGCATGCAAGCAGCTCCCAGGGTGATGAGGTAGGCAGAGTGAGGTTGAGGCTGGTGAAGGGGATGGGGAGGACACTCAAGGAGAACCCAAGTGCCAAGGTGAAGATGTTAGCAAAGAAGCTGTGACAGGCCTGAAACTCTGCACCAGGGCTCTCAAAACATTTCACTGATTTCACCTTGAAGTAGGAACAATTTGAGAGGGATACAGAGTAATTAGAAGCAAAATGTTGAAAGTGATTTCTTTGGATTGAAATACAAAGAGATTTAGAAATGCTGACTGCAATTGCCTCAAGTAAGTCTGGGTCAAATACTAGCCTGTGAATGTTAATCATTACAATTGGGTCTGTGGACATGATTAGTACTGTTCTCTAAATATTTCCAGTTCCCCTTCCTTTCAAACACAAGGTAGATTGTAATTCCTGGTCTCTTTGGACAGAACCATGTGACTAGTTCTAGCCAATGAGCAGAAGTGATGTGGGTCTCTTCCTAGCTGGAATAGTGAATTATTGATGCAAGACGCTCCAGAACTCTTCCTCTCTGGAATGAGGGTCACTGGTATGGGGACTCTATTATGTCAAAGTCCTCCTGCCAACCCACAAGGGCCAAGTAACATAAGCAAGAAATCAACATTTTGGTTTAAAGCCACTGAGATTTGACTGTTGTTCATTACAGCAGCATAACCTAGATTATTGTTAACTGCTACAGGCCCCAAAGACTCCTTTCCTTGTCCAATTGCACTAGCAGAGATTAGATAGTGAAATGATCCTTGACTTCCTTGAGAAAGCACCCCTGCCTTATTTAAGCAAGGAACTCTCACAGCTAGGGAATTTCTCCTAGGGAGTAGCATTGGAAGTCAACTGTCTATGGTTGTATCTCAAAACCTCGAGCTTTGGGAAACCCAAGATGTTGTAGAAAAGAGCCATAATAGGTCCCAAGAAAGAAGCAAGAAGATGCTCGTTGAGTCTTGCTTAGCCTAAAAGAAGCCATGAGAGAAATTCACCAACAGACTGCATTAAGTGTCTATTTGCATATATTTCTGTGGTCAGAGGTTGTAGTCCCTAAGCAGCTTTTAATGTAAGAGTGGATTGGGAGGCCAAGGGGGGCGGATCACGAGGTCAGGAGATTGAGACCATCTTGGCTAAGGTGAAACCGCGTCTCTACTAAAACTACAAAACGTTAGCCGGGCGTGGTGACAGGCGCCTGTAGTCCTAACTACTTGGGAGGCTGAGGCAGGAGAATGGCGTGAACCTGGGAGGTGGAGCTTGCAGTGAGCCGTGATGGTGCCACTGCACTCCAGCCTGGGTGACGGAATGCGACTCTGTCTCAAAAAAAAAAAAAAAATAGTGGAAAAAGTGAAAAAAGAAGAATGTGGTTAAACTCAGACTCTAAAGGACCTAGAAATAATACTGGCTAAAAATCAGAAGAAACACAGTTTGTACTGAACAGAAAATAATTTGCAGCCCTGGAAATGCACAGAAGAAGGGACATTGATTGGCGCTTCCTGTGAGGAGCACGAGAGCTGCAATTTATCCAGAAATGTTGTTTTAAAGAACAGCTTGACATTTAGAGGGAAAGATAGAATGGTGGGTCAGAGGAAGGACAGGCAATACAGCCTGCAGCCCTTCTTGGGAAAGGACTCAGATACAGGTCAAGGTGGCTTTACAAATGGTTTTTTTTTTCTTTTTTTTTTTTTGAGACACAGTCTCACTTTGTCACCCAGGCTGGAATGCAGTGGCATAATCTCACCTCACTGCAGCCCCACCTCCCAGGTTTAAGCAATTCTCATGCCTCAGCCTCCCCAGTAGCTGGGATTACAAGTGGGCGTCACCACACCTAGCTAATTCTTGTATTTTTAGTAGAGATGGGGTTTCACCATGTTGGCCAGGCTGGTCTCGAACTCCTCACCTCAAGTGATCTGCCTACCTTGGCCTTCCAAAGTGCTGAGATTACAGGTGTGAGCCACAATGCCTGGACAGATCAAACTTCTATAATGACCATTTGTAGGCTGGGCATGGTGACTAACACCTGTTATCCCAGGTCTTTGGGAGGCCAGGATGGCTGGATCACTTGAGGCCAGGAGTTCAAGACTAGCCTAGCCAACATGATGAAACCCCATCTCTACTAAAAAATACAAACAATTAACCAAGTGTGGTGGCAGGCACCTGTAATCCCAGCTATTCAGGAGGCTGAGGCAGGAGAACCGCTTGAATGCGGAAGGCAGGGGTTGCAGTGAGCCAAGATTGCTCCATTGTACTCCAGCCTAAGCAACAAGGGTGAAACTCTGTCTCAAAATAAAAAAAAAAAAAAAGAAGTTTGGTCTGAGGGACTCATTGGGGTGTTACATTTTCAGATAAGTTGAGAAGAGAAAAGTTAGGTGGCCTGGGGTGGTCTGATAGAGAAAGAATTTTTAAAATAATAATGCTGGCCGGATATGGTGGCTCACACCTGTAATCCCAACACTTTGGGAGGCTGAAGCAGGAGGATCCTTTGAGACCAGAAGTTGTAGATCAGACTGGGTAACACAGCGAGAGTCCGTCTCTGAAAAAGCAATAATCATAAATGAGCCAGGTATGGTGGAGCACATCTGTAGTCCTAGCTGCTTGGAAGGCTGAGGCAAGTGAATTGCTTGAGCCCAGGATTTCAAGGCTGCCGTGAGCTATGATCACACCACTGTACTCCAGCCTGGACAACAGAGCAAGACCTCATCCCTAAAAATAAAAATAAAAAATAAAAGTAACTAATCTGAATAGAAGTAGTCCGGGCAAAATGCTTCAGGAAAGGGCAACAGGCCAAAGTGACAAAATATGGTATCAGCAGAAGCATTAAGATTAGTACCTGGAATGAGGGTGGCTTTGGGACCTGAGATGCCAAGAAAGAGAAAACTGTACGCTTCTGTATGAAGGTAGACTGGCTAGTTACAGTTATGTGAGTGAGAGTGCTAACCGTCCTTCAATACCCATGTGCACATTTCTTCGAGGGAAACCCCCAGCTTTCCCCTAAGTATACAGCTGCTCAGAATAAAGATTGCATTTCTCAATTTTCTCTTCAAATAGGTATGACCACAGGGAACAAAGGGATATCGAAAATTTCACATGTGACTTCCTTCAAAAGAGGGGATATGTTCTTACTTTTCTTTCTCCTGGCTGGAATATAGTATGAGAGACTAAGCTAGAGCAGTCATCTTGATTAAAGAAGTGTAAGCGTGTGTCAAGAATAGCAGAACTGGCCGGGCACGGTGGCTCAAGCCTGTAATCCCAGCACTTTGGGAGGCCGAGACGGGCGGATCACGAGGTCAGGAGATCGAGACCATCCTGGCTAACATGGTGAAACCCCGTCTCCACTAAAAAATACAAAAAACTAGCCGGGTGAGGTGGCAGGTGCCTGTAGTCCCAGCTACTCGGGAGGCTGAGGCAGGAGAATGGCATAAACCCGGAAGGCGGAGCTTGCGATGAGCTGAGATCCAGCCACTGCACTCCAGCCCGGGCGACAGAGCGAGACTCCGTCTCCAAAAAAAAAAAAAAAAAAAAAAAAATAGCAGAAATAAAAGAGAGAAGGAGTCTGGATTCCCAATGGCCTTAGAGCTACTATCCCTGGACTACTTAATCCTGAACTTTTTAATGTGAGAAACAAAGAATGAAATGTCTACTTAAAAAATTTTTTTTTTTTTTTTTTTTTTTTGAGACAAGATCTCGCTTTTAACCTTTTTAACAAGGTTAAAGGTTGCCCAGGCTGGAGTGCAGTGGCACAATCATGGCTCACTGCAGCCTCAGCCTTCTAGGCTCAGATGATCCTCCCACCTCAGCCTTCCCAGTAGCTGGAACTACACGCACACGCCACCATGTCTGGCTAATTTTTCTGGGGTTTGTTTGTTTGTTTGTTGTAGAGACAGAGTTTTGCAATGTTGCTCGTTCTGGGAAATGTCTACTTAAGTTGCTTGCATGTTGGGTTTTCTGTCTCTTACAGCTTAACCTCATCTTTACTGATTCAAGAAGTTATCTCCCACTAGTAAAATTACAGATGCTTTTTATTTCCTTCTTTATAATTTTCTGTTTATTTCCTAAGTTTTCTACAATGAATATATATATACACACACATATATATATACGTGTATATATGGGTGTGTGTGTATATATACATGTATGTGTATATATATATTTTTGTAAATTGGCAAAAAAAACATGTTTCTTGTTTAGGTAAGTAAGGGAGAGGCTGGAGGACAAGGGCCTGCATTGACACAGACTGAAAAGCACTTTGATGCCCTCTGTAGTATAAAAGAGCCTTGGACTTGAAGTATTTTTCTTCAGTCCCACATTGACTTGCCTTTGAATGACTTTTACCCTCTGCCATTCAAATTTCCTCATCTTTTGTTCCTGTAAAGATTTGGTGCAGGAAATAGAAAAGGGTTTAGGTATCTCGAGTAGAAAGGAATTTAATACAGGGAATGGGGTGCCACAAAATTGTTGGAAGAGCTGTAGAAATGCATGTGAAGAGGTCCCGTTAGACAGATCATGCTGATGCTAGGTTATAAGGTTATAACACTGAAGCTATGAACCAGAGGTCAGGAAATCATTGTCAACACACAGAGGTCAAGAAACTGCTGCCAATTTCACAGTTGCTTCACATTCATGAAGCTGGTCACTGTAGAGTGATTGTGAAGACTGTCCACTACAAAATGCATTTCTGCCAGGGCTTACCACTACCACAGAAATAAAAATGGGCTCCACCAGCATTTCACTTTCCAAATCTCATGGGAGGGATCTTATTTCTTGGACTTCACCTCAGACCCTGGCAGCAAGGGAGCCTGAGAAATGTAGCTGTCAGCCTTCCAGCCCCTATGACACAAGAGTGTGCAGAAGGGGGTGGATGTGAACAGTGAGTGTCAAAAGAGCATGTCTGGCTTATCTCTAAGCTGTCAGACATTCTCAATGCCTTGTTTGATGGCTCTCCTGCTTATGCATTTTTCTATAGCCAATTAAAAACTATTGTTGTACAGTTATTATGTGCTAACACTGTGTTAGGCACTTCAGAGTGTACAGAATGATAGCATGGTTTGCTTCACTTGACACCTCATCCACTCAAAAAACTTATGTTTAATGTCTATCAGGTACTCAAAAAACCATCAATAGCTCCTCATTATCTATCAAACAAAGTCCAAGGGCCTTAATTTAAACATAACAGACTCTCCATGTTTTCCTGACCTCAACTCATATTTTAAACCTTATCTCTCATTTCTCTGCTTACTGAGATCTTGTAGACCAGGAAAACTGGATGATTTTCCATTATTTATACATAAGCCTCTCTTTTCTGCCATCAGCACTTTAGTTACCATGTTTTTCTTCCCCAGAATGTCCTTCTTTCCATCTCCCTATGGTAAAGTACTACTGGCCTCTTAGTGCCCAGCTCAGATGTCACCTCCGCTGTGAAAGCCTTTCCTGACACAGGACAGCTGGAGATACTCTTTTCTTCCCAGAATCCTGGGAACTTGTTTTAATCTCCTGTGTGAGATTTAGAACAGTCTATCCTCTATTACAGGTTTTTTTTTTTTTTTTTGTATAAACATTATTTCTTCCAAAGTAGACCATGGTCCACAGAGGAAAGGAAATTATTTCTTATTTATTTTTGATCCCCCACATAGTGCCATAGTGCTTATTGAACGAATAGATGTAAAACCAGAGGACAGGCTTTGCTCTCAAATAATTTATAATCTTATAGCAAAAATATGAAAAGCACCAATCACTCTCTGAGTAATATCTAAAATTCTTTGTCCAGAATTTCACACTTCACAGATAGCTGACATTCCAGTTCTTAATTCTTTAATTTTCTGTGAGAATAAATAAGCTTTTTTGTTATTGCCACATGTCAATCATCTTTCATTTCCTATTATTCTTGCAATTAAGTGTGTAATTTGTGTCATGTAATTTTCCATTTGTTACTAAACCACCAATAAGATGAAAATGTCTCCTTATGTCTATAGCAATAAAAACAATTTGCAAATTGTGTTTCTGTGTTTCTAATGTAAACCAACAATTAGTGCAAAAGATGTAGCTTGAGTATAAATGATGAAGAACATATTCACAGATGCATTTAAAAATTTCACATAGGGAAACTCCATTCACCAACTCTCTTCATTTATGAACACCTCCAACTATAAAGCAAGTTATAAACCTTAGTTCTTTGTAATCAAGCAAATACCTTAAACATAGACTTGGACATAAAAGCATTATAATGAAATTGTACCTTTTTCTTCCAAACATAGAATTACCCTTTATTAAAACAACAGTATTTATAAATGTTCTGGTTTCCTTTCTCAGATATGTTTTCTATGCTCCTCCAGTTCAGCTAGTTCATAAGTTCATCAAGGGAAGGCACATATGTTTCTTCCCTTGAGCTTTTAACCTCTAGTGTCTAGTCCATTACACCAAGTATTCTGGTCTTCAAGCAGTGAGAGTTTAAGTAATGCTTGATATTAGGTTGGTGCAAAAGTAATTGTGGTTTTTTTGGCCAATATTTTGATGTCAAATAATTAGTACTGAAAATAGAATGAAATAAGTTGTCATTGATTTCTTTGTTCAAAGTTGTCCCTCCAAATATTACCTAAGCAACTACTATTCACTGTTCAATAAAATGATATTTTTTCCAAATATTTCTAAATTGAGACCCAAGTCTGTTATGTAAAAGATAACATGATCAGGGGCTACAAAATGAGTAGGCTGATAGCCAGCAAACTACATAAATATGGGCTGTACATACTATCATAGAGATAGAGACAAACTCTAAGGGAAGAGAGTGGAAAGAATAATTACTTCTTCTTGGTGCTCACCTCCACCAGTCTAACCACCAGTGACTGTTTGTCTAACAGGCACATGTCTTGGTTATGCTTCTGAATTTTTATAAGCAGCACTTAACCCTACTTTCTCCCTGGTTGGTTGTCAAAGCATATGTATCTGTCCTTATCAGCAATGCAGGCTTTTGTGCTCCAGGTAGGATTGTGTTAGAAATTACAGACTTTAACTCCCTGTAGACCCATTCTTATTCAATGTCCAGCTGTGATAAATAATATTTATGGAAGGGTGGTTCAAGGGCATTGGTGTTCATACATGACTCTAGATAAGCTAAATGTTACTGTTGGATTAAACTAGATCATAACAAGGCTTTGTACTTGAATACATTGTTTTGATTTCCTGTAGACCTGCCTTGTCCCAATTTGTGCCTTGGTCTAAGCCATCAGCCTACAGAGAGAACCATGAAACTCCATGGTACATGATAGAACTCACTGCTATATGTACTGTATAGGTTGACATTAGGGCATGGTGTAATGTATCACATAGGATCTTCATTTGATGATACCCAGGAATAAGGTTGCTCAATATCAGGAAAAACTGTTCATATCCTTTGTAAAAGATACTAATCCAATGCCATCCCCAAGACCCTCCTTTGCCCTCCTTGCTCTAAAAAAGCCAAAATGGCAGATACTAATTTAGCAGTCTCTCTTGTAGCCAGGGATGTTCATATGATCCAGTTCTGGCCATGAAACATAAAAGAAAGTCTACAAGGGGGCTTTTAGGGTGGCAATTGCTTCCTGATGAAAGCTACAGATGGACGAGACCTCTATAGTCTTCTCCCTGCCTTGCTCATGGATATGATGCCACAAGTTAGCAGTTCACTTGAGACAATGAAGCTACAAGTATGACAGAGACCAACAGCCTAAGGATAGCAGAGATGACAGATATGAAAACCCACATCACTGATAATATGACTGAACAACTGCCTACCTCTGGGCTTCTTGTGATGTTAGAAAAAATCCTAACAATGCCTGTAAGCCACTCCTAGTTAGGTGTTCTGTAATTGCAACCTAATGTATCCTAACCAATAATCTAACAACCAGATTAGTTTTTATTTTATGGATTGTTATTAGTCTTGCAATTAAGCCTACTTCATCTTAACTTTAGCGACCAGAAAGTTACAAAATTGTAACCTATGTCTACCATGACACTGTAAGTTCTGCTAGTTCAACGTTCTCAATCCTAAACATGTTTTGATGTTTATTTTCCTAAAATATTTGTTATGTTTTTTGTATTATATGTACTTTTACAAGCTAAAATTTTTCCAGAGCATGGCAAAGCATAAATAAACATATAAACAAACCCCCAAAATTTAACTCCACTGGAGGATGGAGAAACTAGTTGGTTTATTAAAGTTTCACAGGAGGATGGCATCTGGGTCCCACTCTTTAGTTCAATTCATGAATTCCAGTCATTCCTAAGGTTTTAACTGAAGTGAATTTGTATGTAGTTTAAACAGTGGCCTATTACAAATTATGCATCTATTAAATTCAGCACTTACTATAGGATCTTAAACTAGGGGGCCCATAATTGAACTTGAGGAAATCTATAAACTCCATGACATAAGCAAAATTTTTATTTTACACACAAATGTGTATTTTCCTGGGTGAAGCTCTGAGGCTTTCATCAGATTCACAAAGAAGTCTACTATCCCAAAAAAGTTATGACCTACTGGGCTAAGTTACATTTGCCTTTTTTGAGTCCGTCTTCCCCAAATCACCATTTTATTCATCTGGGTTTTTGCTTTCTGTCAGGACTCTAAGGTCTATCAGAAGGCTGATGCCTCATCATTCTGAGAGTGCACACTCAATAAATGTTAGTTGACTTGTATAGATATTTAATTATTTACACTGCATTTGGTGTATTTTGGAATAGCAGTGTATGGTTGATCATTCTAAAGGCTCTGAATCCTCAGCTGCATCCCAGTGGGCTTAGCGTGTTGTAAACACACAAATCAAAGTAGTGTGCGGGAGGAGAAAAATCATTCCTTTCAAGGATAATGCATTTTTCATGAGAAACAGGTCATTACAGAATCATTGCACCCATGCATGCTCTCATTCTACCTTTTCATCTCTTCTCTCTTTTCAAATTATCTCACCTCCTCCTCCTTCCCTCACTGTTTTCCCCTTCTACTTTATTATCCTGTATTTTATTATTTTACTATCTCCTTCTTTAGTGTATTTTAATGACTTCTACATAATATATGTCTTCGAACTAGTTTCCTGTCTTTGAACTACCTGACTCTCTGTTCCCTTTTTCCTCATGTGGCACCTGTCTCTTCTTCAGCTGCTGTACATGATACTGTCATGCTCCAAGTTGATCCATTGCATATTTTCACAAATTTCAAATTCCCAACACATAAAAAGACAGTATTCATACCCTGTTTTACCATGATATTTTGATTCTCCCTGAAGATTTAACCTTACTGCCATTTTAATCTTATTCCTATTCCCTTTCACATCTGTGAATACAGACTCAATAATTTACTTGTACCAGTTTTCTAGTTATGCAAGTTCTGTGGAAATTTCCACCCAGTTGATATATGTGAAGTGATCGATTCATCACATTTCATAGTTCAACTTTCTCTCCCTGGTCAAAATTAAAAGTGGGTTTAAGTAAGCCAGAGATTTTTGAAGATTCCTGTCATGAGAGGGATGACTCTATGGGTGGGGGGAAAGTCTTGGTGAAAATTTCATGTGTCTGTTGAGAGTTTAGGGGTTTTTTTTGTTTTTTTTGTTTTTTTTAAATAGCAGCTAAGTTACAATTTTAACCAACATTTTATTACATGCAGAGAGTAAACATCTGGAAATCATCCTGGGTAATCAGTGTGAATTTTTGTGGTGAAATAGAGGCTTGTATTATATGCTAGAGTTTAGCGATTATAGTCTTAATGATCTGTACGTTATTCACAAAATGCTTTGTTTTAAATCTGTCTTTAAAAAATAATTAGAATTCAAGTTATTTGTGAAACAGGAATCCTGCCACTTTTTTTTTTTTTTTACTTTACATACAACTCCCTAGGACAGTCTGGTTGCTAGAAAAGGGAGTTTAGTATTGGTTTGTTTTTGGTGTGTTTGCTTTTTCTTTTTAACTCACTATTTGTGAAATTTAAGAAGCAGTAAGGATCCTAAGTCAGGCAAGTAAGCTAGAAAACAATCAAACTCGAAAATTACCCAGGCATGAAATCCCCTTGAACTAAGGAATACTTCCAACATTAAGTTCTCCATAAGCTTGAACTATAAACGATAACATTTCAAAAATACTTTCTAAAGGAAGATTCATATTAGGAAACTTGATCATCTAAAATTAGACAAACTTATCTTCTCTTACTATCCTAAAATAATAGCCTACACCCTTACCCAATATGATCTAAAAATAACAGATTGTATATCACCCCTAAAGTAACTTGGCTTGGGCCCAAGAACTAATACATACATGACACTCAGAATTGCATCCAAAAAAAAGAAATGGCATTTTCTTTCTTGTGAGTTCTTACAGCACAGTAAGCCTTCATGGCATTATAATCCTAATTAATGTTCATCTTCTTCACTGTGTTCAAGTGTGAAAAATGCAAAGCAGCAACACTCTTCACTGGTGATCAGGCTCCCAAGAGGCTGCAGCTTCAGAAGGTGTGTCTCAAACTCGATTTTAAGTCTTCCACTCTAACAGGGATTATGTGTCTTCACTCTGAAAGCTGATAACCTGAGGAATTAAAGACGCAGGAAAGGAAAACCAATGCAAGGAAAATGCTAGTTTTTATGTTATTTTAATTTTTCACTTAATATGAAGGAGTCAAATGGATATAGGCCAAATAATGCTAGAAGTAGAAGAATACTAGGAATTACAACAGTAAAGAGTGGGTTGAAGGCAAGGAGGAGAGGAAGATGGAGAGAATAACAAAGAGAGAAAAACAGCAACTCAAAGGGGAAAGGCAACAGGGCTGCATCCTGCCTTTTGTGGGCTTCTTTCTCCATGAAAAAAAATTGAAATTTCTATTTTACTACTGCATTGAAATGAAGATGAATACACTTACATTATGTATAAAAATATTTTCTTCAACCTGAAAGTTCATCTTTTTCTTCTGATTTTGAAAGAAATAAAAACATTTTTGTGTGCTCCTAAAAGTGCTGTGGGCCTAAACAACAGGTCCACTGTGTCTAATGGTTAAGTTGTCCCTGGCAGATAGAAAGAGAGGGAGGGAGGAGGAACGTTCTGCTTGGAAGTGAGAGGCAAATTAAAGCAAGCAGAAGAAAAATTAAATAAGCACATATGTTGGTGTATTTCCATCATTAGCTATAAATTATATATTAAATTATTCATAATCATGCCAGGTAACCTTTATTGAATACTATGTGCTAAGCACATTACATTATCTCACTCATTCCACACAATAACCTTCAAACTAAGTGGAAGAAGATGTGTCTTGATGCTTTAGGGCCTCTTGGGTCATAGGCTAGAATTCAGAATTGAATGCAATCACAAATGTAAAGTACACAGAACTCCATTCTCAACCTACCTTTCCCAGGCAGTCTCTGTAACATCCCTGGCTTTAGCAGTCACCCATTGGCTGGTGACTACCAAATGGATAGCTCCAGCTGTTTTCGTTAGGATATTTTCAACTGTCAATAACAGGATGCTTATCCAAATGATACAGATGGCCAGTAAGCCATCAAGGCTAACCCCAGTATCCTTGGAATCACCCTAGTTCACCTGCTTATCACTCCTTACTTGAATTATTGCAATACCATCCTACCAGGCCTCCTTACCTCAAGCACCCTTTGACCCACGTCCCCATTGCTACCAGAATTATGCTTCCAGGTGGCCTAATGAGGGAAGAGAAAAGCATGTCACTATTTTGTGTAACTTCCTGTAGTAGCTCCCCTTTACCTTCTGGATATGGTCCATGTATTTTTTTATTCGGCAAATACTTATTGGGATCTCCATGTCAGGTTTCGGTTTGGTGATATGGATGAAAGATGAACTAAATAGATGGGGTCCCTGCCTTCATGGGCATGTACAGTCTAGGGGACTCCGGAGGCAGTGGATGGGAGAACCTAGGGTGAAATCCTGATCCGGAGAACAGAGCCACTAACCTGTTTTTAAGGAAAATCAGTTTCATGAGCTTGGAGGGGAAGGAGCTGGTAAAGAATCAAATAGTGATGTTCCCAGTGCTCTTCAGTGTCCTCAGAATTCCTTGAACCTTATTAAATGGCTCACCATAGTGTCTTTATAACTGTTAATGTCCCAGCCTTTCCCCTGGAAAAGCTAACTTTTTTCCCTAATGCCTAAAACTTCTGTGCACATTATTTCATTTCATTTTTCTGCTTATGTGTACCCTGCCTTGGTCCTCCTCCAGCCCCCACAAGAAAATATCTGGGATTTGGGATTGCTTGACCCATAGTAGAAATTCAAAAATGACTGAACACCTTGACAAGTGAAAAAACTGAGACCCAGAAAAGTTAAACCTGTAACCCAAGGCCAAGCAAATAAATTTCCTCTGAAAGACATATAAAGGTGGAAGGCTTATCATGAAAGGTAAGTTCTGCATCATAGGCAGTGTCTGACAACAGAGTGGATGCTATGGGTCATAGATCATCCTGAAGTCATCGTGGCCCTGTTCAAGCCGTGATTCTACAAAGCACAGAGCAGGCTGGCAATTTACAACCCCTTACAGAACTTCCTAACTTTAAATAAATTTTACAACAATTTTATCTAAGTTCAAGATTTTAAATATTTTAGAGAATTTTTGGATAGTGCCTACAAATCTTTTAAAGAAGTTTAATAGGTTCTAGACAAATACACATTCCAATGAGAACCCAAAATTATATCTATCTATATAATGTAATTTAGCCTTTTAGAAAATCAGTGTGCTATAATAAAAGCATAACACATTTCATTCTTTTATTTATTTATTTATTTATTTATTTATTTATTTTTCTCTCACCTTAGACCTAGAAACACATTTTGTCCAGGAAAGCAGTTTCAAGTGAATGAGTTACGCTGAATGCCCAGAAAGAACAATGCAACTTCTGGAAATCCCGTGGTACCAGCCAAAGTTGTCAATGAATCAAGAATCAACTTCGAGGAATATTTTGGTATGTAGATGCTTCTAATGAATATGCTGAAATCATGTGAAATAGCCGTCATCAGCATCAACAAATATTTGTTAGGCTTATCGTGTGGATGGATTAATGAGGATATGAAAGCCTTAAATGTCCAAAACTGACGTTGCCTCAGGATGCCCTCTTGGGTTCTTAAGCCTAGTTTTTATTTACCTAGAGTCCTTAGCTTTTTATTGGACATTGTACCTTCAAACTATAATAGAAGTAATTGTAAAAATATTATTATTCTTATTTTAACTGTGCAACCCAAATTTCTGGAATATACCTGGCATAGAGCAGAATGAAATCATACTTAGAAAAAAAAAAAACAAAACTTTGAAGACATTTTGGTAGGATTCATCCCTCCTGAAAATTTGTTGGTCTATTCCATGACATTCGCTGACCAGTATTGCATACGTTCAATTCTATGGTTTAATCAGTTATTTTTGAACCTTAACATTGAACATTTTCCTACCTCCCTAGAAATGCCAGAGAGGAATCTAGTCTTCTCTAAGCTCAAAAATGCATTAATAATTTTCTTATACCACCTAATCAAATATCTTTTCTCCCAGACATGTTCTGCTTTGTATAAATGAGCTGAAAAGACCCGTCAGTTCAACTGTCAATGATAAACAAAGCCTATTTGTCTTAAAATTTTGTCAAGGCAGAATTTTATCTGTAAATTTCATTTCAAATTGTGCCTAGCAGATTGCCCTATGTTTGCAGAAAAAAACCAGTTTGTTAACAGTAGGACCCAAATACTAAACTTACAAAGATAGTCCAAGAAGAAGCATCCAAGACAAACAGAAACTTCCAAAAGTTGTAAATCACCAAAGGACACACAATTGATTTGTGTTTTACCAAGTTGTCACATCATAGGCTCATAGTAAATGACTACGACATGGCTCGAAATCTATGGGTAGAGTTTCTCCCATTACTTAACGTGTGCACATGCATATCACATTCAGATCTTTGCCTTCACTAAAAAAAGTAAACAGTGTGATGACATCATTCACAGCCAATCAAAGCATAGCCCCATGGCAAAGGAAGTGCTGGGAGATCCTTCTGCAACTGAGCATGAGAGTGAACATGTAATATGTTTGATAAGCTGTCCTAGTACATGTCCGGGGTTCTAAGCTCTATTTACAAAATAGCATTGGTTTCTGCTTCAAAAACAGCTGAGGGTGGCCAGCAATATATCACATTTACAAGAGGAGCAATTGCAGTGATAGACACAGGATAGACAACCTTTGTTCATCGTTCCATCACATGGCTCAATAATAAATATTACTCATCCAGTGTACACATGGGATGTGGTGAGGCAAAACTCTCTCCCAGAGGTCAGAGTACACTCCCTTTTCCAGGCAGATCCCTTAATCAAATTTATTGTCTTTACTTTGGGGAACCACAATTTTCCCATCAAGTAGAAGCCAATCTTGGAACAGCAGATTGGGGTCTATTTATTATAGTCACTTTCAAGTTCCCCTTTTTTCCTTCTGAGTCTGAAATAGTTCATGGTTCCTTGGTCTTGACCAAACCAGTCTCATATTTTGAAGTTTTGCTTTCTCTCTTATCTAGCCTCCCTAAGTTCCAAATTATCTCACTTTGTAGTTTCACTGACTACAGATACCACAAAAATCAGAAGTCACTGATAATGTACTTGGAGGCACAGGCCCATTGTATGAGATTCTATTGTTTTGGTTCTTCATGAGAACACAGTCTTCTTTCAACACAGGGTTGTAGATCCATTACTAGGAGTCAGCAGAATTATAAAATAGTATTGTGCAATACACAATATAATCAATTTAACAGAAAGTATTGTATTATTTTAAAAACACAAAATATACTGTGGTTTGACTTTTTTCTATAAAAAAGCCTTTTTTTTAGAAATTCAAAGTATATAGAAAACATCACACTCTACACCTTCATATGCAGAAAAGTCATAAAGAAAGAAAACTGGCCGGGCATGCTGGCTCACGCCTATAATCCCTACACTTTGGGAGGCCAAGACGGGCAGATCACCTGAGGGCGGGAGTTCGAGATCAGCCTGACCAACATGGAGAAACCCCATCTCTACTAAAAACACAAAATTAGCCAGGTGTGGTGGCTCATGCCTGTAATCCCAGCTACTTGGGAGGCTGAGGCAGGAGAATCGCTTGAACAGCGGTTGCAGTAAGCCAAGATCCTGCCATTGCACTCCAGCATAGGCAACAAGAGTGAAACTCCACAGAAAAAGAAAGAAAGAAAGAAAGAAAGAAAGAAAGAAAGAAAGAAAGAAAGAAAGAAAGAAAGAAAGAAAGAAAGAAAGAAAGAAAGAGAGAACTGATAGAAAGAAGTGACACTCAAAGGCCTACCTTGGACTTACCAAAAAAAACCCAAACAAACAACATTTGGCACAGAGTACATCTTCTGAACATCTTTACCAACTAGCAATAAACTCGTTTTATAAATACTGCCTCACTGAGGACCAAGTCTGAGCCAAGTTAGATACTGTCACTATGAATGATACCTTTCCAAGAAGGACTACAAAGATCAGAGAAAGACCAGTCCTCATCTGGGTAGTCTGGTGTGTGAAGCAAGACTTTTTCTTAGTGCCCAACCCATGGCTCTAGTCAAGTACCTCACACTTGTTCTGATCCTCCTAGCTGGAGGAAAATATTTATCATTAGAACTCACTGGGCATCTGTATTATTCTGATGATATGGTTTGACTGTGTCCCCACCCAAATCTCACGTTGAATTCCCACGTGTTGTAGGAGGGACCCAGTGAGAAGTAATTGAATCATAGGGGCAGGTCTTTCCCACGCTGTTCTCGTGATAGTGAGTAAGTCTCACGAGATCCGATGGTTTTAGAAAGAGGAGTTCCCTGCACAAGCTCTCTCTTGTCTGCTGCCTCCCATGTAAGATGTGACTTGCTTCTCCTTGCCTTCTGCCATGATTGTGAGGCCTCCCCAACCATGTGGAACTGTAAGTTCATTAATCCCTTTTTCCTATATTAATTACCCAGTTTTAGGTATGCCTTTATCATCAGTGTGAAAATGGACTAATACACTTGACATATTTTAAAATTCCTCCTCTTTCAGTAAAAAGCTGTCTCAGGGACAATGGCACGTAATAAAGTCTACACCTGCCACACTACGAAAATTCAGGCTTCTTCTTGACCAGAAGTCACTTAAAAGGCTGAGCAGTTTCAAAGATCGTTGAGGGTTCGGCATGGACAATTCCATTTTACCTCTACCTTAGTCCTCAAGCTAACTATCACTGTTTACTTACCTTTACTTGGCTATGTCTCTGCAGTCTCTGGGACATCTTCCTACTTTACTGATATTCCTCTTTGTTCTGGAATGTAGAGACTATCTCAGATCCCCAACCACACATGCTGTTGCAGTCAGGACCAACATGAAGATGCTAAGATTCCCAGGTTCAGCTCTCTCCCCTTGTGTTTTCCCCGACTAGGACAGCCATACGGAGGCCCTTGTAAATTTGCCCCGCGGATTTTATTTCGGTCCTAAAGTTCAGAGTTTAATGGTGGGAAGTTAAGGAAGTGTGGGGCTTTTCTTAAGCCTCAAACCCTAAGACCCCCAATAAAAAGATCCCAGATAGCTTTCAATCTTTTCCATTTATATTGTCAATCCAAGAAGAGATTTTATCTGAGCATCATAAAAATAATGCCAAGCAACAAGCCCTTCTCTGTTTTGGTCAGTTCAAATCAGTTAGTGATTTCTGCACTTCCTAATATTTTAAAGGACTGTTGAAAGAGTGTCCTAACATTTTTTTGACATTGTTAAGAGAGTTTTTTTGGAACAATTCCAGAAAATATTCCAAGTTGAGGCTGGAGGAAAAGAGCCAAAGGCATAATGTGGTTTGTATTTAAAGTTTCTCCATATCAGATGAGATTATTGTGTTGAAAGTTCCTTTTTCCTATGTCTATTTTTAAGTTACATTTTGCCTGCTGAAATGTAGCCAGTGGAATTATTGAAGCCCCAAACTTCTTTCTGAAAAGTAGCAGGAAATGCACTTCTTAGAGAGAAATGACATTTCTGAAGTGGAAGAATTGGTGGAAATTAAGTTCCTCAGAGGGAAATTTTTTCTCACAAAGTTGGTGGCCCAGGCTCTGGTGAGCCCCAGGCCTAACCTTTGGCAAATTTGATAAATTGTCAAGCTGAGCTTGGGTGCAACCTCCTGCACATCCACACTGGCACACACAGCCCTAAACACTTTAGGTCTTTGTCTGACCAATGTCAAGAAACCCCCAGAGAGTGCCCTACTGGACTTCTCTCTTCTCAGTGAAAATGTCCTCTTAGGAGGTTATCCTATTGTGAATAGAGAAAATAGGGTCAAATTACAGAATGTTGAATGCCACTGGAGGCAACAATTTTTTAAAAATTTTTGAAAATCATCCAGTAGGGTTATTTCCAGAACTGTTAATTTTTAATATTTTAGCTGAAAATCTCTTTCTCCAAAAAAAAAAGTTTCAAAAAGGCCTAAGGTATAAATAAGTGAACCAAGAGCTACACTGGTTTCAACCCCTTTTCTTTCCAGAGGGAGAGCCTGGAAATCCCCAGATATTTAAAAAGCCATTGCTCTAATCCAGTCCCTTCAATTCACAGATGACAAACTTCAGCCCAAAAGTGAATCAACTTGTCCAACATTAGCAAATGAAATATTGACAAAAGTCAAAACTCCTCAAGGGCATGTCTTTACTGCCACTGGACCTGACAAGGCCCTCAAAAGCCCTGTAATAAATGCTAATTACCTGAATTCCACAATTTAGGCTATGGTGTTAATGACTGATACAATCTTTATTTGGTTTCATTTAAACAGGATTCAGTTCCTTAGATCAAAGAAGGAATATCTAAGAGCAAATATGTAGATGTTGTCAATAGGCTTGTTGGTACACTAGAAAATTGAGGGTAGTGTAACCAAACCTCCAGAAATAGACTATCTGTCATTTGACAATAATACACAATTATATAATTTAATTGTGTGCATGTTGGGTGAGTGGCAGGAGAGGAAGGGTTTAAAGCAACATCTGTCATTTTCATAAACGTACCTAAAATAAGAAAACCTAAACCAAATCACATAGACTGGTGCAGTATGCTGAAGTTTGAATGAGAACACATTGAGAGTTGGTCCTACATTCATTCAAGTCGGAGCATGTTTGTTGGCTACTTCTGATGTCATCATGCATGTGTGTAATTCACACTGCTCTGTGTCTTACCATGAGCAGAATGTTTTCTGTTTTAAGATGAATATAAGTTTTATTTTCATTTAAAGTTTGCCTTGATAAAGCAAAAATAGGGCTTTTAGGCCCTATCAAGTTATGCCTTGATAACATGATAATAGGAGCTTTTAGACTTTCAAAATGTATTTGTTTCTTCTTCTATTTCTTCTAGCCCATAAGTTGAATACATCATGATTACAGAAATAAGTGGATTATTAAAGTAAATTTGTTTAGATTGGGTAATAGGTTCCATTAAATGGCACCAGGTATTATGCTGTGAGCAAATGTGTAAATGAAAAAAAAAGAGTAATTCCATTTGTCAGAGATCTAAAAAGCTTGACTCCCTGGATAAAACAACTACACCACCCATCACCACTATCACCTTCATTCATTGCTCAACCAGCCTGACCAGAAACTTTCCCACAGTACTCCTCATAATTACATTATTATTATTTTGGGGGTTAGTTGATGATGACAGGGAAAAAGAAAAGGAACTCACATCAATTATGGTTTCACATTTATTGCAAAGGAAGAAGTTCGATTTTCCAAAATGCTGCAAATCTCAATAGCCCAAAGTGGCACTGTAACTGTCATTTTGACAGACACATGAGTCAAAATCACAAATATCTAATTTAAAACGCCATGGAGTTGCTTATTTTTCAGAAAGGCATAAATGTTGGCAACACATGAAACTTAGTAATACCGAATTCATTAGGAATTCACAAGGGTGGTGAAAGTTTTCTATCTTGAAGTTAGGAGTAAAAAAAAAAAACCACTTTACATTCTGCATTCTGTCAAAACTATACTTGATGAGAAAATTGAGAGGAGATTCCAAAATATTTCCTTATCCAATTCTACCATCAAATGGCAAATATCTGATTTTGCCATCAATCAAATCATTGCCCTTTTCAGCCATTTTGGTGACTTCATCAAAGGATATTCTGCTCAACTGTTTGCGCATGTGCAATTGTGACTCAGGATGGTACGGAGGAAGAAATCCTGCTTTCTTACCTCTCAGAGACTATCATTAAAGATTACAATGTCTTTAAATTTGCCCATAAGAGCAGAAATGATTAGAATACCCATGGAAGGTTCTCTAACAGTCAGAACTCTTGTGGAAAGTAAAATAACAAAAGTTACCTGTTACTGCCAAGTGTCAACTTCCACATATGGCCTAGGCATCTACAGAAAGACCTCAGTCTTGTTTTCAGAATACCAGATTGTCTGCCTTGCATTGTGAAGATCTGCATGCTTATCACATAGTTCTAGCTTTTGTTGAGCTTTAGGTTTGTTGAGAAACATGGTGGGTTACATTCAAGATTTGAGAGATACAGCTGCTCTGTTTTGGAATACGGAGAAAGGACTAGGAATCATTCTTCAAAATATTTAATAACTAATATGGCACAGGCACAGACAAGTCAAGACTGACACTGGCACAAATAATAGGTATCACTGAGTTGGAGCATACTTACTGAGTACCAATTAATTCACCCTTCAAAAATAACAATGAGATCCCAACATAGGTATCAACATAGAAAGATGTCCAAGTTATAGCCAAGTGAGGAAACAAGTTTGCATAACACGAGGTATAACATGGTCCAATTCATAAATGTTTAGAGGAATCTGATGAGATTTACAGATTACTCCCACAGGATTCTGGCAAATATGTGCAGAATATTGAGCAAAGAGGTCTCCTGAGAGTCTTATTCCTGAGTTCTAGTCTTAAATCTACCACATTGCTTAACCCTTATATGCCTCGGGTTCTACGAAATCAAGGGGTTAAACTAGAAAATACTTATACTATTCCAGTTCTCATTTCCTATGAGTGTAAGAGGAATTCTTTCTTAGTTTCCTTTTGTGAAAGAAAGATTTAGAAAACCTACTTCAAAGATTATTGTAAGGCTTAAAAAGAGCAGGTTTGTGAACATGCATTGTAAATTGTGACTATAGTATAATAACAATAATAATCCATAGCTTGAAAAAGCTATGTACTACGTAAATTGTAGCCTGTACTACAATTTATTAGTTGTTCATACTAGTTCTTCTTAACTTCAGCTCACTTGGGGATGTTACATACACAAATTCTTCATCAAAAAGCCCAGAGCCTTATGTTTAAGGTTACTTTAGAGGCTAAACCATATGAAATATCCACCTCAAGAGAAAAAAAAAAAATCTGTTGCAGCAAAGTTGACTTAATTAAACTTCTGAAAAGTGAATCCTATTTTCCCACTGATGTCCTTGATGAAATCAGAATCACGTTTCCTAGAAAATATTTTAGTAGATTAGGTTGCAAACTCATTTTCCTATTTAAAGAATTATAGAAGTTAGCTAAATATCTTTGAAGGGTCTCTGTCAACTAAAATAGTCTATGGTTCTGATTCTGCTTTAGGATTCAGTCCAGGAGTTGCCCTTTCTCAAACTGGGATGCCAGTGGGTGTGTCCCGCTCAGATTTTCATGGGGTCTTAGGAATGTGTCTCCCCTCTTGATGTCAATCTGGTAAAGTGGAGTTTACTCTAAATTTGTTTCTTTTTTACCTATATGGACACCAAGGACAGAAATAGAATTTGGACTGATGTCACTGAAGGAACCATTCAATGTAAAAACAACCAGAGCTGTATAATAAAGAAGTAGCCAGTAATCAAAGGAACTGAGTTACTGTGGCAAGAGAAAAGAAATAGGGGGAGCTCCCCGCTTACTGGGGATGAGCATCCATTTTAGGATATTTTTGCTCATCTTTTATCCCTTCTAACTAATTGTAGGAGCCCTGAGGACAGCTTTTTAAATTTTATTGCTTTCTGCATCTCTGGACATATTGTGCATGTTTAACAAATATATTTTTAATGATTGAAGGAATAACACAGAGGGGAATCCTGCATTTATTGAGCAGGGCATTGGAACACAAAACTTTAAGACACTTTGTGAAATTCTTGGAAGCATTCATTATCCTGTGGAAAGCTAAATTCAATGGTAAGTGTGCAATGTGTTAGTTAGTATTTTGCAATTTTTAAGAACCCTTTTCTATCTCCAATTGTTGTCAGTTCCTTCTTGCAATTCTCTATTTAGAAGATTTTCTGTCTTATCTAAGGCCCCAGCTTTATACTAAGAGCCCCCAGAACTGAGAAGTCACTATTCTTCTCATTGCAAAATGTCTAATATTTAAAAGAGTTTTGCTGCCAAATCGTCTTTTGCCAGCATAAGCCACATACTAATTGGAAGAATACCTGGTTCTGAAAAATTTGAAGTTTTACATTATGACAAACAAAACACAAATTTGATAACTTCTGGATTTAGCAGACTTGTTTGTTTCAAATAAAATACACTTGAATTTCATATTATTCTCGAGTACAACGAGCACTCTGATTTGTTTATGTTTGTGATTCTGACTCATACTCTGAGTCTCAATTCTTTCGTAGGTGGTAAAATCAATCTAATGGATTAGAACCCAGAATTTAAAAAAAAAAAATACAGTGAAATGGAAAAATATCAGAATGCACCATGCCTAGTAAGGAAAAGTATTTTTTGTTCAATTTTTTTGTTTGTTTATGTTTATGTTTTTGTTTTTTTGTTTTTTTGAGATGGAGTTCCGTTCTTGTTGCCCAGGCTGGAGTGCAATGGCACGATCTCAGCTCACTGCAACCTCCGCCTCCTGGGTTCAAGGGATTCTCCTGCCTCAGCCTCCCAAGTAGCTGGGATTGCAGGCATGTGCCACCTCGCCTGGCTAATTTTTGTATTTTTAGTAGAGATGGGGCTTCTCCATGTTGGTCAGGCTGGTTTTGAACTCCCGACAGGTGATCCGCCCGCCTCGGCCTCCCAAAGTGCTGAGATTACAGGTATCAGCCACCACGCCCAGCCGGGAAAGTATTTTTTAAATGAAACTTCCATTTCAGTAATTTAGATTTACATGTATGCATATGTGTGTTGTGATATAAAATGTATTTCTTACAATGGATCATGTGCAAAGAAAAGTTCTGAGGCCCTTTAAAATAATATCTACAGTATGTCAATAGTATTATGTATAAATAATATCCACAGTATATCACTATCCAATTTTTTCAGGAAATCATTTTGATAGATAATCCAGCTCATACATGTGAAATTACTCAGTTCAAAATTTCTCATTAGCACTAAGGGGAAAGATGACCCAGTTGTCAAGTTTCATGCACTTAGGTTAACTGGAATTAAAATAAAAAGAGGGGGATGCTCTTTATTTCACATCATCCACAGAGAAACTGAAGGTCAAGTGCTTTGCAACTCAAGGGTCCAGACGTATATGCCCCTGCTTCCTTCCCCAGGGTCAGTGCACAGGCATTGTCCCTTTCCTGGAGTTATCTTTGTTGTCTTCCTTCCACCTTTATAGCCCACTATTATTACTGTCTCCTCTACTCTTTTTTTTTTTTTTTTTAAGCACTTGGCAAAGTTTATAGGAGTTAAATATTTCTAAGAATATTGCTCTTAAAAGGTTTGTTAGAAAGGAGTCCTTTCTTCTGCCCTCCTTACTTTCCTCCCCTCCCCCCTCTTTTTTCCACTCTCCCAAGACCACAAGATAAGTGTTTAAAGCCACTTTTGTTCTACAAAGTGGTCTCTGTCTCCTTTAGAATGGGAAAGGTTCTATGTATGGTGGCAATGGTTGGAATAAGTCAAAATGAAAAAGGTTAAGAGAAAGTAAACACTTTTAAATTACCTTTTTCAATTTTCTTTTAGTAGCTTTAAATAGCTATAAATAATATACACTTCATACACAGAGGAAAGTTAATTCTTATAAATATTCTTTCAGGAGAAATAAAATGTTAGATGTATTTCACTTGGTAAATATATTCTCCATTTACTGATTGTTTTCTAAAAGACTCCCCTTGCCCCCAATTTCTGTCTTATCAGTATAGTGCACAGAGAATATTTGACTTGAAGCTGAATCTATTTTCTCAATTTTTGAGTGACTATTCTCTAAAGAGAGTGTTATTAAAAGCAGACTTCCCCCAAATTGACTTTAACAGCAATTATTTTCTTTGAATATGAGAAGGATATTTTGATTCCCCAAATGCATGTTAACTGAATTTTTGAACTGGAACCTTTATGGCTGAGTTTTCTCTATTTTTTCCTGTAATAGAAACATTACATTACATTGTCTCCCTGAGAACCCTAAAGCTGGAGGTTCCATGGTATGTGTCTTGCATAAAACAAAACAGCAGATGATAGCAAATTCATTTTTCTACTCTGCCATAGCTCCTATGGCTCACTAACTTTTGAACTATGGCTGTGCTGAGTGAATTTTTTTGTCAGGCCCTGTAAAACTGCTTTTCAGAGAGAGCAAAAGCAAAAAAAAAAAAAAAAAGTTTTCTCAAAGGGACCTGTGATAGTGGACAAGTCACATTGTTTTTCTGGGCATCAGTAACTTCTATTGCATAAATAAGAACTTTCAGATAGAATAATCTCCAGGGTTTGTTTTTTTAAGTCTTTCTAGCAATAAAAAAGTATTGATTCTTTTAACCAATATTTAATCATTTTAAGTCAAACAAAACAAATTTTTACATCATTGTAGTGTTACAAATGTATTTGGTTTCTTTTATACTGCCTAGAGATAACTTCTTAAATATATATTGGATTTCAGTGTTCTATATATAAATTTGAGCATTTCTTAACGAGGAAAAAAAGATTAAAACTCTTATTGGCTCAATTATACTGGAGCAGGGTGAGAATATCTCACAAGGCAAGAGCAAAGAGGAGCAATTCACAAGGGGAGCCCCGAATATCTCCTCCCCTTTGTTGAAATATTACCAGCAAAACCCAAGTGATCAAAAAAGACTCACAAATTATATGGCAGTCCATGCCCACAAAACATAATACAATCCCGTCAAGGTACACTAGGTCAGTTGCTAAGAACCTCATGTTTCTTCTAGTAGTTACATAAACAGATGTGTTTGCTTTTTTTTCAAAGACTGAGGAAAAGGGAAAATTGCCAACACAAGTACCAAAATAATCAATTAAAAGCCAGCCCAGTCAGCAATAGCTGGTTTCAGTTGTCCGGAGTGTGCCCTGAGGCAACAGCACCTTGCAACTCCTTTCTCAGGGAAGGAATGCTGCCATTATCTCTTTCTCAATGGAAAACCACCTCCCCTGTCACATCCTTGTAAATTGTTGAACCTAAAGGGCTTTTTTCTCCACCCAGAAAAGAAGGTAATGGAAACTAAAGTAGGCTGTTCAACCATAAGTCTTGGGAAGCTTCCAAAAGCCTTCATTCCTGTCCAGAAGCTTCTAAAGAGGAGGCCTAGGATTAGGGAGATAAGCAATACTATCAAATTTTTGGAGCCTGGAAATGCTTTCCCCAACCTCATTTGTCTTTTAAGTAAGGGACCCAGAATGAGAAATAAATATTTGGGAAAGACACAGGAACTACATTTCAATCTTATAAATACTTTTTTTAACTTTACATATTGAAAAGTTATATACATATATATATAAAACTTCATATATATATATGTGTAGAGAGGATAATATAACGCACCCCCGTGTATGAATCACTCAGCTTCAACAATGATGAACTTATAGCCCATCTTGTTCATTATTTTGAAGCTAATCCCAGACATCACATTATTTTAAAGGTTTTTTTTCTTTCTTTCTTTCTTTTTTTTTTGTGACAAGGGTCTTGTTCTGTCACTCAGGCTGCAGTGCAGTGAAGAGATCACAGCTCACTGCAGCCTTGTCCTCCAGGCTCAGGTGATCCTCCTACCTTAGCCTCCTGCATAGTTGGGACTATAAGCATGTGCCACCATACCCAGCTAATTCAAAAAAAATTTTTTTTTTTGTAGAGAGAGGATCTTGCTATATTGCCCAGGCTGGTCTCAAACTCCTGGGCTCAAGTAATCCTCCTGGCTTGGCCTCGAAGTGCTGGGATTACAGGCATGAACCATCATGCCTGGCCTAGAGATAATTTTGTTAACATAAAATTGTCTTCCACTTTTCAGAGGTCAGGAAATCCAAATGAAGGAAGAACAATGAAAACTTCAGCTAAAATCATTACAGTGGTTAAAATAAGTTATATAAACTTCTTATACTCTAAGTGGACTTTTCATTTTAGCCTCAAAATTGATACTTGTCAATCATGAGTCAACAAATATTTATTGAATGTCCCTTAGGTGCCAGGCTCTGTCACCACAAAGCCTAAAAATAGATCAATGGGGGATCTAGTTTTTAAGTCTTTCTAGCAATAAAAAACTTTTGATTCTGTTAACTAATATTTAATCATTTTAGATCAAAACCAATTTTCACATTGATAGGGACAGGAGACAGGAAAATTCTGGGCAGAAGAGGGCAGGTCCCCAGTCAGGACCTCACCTTCAAGCCTGGAACTGTGGCCCAAAGTGAGAACATACATCCCTGTTTTCCCACTTGAATGCTGCCTCTTCCAAAACCACCCATGACCCCCCTGCCCCCCATCGTGTGCGCATAAAAACCCCAAGCTCAGCCAGCAGAGAGAGGAGAAGAGGAGATGCAGCTGGATGTCAGAAACTACAGTTGGAGAGAAGCAGCTTGACTTCAGAGGGACAGCTTGATGGCACAGCTTTGGAGAGGAGTTTGGCCATCCCCAGCCAGACTGCAGAGGAAGCTTACCTTCCCCCAGTCTGTCCCCTGTTCAGCTCCCCTTTCTGCTGAGAGCCACCTTCATCGGCAATAAAATCCCCCATATTGACCATCCTTCAAATTCATTTATGCAACATCCTTCCTGGATGCCAGATAAGAACCCAGGTGTGGGTACAAAAGGCAGTCACACTGACTCTCTGCTGAGCTGTTAACACTTAAGCTGTCCATGGATGGCAAAGCTAAAAGAGCACTGACTGTAACACTCCTGGGGCTTCAGGGGTCACGGACACCCCCAAAACACTGCCACAGGACTGGTACAAAGTTTGTTCCTGTTGGCACCCCAAAACACTCTCCCCAGCTCGTGCACCTCTTCACCTGCATGCTCCCTTCAGCAAGGGGTTAAGTGCTGTGGGTTCGAGTGAGTAGAACTTGCCCCTGCTGGTGCTGAAGCAGCCAGCTAGTTCCAGTTCTTGCCCACAGAAGGGTCAGGGAAATTTCCTGCTTCAACATCATTGTAGTGCTACAAATGTGCTAGGTTTATTAATAGTGCCCCACAAATTAAAAATAAAGTTATGCCTGTTTTTCCTATTATTTTTTTAAAGTCCAATGGCCGTGCTATATGAATACACAGTTATTTTTCTGGGAGCAGGTGTAAAAAATGGGAATGCATAGGCATTCCTAGCAAAACAAATTTTTGTTGTCACAAAGTAAACAATCTTATAGTATTTGTTAGAGCTCAGAAACAACATGAAAACTTTATCAAACATTTAAAAAAGAACTAACACCAATTCTACTGAAACTACTCTGAATAATAGAAGAGGGAATACTTCCAAATTCATTCTATGGAGCCAGTATTACCATAATACCAAACCAGACTAAGACACATCAAAAAAAGAAAAGAAAAACATAGGCCAAATCCCTGATGATCATTGATGCAAAAATCCTCAACAAAATACTAGCAAACTGAATTCAACAACACATTAAAAAGATCATTCATCATGACTGAATTGAATTTATCCCAGGGATGGAAGGACGGTTCAACATACACAAATTAATGAATGTGATACATCATATCAACAGACTGAAAGACGAAAATTACATGATCATTTCAACTGATACTGAAAAAGCATTTGATAAAATTTAACATCTCTCCATTATTAATAAAACCTTCAAAAAACTGGTATAAAGGAACATACTTCAACACAATAAAAGCTAAATATGACAGACCCACAGCTAGTATCATATTGAATGAAGCAAAAATGAAAACTTTTCCTCTAGGATCTGTAACATGATAAGGATGACTACTTTCACCACTGTTATTCAGCATAGTACTGGAAGTACTAACTAGAGAAATCAAACAAGAGAAAGATATAAAGGGCATCCAAATTGGAAAGGAAGAAGTCAAATTATTCTTGTTTGTAGATGATATAATCTTATATTTGGAAAAATCTAAAGACTCCACACAAAAAAACTATTCAAACTGATAAATTCGACAAAGTTTCAGGATTAAAAAATCAACATACAAAAATTAGCAGCATTTCTATATGCCAACAGCAAACAATCTGAAAAAAAATTAAGAAAATAATCCCATTTACAGTAACTACAAAAAAAAAACTAAGAATTAGCCTCACCAAAGAAGTGAAAGAGCTCTACAATGAAAACTATGAAACACTGATAAAAGAAGTTGAAGAAAATACACAAAAAATGAAAAGATATTTCATGTTCATAGATTGCAAGAATCAATATTATTAAAATGTCCATACATCCAAAGCATTCTTCAGATTCAGTGCAACTCCTATCAAAATACCAATGACACTCTTCAAAGAAATAGAAAAAATAATCCTAAAATTTATATGGAACCACAAAAGACCCAGAATAGCCAAAGCTATCCTGAGCAAAATAAACAAAACTGGAGCAATCACAGTACCTGACCCCAAATAATACTAAAGAATTGTGGAAACCAAAACAGCATGGTACTGACTGACACAAAAACAGACACATAGACCAATGGATCAGAATAGAGAATCCAGAAACAAATCTATACACCTCAGTGAACTCATTTTTGACAAAGGTGCCAAGAACATACACTGGGGAAAGGACAGTCTCTCCAAAAAAACAGTGCTGGGAAAACTGAATATCCAGATGCAGAAGAATGAAACTAGACCCCTATCTCTCATAATACACAAAAATCAAATAAAAATGGATTACAGACTTACATATAAGACCTAAAACTATGAAACTACAAAAAAAAAAGAACATTGGAGAAACTCTCCTGGACATTGGACTGGACAACGATTTCTTGAATAATGCCCCATGAGCATAGGCAACCAAAGCAAAAATGGATAAATAGAATCACATGAAGCTAAAAAGCTTCTGCACAGCAAAGGAAACAATCAACAAAGTGAGGAGACAGCCCATAGCATGGGAGAAAATATTTGCAAGTTACCCTTCTGACAAAGGATTAATACCCAGAATATATAGGGAACTCAAACAACTCTATAGGGAAAAACTCCAATAATCCTCCCATTCTAAAATGGGCAAAAGATCTGAATAGACATTTCTCAAAAGAAGACATACAAATGATAAACAGGCATATGAAAAGGTGCTCAACATCACTGATTAACAGAGAAATGCAAATCGAAACTACAATGAGATATCATCTCACATAAGTTAAAATGGCTTATATCCAAAGACAGGCAATAACAAATGCTGGCAAGGTTGTGGACAAAAGGCAACCCTTGTACACTGCTGGTGGGAATGTAAATTAGTACAACCACCACGGAGAACAGTTTGGAGGTTCCTCAGAAAACCGAAAATAGAGCTACCATATGATCTAGCAATCCCACTGCTAGGTATATACCCAAAAGAAAAGAAATCAGTATATCAAAGAGATGTCTGCACTTCTATGTTTGTTGCAGCACTGTTTACAATACCTAAAATTTGAAAGCAACCTAAGCATCCATCAACAGATGAATGGAGAAAGAAAATGTACATGTACACAATGGAGTACTATTCAGTCATTAAAAGAATAATATACTGTCATTTGCAACAACATGGATGGAACTGGAGGTCATTATGTTAAGTGAAATAAGCCAGGCACAGAAAGACAAATTTTGCATGTTCTTACTTATCTGTGGGATTTAAAAATAAAAACAATTGAACTCATGGAGATAGTAGAACGATGGTTACCAGAGACTGAAAAGGATAGTTTGGCAGTGGGGGGGTGAGGGGTAAGTGGGAATGGTTAATGGGTACAAAAATATAATTAGATAGAATGAATAAAATTTTGTATTTGATAGCATGACAGAGTGACTACAATCAACAATAATTTATTGTACATTTAAAAATAACTAAAAGACTATAATTGGATTGTTTGAAACACAAAGAAGGATAAATGCTTGAGATGATGGATACCCTATTTACCCTGATGTGATTATTATGCATTGTATGCCTATATCAAAATATTTCATGTACCCTATAAATATATAGATGTATGATGTACTCACAAAAATGTAAAACAAAACAAAAAAATAAACGAAAACATGAATTCAGTTTATTAGAATTCCCAAACACGAACAGAAGATCTAAGATAACTCTTTTTGCCATCCTTAGACATTTGGTAAGGTTTTCTGGTAGATTTTCTACATAGAAAAAAAAAATAGTCTTTGAAGGAAAAGAAGAGCCTTTATGACTTTAACAGGACAACGCTTTCCCAGAGTCTCTCAGAGGCTAACATAATCCTTTACATACAGATTAACCTGTGCCTACATTCCTGAAAAGACTGCAGTAGAGGCAAATACAGGCCTCATTATGGGGTCATTTTACATTTCAAACTACAGTTTTCTTTTTCTTTTTTTGAGATGGAGTTTTGCTTTTGTTGCCCAGACTGGAGTGCAATGGCGTTATCTCGGCTCACGTCAACCTCTGCCTCCCAGGTTCAAGCAATTCTCCTGCCTCAACCTCCCAAGTAGCTGGGATTACAGCATGTGCCACCACACCCGGCTAATATTGTATTTTTTAGTAGAGATGGGATTTCTCCATGTTTGTCAGGCTTGTCTCGAACTCTTGACCTCAGTTGATCCGCCCACCTCAGCCTCCCAAAGCGCTGGGATTACAGGAATGAGCCACCATGCCTGGCCTGCAGTTTTCTTTATAATCAAAAAGTCCCTCTTTACAAACTAGCAGTAAGGCTCAAAAAACAACAACACAAACACACCCAAAAAATATTGCTTAACAACAAACATCCTGATATCTACAACATTTATTTTTCTTTCCTTTACTTAAAATTCTATTTTCTGACCAGTTGCAGATTCCTCCTGTCCTAACTTAGTTCATTAAAAATATCAATTTCTTTCCATGGCCTCCAAAAAATTTTTTTTAATTTGAAAAATTTTTACCTCAGTTCTGAAAGGACTGTCTCCTGCAAGCATTCCCACTTCTGAGTGCTTCCTACTTTAGAAGAACAAAAGTTCCAGCTGTCAGTATCCTTAGAGCACACCACTCTCTCTGCCTCCAATAGACCCAAATTCTCACAGAAACAAAACAGAGACATGGGATAAGACAATGAATTCTCACGTTGCCTCACTGCCAGACTTGTATACAATCCTCTCTGATGTCTTCTAGATCTTAGGCAGTTTGAACACTTTCTTTATTGTATATATTTAAGATGTACAGCATGATGTTTTGATATACACATATATGATAAAGTGATTACTATAGTCAAGTGAACTAACACATCCATCCTCTCACATACTCATTTTTGTGTGTGTGGCAAAAGTACCAAAAATCTCTCTTAGCAAATTTCCAGTATGTAATATTTTTAGCTGTCTTCCTCATGTTATTCATTAGATCTCTAGATTAATTAATCCTATATAACTGCAACTTTGTCCCCTTTAACCTACATCTGCCCATTTCCCCCATCCTCCCATTCCAATCGCCATTATACTCTCCATTTCTATTTATTCAATGTTTTAAAAGATTTCATATATAAGTGAGATCATGCAGTATTTTTCTTCCTGTGGTCTGGTTTACTTCACTTAGCATAATGTCCTCTCCATTCATCCATGTTGTCTCAAATGACAGAATCTTTTTTAAGGCTGAATAGTATTCCATCATACTATATATATCACAGTTTATCCATTCATCGGTTGACAGATGCTTTGGTTGTTTCCATATCTTGTCTATTGTGAGTAATGCCTCAATCAACATGAAAGTGCAGCTATCTTTATGAGGTGGTGATTTCATTTCCTTTGGGTATATGCCCGGAAGGGAGATTGCCAGGTCATGCGGTAGTTTCGTAGTTTTTCTTTTGATTTCCTTAGAAACCTCCATACTTGCTGCATCCATCTACATTCCCACCAACAGTGTACAAACATTCCCCTTTCTCCACACCCTTGCCAACACTTGTTATCCATTATCTTTTTGAGAAAAGCCTGGACAAAGTTTTGTTTTATGGCAGAGTCTAAGTATTACTATTCTTAGATTCACAGTCATATACATTTTTCAATGTTTACTCATTGAATCAACATAGAAATTTAAACCATGTTGGGAGAAGCTTAGTAATTTTTTCTTCACGTTTTTATTTTTCTCAAATGTCTTGAACACAAACTGTATATTTGCTAAATAATGCTTTGTGGTCCTGAGTCAAATATTATTAAAACTTGATATGTTGGGAGCTCCAAGCCAAGCGGAGGAAATACTTCTAGACCTCTCCATAAGCTGGTATGTCTTGAAATGACATAAAAAATGTAAATAAAAACTTATTTGAGGTCTGTATGGAATAGATGATTTTTTTTGGAAAATAATCATTCAGACAATTACTTATAAAGAAATCTCTTCAATGCCATCTTTGCTAGTAACTACTGGGCTATTTTCCATTCCCACCAATATTCCCACCAATACCATGACATACAATTCCATAGAGTCAAAAAGATTCAAAAGTCCCCAAATAAAAGAACTTGAAAGTCAAGGCCAGGTGCGGTGGCTCACGCCTGTAATCCCAGCACTTTGGGAAGCCAAGGCAGGTGGATCACGAGGTCAGGAGATCAAGACTATCCTGGCTAACACGGCGAAACTCTGTCTCTACTAAAAATACAAAAAATTAGCCCAACGTGGTGGTGGCGGGCACCTGTAGTCCCAGTTACTTGGGAGGCTGAGGCAGGAGAATGGCATGAACCCAGAAGGTGGAGGTTGCAGTGAGCCGAGATCGTGCCACTGCACTCCAGCCTGGGTGACAGAGCTAGACTCCATCTCAAAAAAAAAAAAAAAAAAAAAAGAACTTGAAAGTCAAAAGGGGACCAAGTCTTACAGAATATTTTGATAATAAATGTAATTCCAGACACACAGACTCTTTAGGGACTTAAAGTCCTAAATCCCTAAGATTATAAATGAGAAAATTGCAACCTGAGATATTATACCAATTGTCTAAAGTTTTTAGTGGCAAGAACCACTTATTTATTTCAACAAACATTTATTGAACATCTACTCCATAGCTGGCAAAAGAAGACATTTTGGAACAAAGAAATGCAAGACACAGTTCCTGCCCCCACCTCCAGTTGTTCACAGTCCACTGGGGACTAGGGACTAGTGAGGAGAGACACAGAGTGATAGGCTCTTTGATAGAGGCAGTCACAAGTTGAGGCCTCAAACTCACAGAGCAAGAAACCAGAACAAACTTTCTGGAAGGGGTTGGTCCTGAGCTGAGTCTTGATGAAGGTGAAGGAGCTGCTTAGGAAAGAAAGAGATCAAGAGAAAAGGGCCTGGCTCTCTAGGTCTTCCCGCATTCACATTAGTCTAGTCCACTCTTAAAATGTTTTGGTTTTGAGTTTGGTTCTGTCCGTGAATTATTTTATCTCTAGGTCAGAACATAGTGCTAAAGGAGTGAAAGCCACACCAGCCACCTTAAAATGTCTCACACTAACCACAAGGGGGAGTAGGTTAAAGATGGCTGAATTCAGGTAAATCACTCATCACCATCACTAAAGCCCACCAGCAAGTAGCCTAGTGTTGCAGGACATGGGCCGAACCTCCCTATAAAGGCAGCTTTGCTTACTGTGTTATTCATTTTATCAGTCTGTGTGCTTTTCAACAATCACTTTAACTTGTAGACAGAAAATAAGAAATATTCCATAAAAATATGTAAAACAAATTTATTAATTCAAGTATTTATTGAGTTCCTATTATTTGCCATATAGATATTACAATAATATTCTAATCATACATTTAAGACTTTGTAAAGCGGTTTGGGGATTTAATTTTTTCCCCATTTACTCATTTGTTGCTCTAAGCCTGAATTTGGAGGTGTTCAAAGACTAGAAAGATAGGCAT
This sequence comes from Colobus angolensis palliatus, assembly GCF_000951035.1. Taxonomy (NCBI): domain Eukaryota; kingdom Metazoa; phylum Chordata; class Mammalia; order Primates; family Cercopithecidae; genus Colobus; species Colobus angolensis. Next base: position 3,735,654 of record NW_012118265.1, read on the forward strand.
AGACAAGAATATATCAATATATAGAGGATGGGAGAAGGAGGGAGAAGGAATGGTTTGAAAGTATCTTCAGAACAGGCTGCATTGTGACTGTAAAGTTTTCAAAAGTGGGGCTTGTGGATATCTTAAATTTGTGTGTAGTGCCACAGTTTGTAAAGTTGGAGAACGATGGTCAGAACTCATCATTTATTCATTCATGGTAGCTGTGGGTTCTTACCTCTCCTCTAGGCTCTAAATAATTGGCTATCTTTGGGATCTCTGAAAGAAAGATCACATTTCTGATCGAAATTTGGGATCCATGGTTTGCCACATATAAGTGTTTTTATAAGGAAAATGGGATAAACATTTAAAAGTAGGATTGTCACTTTTTTGTCCCAAGTGTTAAAGATGTCAAATATCTCTTTCTCTCTCTCTCTCTCTCTCTCTCTCTCTCTCTCTCTCTCTCCCCCCCCCCACCTCCTCTCTTTCTCTCTCTTTTTCCCTCCTGGCTCCCAGGACTAAGAAAAGGATAGATCAAAGGGACAGTAAATACAGCCTATGCCTGGAAGACTTAATATTTTAGCTATTTGTTGGGGATGGAATCTGGAGGCAATTGCAATAGAGTAGAAAGAAAAATGATCTAGGAGTCAAGATACAGGTAAAATTCTGGCTTTGCTGCTAAATATCTGGATGTGTTGGGCAAGTCATTTAGTCAACCTAGGCCTCAATTTCTCTATCTGTTGGAAATAATAATGACTGAAATTTGTTAAACATGTATTATGAATCTATCAACAGTTCTTAGAGGCTTATTTGGAGGGGGATGAATAGATCAGTGATTTTCAAACTTAACTTTTGTGCAAGGGAATCCTTTCATAAAATGAAGTCTTGTATGGCTCCCTAATACATAGCACAGATAAAAGTAGTATACCTATTTCATAAGTTACCATGTATAGCATTTCCTCATGAGACATTTGAAGATTATCATTATCTGTGATTTCCACCATGTCAAGCTTTGATCTGTAACATATTTGAGTAGTAAGCATTTTTTAACTTAGTTTTTCAAATAATAAAATAAATGTAATGAAATGTGTGTAGATCCCTAGAACACAGTTTAAAAGCCACTGAATGAGTTTATCTTTCAGGTCTCTTCTGAATCTGATGTTCTCCCCAACTGAGCCTGGCTCAGATGGCAAAAACTCCTGCCAAGAACACATACACACCAGTCACTTTTCTCCCCCATGAAGGAAGATGCCTCTTTTATTTCCCAGCAGAATCAATGCATAATATTAAAAACATGTCAGTGTGACTAGTTCTAATTTAGTCTCTCCTTCAACAAGTTTTGGGGCCTAAGGTATTGCTACATCTGTGACAGTCGTAACTGCTTTGGGATTCTACTTGGACTCACAGTGTGTACATCTGAATATTCCCAGAAGTATCTAGTCAAGCTCAATAAAACTTTGAATGTCAGCAGACCTAAAATCCAGTATATAAGAAACCTGAACTAATATTACATAGTGAATTTCAACAATGCTGCTTAGATGGTAAGAGAGGTTCTCATCAGTCTTTACCTGTGTGACCCTGGCCACTTTTCATTTGGGACCTAGTTTCTTGAACTAGAGATCAACATTATTTCCTTTCCAGCTGAAGTATTCTTTATTCTCTAGTTAGTTAACATCCTTCTGTGATCAGCTGTACTGCCTGTATCTCCACCACTTCTCATTTATCAGCTGGGCTGTTTTCATGGACATACATTCTGTACAGATTTTCCACTGTGTAATTCTGGTGATTCTACATATGAATTAAATGTTTTATGTTTGCACTTAAAACTGGAATTGCATGATATGAGATGAATGGTAAAATTTGCATTTTAATTTTTATACTCAGAACAACATTAAATAGCAAATAAAAGATATAAAATATTTATGTATAAATTTAACAAAATGTAAGATTTCATGTGTATATGAAGAAAACTACAAAACTCTAATGAAAGAAATCAAAGTAGATCACAAATAAATGAAGAGATATTCCATGTTCATGGATAAGAAGACTCAATGTTATTAAAATATCAGTTCTTCCCAAGTTGATCTACAGAATTCAATGCAATTTCAATAAAGTGGCCCAGAAAGTTACTTTGTGGTGAACAACAAACTGATTCTGAAGTTTGCATTGGGAGGCAAAAGACCCAGAATAACCAACAAAATATTGAAGAAGAACAAAGTCAGAGGACTGACACTACACTTCCTCAAGAGTTACTACAAACCACAGTAATCAAGACAATGTGGTACTGGTGAAAGAATAGACAAATAGAGCAGAGGAACAGAATAGAGAATCTGGAAAAAGACCCACACAGTATTGTCAACTGATCTTTGACAAAGCAAAGTTAATTCACCGGGAAAAGGCTAGTATTTTCAATAAATGATGTTGGAAAAATTAGACATCCACATGCAAAAAATGAATATAGAATCTAACCTTATACTACACAAAAATTAACTTAGAATGAATCACAAACCTAAATGGAAAACTATAAAACTTCTAGAAGAAAACATTGATGTTAGATTCCATTACAATAAAAAATTTCTGCTCTGTGAAAAACTTCATTAAGATGATGAAAAGATGAGGCACAGACAGAAAAAATATTTGCAAAGGACATATCTGAGAAAGGACTGTTACCCAGGATATACAAAGAACTCTTAAAACTCAACAATAAAAACAAACAATCCAATTAGAAAGAGAGTAAAAGATCTGAACAGACACCTCTGCAAAGAAGATATACAGATGGCAAGTAAGCATATAAAAAAAGTTCCATGTCATACGCTGTTACAAATTTGCAGATTAAAACAAAAACGAGATACCACCACATACCTATTAGAATAGCTAAAATCAAAATAAATTAAAAACTTATGCCCACACACAAAAGAACTGCACATGAATGTTTATAGCAAATGTATTCATAGTTGCCAAAAATTGGAAGTAACCGAGAAGTCTTTTGGTAGATGAATGAATAAACTGTGGCATATCCATACAATTAAATTCAGCAATAAAAATAAGCTATCAAGCCATAAAAAATCATGGAAGAGAAAGCTTAAATGCATATTGCTAATTTAAAAAAGCTAGTCTGAAAAAGCTACATATTATATAATTCCAACTATATGACATCTGAAAAGGCAAAAGAGACAATAGAAAGATCAGTGGTTTCCAGGGACTGGGGGAAATAGCGGGGAAAGGATGCAGAAGCAAAGCACAAGGAATCTTTTTTGTTTTTTCAACTTTTTTTTTTTTTTGAGTCAGAGTCTCACTCTGTCACCCAGGCTGCAGTGCAGTGGTGCAACCTTAACTTACTGCAACCTCCACCTCCTGGGCTCAAGTGATCCTCCCAACTCAGCCTCAGTAGTAGCTGGGACTACCGGTGCGCCCACCAGGCCCAGTCAAGTTTTTTGTATTTTTTTGTAGAGACAGGGTTTCGCCAGTGTTATGTAGGCTGGTCTCAAACTCCTGGACTCAAGTGATCCACCTTTTCATCCTCCCAAAGTGCCAGGATTACAGGCGTGAGCCACCACGCCCAGCTCCAACTTTTATTTTAGACTCAGGAGGTACATGTGCAAGTTTGTTCCCTGATTATATTGTATGATGCTGGGGTTGGGGGTACAAATGATCCTGTCACACAGATACAGAATAGTACCCAATTGTTAGTTTTTCAACCCCTCCTCAACTCTCTAATAGTCTCCAGTGTCTATTGTTGCCACCTTTATGTCCATGAGTTCTCAATGTTTAGCTCCCACTTATAAGTGAGAATATGTGGTATTCGGTTTTCTGTTCCTGCATTAATTTGCTTAGGATAATGGCCTCCAGCTCCATCCATGTTGCTGCAAAGAACACAATTTTGTTCCTTTTTTTTTGAGACAGAGTCTCGCTCTTGTCACCCAGGCTGGAGTGTAATGACGCGATCTCGGCTCACTGCAACCTCTGCCTCCCAGGTTCAAGTGATTCTCCTACCTCAGCCTCCTGAGTAGCTGGGATTACAGGCACCTGCCACCATGCCAAGCTAATTTTTTTATTTGTTTGTTTGTTTGTTTAGTTGAGATGGGGTTTCACCATGTTGGCCAGGTGATTTTGTTCTATTTTATAACTGTGTAGTATTCCATGGTATATATGTACCACATTTCCTTTATCCAACCCTTTGCTGATGGGCACTTAGGTTGGTTCTATGTCTTTGCTATTGTGAATAGTGCTGCAGTGAACATGCAAGTACAAGTGTCCCTTTGGTAGAACAATTTGTGTTCTTTTGGATATATACCCAGTAATGGGATTACTAGATCAAATGGTAGTTCTGTTATAAGTTCTTTGAGAAATCTCCAAACTGCTTTCCACAGTGTCTGAACTAATTTACATTCCCACCAAAGTTTATAAGCATTCCCTTTCTCCACAATCTCACCAACATCTGTTGTTTTTTGACATTTTAATAATAGTTATTTCCACTGGTATGAGATGATATCTCATTGTGGTCTTGATTTGCATTTCTCTGATGATTAGTGATGAGAAGCATTTTTTCATGTTTGTTGGTGACTTGTATGTCATCTTTTGACAAATGTTTGTTCATGTCTTTTGCCCATTTTTTAATGGAGTTGTTTTTTGCTTGTTCAACTCTTTAAGTTCCTTATAGACTCCAGATATTAGATCTTTGTTGAATGCATTGTGTGTGAATATTTTCTCTTATTCTGCAGGTTGTCTGTTTACTCTGTTGGTAGTTTCTTTTGCTGTACAGAAGCCCTTTAGTTTAACCAAGTCCTACTTGTCAATTTTTGTTTTTCTTGCAATTGCTTTTGAGGATGTAGTCATAAAAACTTTCCCAAAGCTATGTCCAGAATGGTGTTTCCAAGGTTTTCTTCTAGGATTTTTATAGTTTAAGGTCTTACAATTAAGTATTTAATTCATCTTGAGTTAATTTTTGTATATGGTGAAAGATAGGGATCCAGTTTCATTTTTTTTGCATATGATTAGCCAGCTATCAAAGGATATTTTTGATCAGTGAAACTATTCTGTATGATACTGCAATGGTAGATATATGACATTATGCATTTTTCAAAACATGTAGAACTATACACATTAAGAGTGAATTCTAATATAAACTATGGATTTTAGTTAGTAATTATGTGTCAATATTGGTTTGTCAAGTATAACAAATGTACCACACTAATGCAAGATGCTAATAATAGTGGAAACCTGGAGGGAGTAATTTGAGAACTCCACTTTCCATTTTCTTCTTTTTTCTTCTTCTTTTTTTTTTTGTAAATCTGAAAAGTCCAGTAATTAAATACAATATCACCTTCACAAGCTGAGAGAGAGCATGAAAAAGAATAAAAAGCTTTTTTTAAGCTTTAACAGCACTTTTTTTTTTTTTTTTTTGCTTTGCTTTCTGAACAAAGGGTTCCACATTTTCATTTTGCTGTGGGGCTAGAAAATTATGTAGCCCTGTTTATCACTTTGTATAAATAATAGCTAATGTTTATTTAGCACATATTATGCAACAGGTATTATGGTAAGTACTTTCACTTATTACTTCATTTAAAACTCACAACCGTGTGACATTTTATATATTTTATAATTATTTCTTTTACATATTTTAAAATATTTTATAATTATATAATTAACCCCATGATAATATTTTCATGCCTATTTACAAATGGGGAAATCATGGTTTAGAGAAGTTGAGTGTGTTGATCGAAGTCACTTAGCTGGTAGGAGAAAGGGTCAGATTTGAACCCAACCATCTGATTCCCAGCTCCTAACCACCAGCTATAACCACCACCATGTTAGATTTCAAGCTGTCTGAGATACTTCTTTAGCTATGCTACTGACCACTAAATATAAACCTCACTGATTACAATGCTCAGGCATGTGCCCAAAGGGTAGCCCTGCGATTTTAATCATCCTGGGTGTAATGTGAAATATTCCCAGCCAGCAGATACTTTTAACAAAACCCCTCAAATTCTTTGGATGATGCAAGCAGCATAAATGCACAAGAGTCATATGAACATTATGAACTATACTTCTTTAGAGACTTATAAATTATGAAGAATTAATTTTCTCTTAAAAATATGCACTATGTATGTACGCTTTTATAAAGCAGACCTGGGTAATCAATTTTGAACTGAGAAGGCACACACTAGATTTGAACATCAACAGCAAAAAATCAAAATTAATCCTCTTAAGCTTCTTTGGCTAAGTTCTTTGCCATACTTGTTCCTGCTTTCTTTCTGACTTGCTCAGCACATAGCTATGGGGTTAAGCAAAGGAGACCTTTTCATCTGTGCGGGTTATGTGGCACAGTTGTCTGTACAGAGTTTAGGGCTCTCTGCCAATCCCATAGGCCTCAGCTCTGCAGCGCAGATGTATGCCTCAACTTACCAGATAAACTAGGCTCCAGTCTCTCTCACATTAACAACTGATCTTAAAAGGAATCTGAAGGAACGTGTCTGCCAAAGTTGGCTCTGTACTTCTGACTGAAAACCACATCTAACTGAGTGGTTGAGTCTGTCGTGGAGGGACTCAGGTCTTGGGAAGTTTGAAGTACAGTAGGAGGTTTTAGTCCTGCTGTGATGAAGCTAGCTGGTCCAAGCATCTCTTCTTCTTTGGCGCACGGTGGAAGCATGAGGGATATGTTATGATAAAAATCCCAATTATGCCTTCCACCATCTGTTAATAGCATGTGCTTGTGTACACGTTGCCAGGAAATATCGAGAACAAAGGAATGAGAGGCCCTCATTCCAGAGACATGGCTCTCAGCTCCCACTGAGGTTCACTGATTTAGTTACAGATGTGTCGATGTCCTCAGCACCCAACCCCACATAACATGGAAGTCCACGGTCCTGGGCAAAGCTAGACTCATCCAGGTCTGTTTGGGAAGAGGGATCCAGTGGAATGCAACATTGATGTTTTTCTTATAATGTCTCAAAAATACAATTAAAATGGAGATAACCAACTAGCTCCAACATCATATGTGTACATGAGACTGACTTACAAAGTAGTTTAAAAAATACAGATCTCTTTGAAAAAAAGGCACACATGGCATGCATTAAATCAAGTTTTATAAAAAGATTAAAGTTTAACTTTAATTACATTGTAAATATGTGAGTTGGAACCATTGTACTTACATCAGGGGATTTTTTTTCTTCAAGATGAGTGAGAATAACTACAAAAGACATGAAACTATTGTAGAAATAAGCAACAACTTTGAATAGATAATTGGAACTCACAGATAAAGTATATGCGTTAAATCATATTAAGGTTTATAAAAAGATTAAAGTTTAAACTTTAATTACATTGTAAATATGTGAGTAGGAACCATTGTACTTTATCACATCAGGGGATTTTTTTTTCTTCAAGATGAGTGAGAATAACTACAATAGACATGAAACTATTGTAGAAATAAGCAACAACTTTGTATATATAATTGGAACCCACAGATAAAGTAATATACTGAGCCATTAGTTTCTACCTCTTTCTAACTACATTAGTGTCAGAGTTAACAACTAATAAAAACTCTACTAGGCTGGGTGCTGTGGCTCACACCTGTAATCCTAGCACTTTGGGAAACCAAGGTGGGTGGACAACTTGAGCTCATGAGTTCGAGACCAGCCTGAGTAAAATGATGAGACCACGTCTCTGTGAAAAATACAAAAATTAGCTGGGCTTGGTGGTATGTGCCAGTAGTCCCAGCTACTTGGGGTGTTGAGGCAGGAGGATCGCTTGAGGTCGAGGGGGTTGAGGCTACAGTGAGCAGGGATCATCCCACTGTACTCCAGCCTGGGTGACAAAATGCAACCCCATTTCAAAAAAAAAAAAAAAAAAAAATTCTACTGTATTTTATAATGTGATCCTAGAAAATAATCTGGACCTTAAGAGATATGTTTAAAACATTACTAAACAAAATTTATTCAGTTTCAGAGTAATCTTCTAATGAAGATTCCTGATCTTTTCATTATAACACATAATCAGGGATCTTATCATATAGACTACATTCAGAAATTCCTTGGTAGAAGTTAGAAATTTGTCTGTGAGAAGCAAGGGTTCTTTATCTACATATAAAATAAAACAAACGTGGAGCCATATTTTTGTCCGCAAACATCCCTTTGATACTACCATTGAGGTTTGACAATTAGGACAGTTTTCTTCCAGCACCCTCACTAAACGACACCCCTCTACTCTCATCTTGCTCAATTCCCTTCCTTCCTCTCCAGCAAACATTCCTCTACTTTCCTTTGCCAGGTGAGTCTCATGCTGCCGCACACCCACCCTGAGAGCTGACTGCCCTTAAGAGGAAGTTCACTTAGAACATCTTGATTAAAATGAAATTTGTGCATTGTTTTCTAGTGTGGTCTGCACACACTGGAGATGAAACAATTGATGCTCAAAAAGTGAAATGACTATGACACGGCTTCTTTATGTAGCTGCTAGGGATACAGTTTCTGATCCCTGTTTTAGTATTCTCTTTTCCTGCCTCTCTCTATTAGTCTTTTGCTTCTCTACTCATTCCCTCTGTGACCCTAGCCCAACTCCTAGCTCCAATTCAATCATAATGGTTTTTCCTCAATCCTTTTCTCACAGGACTGAATGAGTTAAGAAGAGAAAGTCCTCCTCTTCCAACCCCTCTTCCTGTAAACCCTCCCTCTGTCATTCCTGTACACAAAATTTAAAAAGGTTAATACTTAAGTACATTATTTTGAATGGTTTTTAATTAAGAAAGCAATGCTTATAGAAATACTTGAAAGATATAATGCATGAAACAACAGTTACCTGTAAATCTACAACCCAAAGATAACCACTATGAAGACATTGATGCATTTTCTTTCTTATAATTTTGTACATATAGCTATATGTTTTAGCATTTTGGGGACTATATTGGAGCTATACTTTTGCTTCCAGATTTGTTTCTCATGTCACTAAAAATTATTGAAAAGCATAAATGTAATGAATGCGTTATAGTTTATCACACACTCTAAAGAATTTTGGACTACTGGCTAATCATTTTTAATTGATTCTGTCTCAGTGGTGTGCTGGCAAACTGGCTCTCTTAAAAAAGAGCCCTGACTTATTGTATTTGCCAGATTCCATGGTGTAAATGCTTCTATCATGGCAAAGTTCAACAATCGGCTCACAAAAATTCCTAAAAATGTAATCAGTTATTGTAAGCTGGTATGTCCCAGTCCCAACAAACCACTGGCTATCAAATATTATAAAGGTGACATATTTTGGCTCTCAAGCAGCCTACACTTAAGTAGGGCCCTTGATAAACAAGGAAATGACCTTTAAACCCATAGTTGCCTCCATTTTCACCATACTGTATTTCATCTAGCTGTGTTCCTAGTTGACAGCCTTCACTTCAGAGTGACCCATCTCTAGTAACGACCTTGAGAGTGTATGATAATGGCAGACAACTTGGAATATGCTTAGTTTTCTTTACATTCCTTACCCTGGTTGTTCAAAACCACTTTCCATAGTCTTGTGCTTCCTGCCTTTCATTGCTATTCAATCCTAACAGTTTCCAGATGTTTAACTTCCATTCAGTTACAGTTACATATGGTTTGAACATGGAAGAGGACAGTTAATCTGAAATGAAAAAACAAAGTAAAACACTAATGTGTAACTAACTTTGCGGGTAGGCAGGATGAGCTTTCACGCCATCTCTTCACTGACTGCTGACGACTTGCTCCTTAAAGGAAAGTCCTAGAACTGTGATATAAAGATCAAACAAATAGCTTTTCTGAAGGTTTTGTTACCTAGAATGGGATTCTGTAGGCCACCACCTTCAGAGTAAATGTGTCAAATTTTAATTTACAATATTTCATCCATCATCACATTATAATAACCTTTGGTCTTCTTAGCTAAGTAAAAAGTAAAATTTTCAGATTCCATCTAAATTATATCTCTTGTTTCCCCACAAAGCTTAGTGCAGTGCTTACCTGTGGTGACAATTGTCAGTACACTTTTTTTTGAGTTAATGAAGACTGACATGGGCATAAAATGTATTGCAATAGAGTAAAGGCTGAATATTATGGGGCTACTGTATCACAAATAAAGCTTAGGAATTGAAAGGACCTGGGCTGAAATCCCAGCTCCTTATTTGCCAGCTGTGTGAACTTCAGTGCCTTATTTAATCTTTCTGAGCTTCCATTTCCTCATCCAAATATCTGCATAACAACATCTTCCTTTGTAGGATGGTTGTAAGGTGTTTCAGTTATTTCTTGCTATGTAACAAACTACTCAAAACTTAATGCCTTAAAACAGTCATTTATTTTGCTTTTGCTATTGTTGATCAGGAATTTGGGAAGGGCTCAGCTGGGTAATTTGTCTCTGTTCCACGTGGCATCAGTTAAATTGGCTGGAGGCGGAAGGTTTGAGATGCATGGCGTATTTATATACTTATATGTATATTAGCTCCTTGATGCTTCCTGGCCTCTCCCTCTTATCCTCTGAGGCTGGGGGTTGGCAGACTTTTCCTGTAAAGGTCCAGATAGTAAATATTTTAGGCTTCAAGGGTCACATGATGTCTGTCACAGCTATTCAACTCTGCCATTGTAGCATGAAAGCAGCCACAGACAATAAGTAAATAAATAAGTGTGATAGTTTCAATAACATTTTATTTAAGTTTCATATACTTATTACATATCACAGACTGTTGTTATTCTTTTGGCTGCCCCTCTCTGCCATTCTTAGCTAGAAAGAATGTGATGAGCCAGATTTGGCCTACGGGCTATAGTTTGATGACCCTTACTCTTGGGCCTTTCCATACAGCTTGGGTTTCTCATGACATGGTGGTCCCAGAGTAGTCATATTTCTTACACAGTATCTAGGTCCCCACAGCAAATATTCTGTGAGGCAGGAAGTGGAAGCAGGTAAAATCTTAAGGCCTGAGTCTTGAAACTGGCATAATGTCACTTCTGCTGTATTCTCTCGGTCAAAGCAGTCATAGGGCCTACCCTTATTGGAGGGGGTGGAAAAATTGAGGGAGTGGAGATTGGAGGGGCTGGAGAAAGTCTATTCGTGATGGGAGGTTGGCTAGGTCACATTGCAGAGGAGCATGTGGAAAGGAGAGATTATTGTAGCTACAAATACAATCTACCACGTGAGGATTAGGAATAATATTTATAAAGTACCTGCTTCTCATGATACGTACCCAATGAATGATGACTCATATTGCTATTAATAGTGTGATTATTAACTTTAAGGGGGGAGCAATTAGCACCGAGATTCATATTCACCTTCTTAGAGGAAAAAGGTAGTGAAAAATTAGGCTTTTAAGAAATTCTTACTTGTGTTTCCCTCATCTGCAGTAATGGGGCCTATAATAGTAACTGTTTTTGAGTTGTTTTAAGAAGTTTATTGAAATAAAATATGAAAAGTGCTCAAGTAGAGCACACTTAGCATGAATGTCATAACTGTCCATTATTACTATTTTATGTCATGGTTTAGAAATAATTTATTGTTGTTGATTATCATAAGCTTTTCTAGGACTTCCAAAACCTAGACTCTAAAATGCATTGACTGGGCATGGTGGCTCATGACTGTAATCCCAGCACTTTGGGAGGCCGAGGTGGGTGGATCACCTGGGGTCAGGAGTTCGAGACCAGCCTGGCCAACATGGTGAAACCCCATCTCTACTAAAAATACAAAAATTGGCCAGGGAGGGTAGTGGGCACCTGTAATCCCAGCTACTTGGGAGGCTGAGGCAGGATAATTATTTGAACCCAGGAGGCAGAGGTTGCAGTGACCCCAAGATCACACCATTGCACTCTAGCCTGGGTGATAGAGCAAGACTTCATCTCAAAAAAAAAAAAAAAAAAAAAAACACACACATCAAGATACCACGTCACAGGATTTAATAACTTCAGGCATTTTATAACTGATACATTCAAGAGAAAAATGTTTTTAAAAATTGGAACTTGCATTATTAAAAATTACATATATAACAATATAATAGATATAGGTAAACACATTCATTCACGTTCACATCGCAGTCAAATTTTGCGGTAAATTTTCTATTGAATTTACATGTTTAAACAACTAATGAACATGTCTTAGGTGCATTTTGCAGAAATAAGGGCTAGCCAAATATGATATATTGATATTGACCACTATAGGAGCAATCACATAAGAAGAGAAACACTGAAACAGAAAAGAAACTGATTCAGAATTGTAAATAGGGTGCAAACTGGGGTTTTGTTGATTGATATTGGTTTCAACTGATGAGTTTCTAAAATAAGGCAGCAAATGGATAAAAGGATCAGGACACCAATGAAAGCTCTAAACAACTGCAAATAAATTAGATTCCTGAGTAATAAATCTTGAATCTTGCTGTTTGATCACCCTTATCAGGCAGAAGCCTGAGAAAATAGAATAGCTTTCCATCCTGCCCAGAAGGTCAAGGACACACTTGGCATCATCAGCTCCACATTCCTAAGGGGAGAACCCTCCACCGAGAATGCAAAGAATGACTTCTTGGTCTGGATGAAACCACTGCTTCTGGGGCTGTATTCCCGCTGGCCCATGGCAAGGCAGCATGCAGCAATTTAAGAATAACACACTTTGATGCTATTCAGCCATTTAACGGAATCTTTGCTGACATGGGAAAACAGCCCCCAGGATGTTGTTAAGAGAAAAACAAGTTCAAAGCTGTAAATACAATGTGATACAATTTTTGTCAAGCAACGTAAGATACATGAAAAAAACATTATAAGGCTTTGCCAAACATAATGGAAGCCACCCACGTGCGACAGGATTTGGGGTGACTTATTTTCCTGTTTCTTTTGAGTTTTTATTTGTTTTCCAAATTTTCTGCTATATGTGTTATTGCTAAAGTACAGAACAGTTATTTTAAGACACAACTGAAGTAGAAGGAAGTAAGGCAACAATAAAGTGGTACTGAGAGTAAATAAAACATAATATATTTGTCAGTGCTTAGTAAATCAGTGCCCTACCTCAGCACATAATATTTCAAAGTAACCACAACATGCTATGTTAAATATTTAATTTAAATTTTTATATGAGGCTGAATTATAAGGTATTATAAATATTAGGTATTGCTATACTTCATTAGCTAATCAAACTTTATCAAGAAAAACGCACACGAAATTGCAGTTGCCAACATATAGACTCATTTAAAAGTCCTTTAAAAAAATACTGTCATGTTAGAGACCATGACATTATCATGTCTGAATTATGGGGTCTATTCAAAGAGGCTGTGGTGGAATCAGGTGGCAAGGTGGGGGAAGGAAATCCATTCAAATCAACCAATATACAGTAATCCCCTGTTATCTCTGGGGAATACATTCCAAGACCCTCAGTGGATACCTGAAACTGCAGATATTAATAGTACTAAATTCTATATATGCCATGTTTTTCCTATACATTAATAGCTATTATGAAGTTTAATTGATAAATTAGCCACAGTAAGAAATCAACAGTAATGAATAATAAAGTAGAACAATTATAACAATATGCCAGCATCTCTGCTCTTGCACTTTAAGGTCATTATTAAGAAACATAGGAGTTACTTGGACTCAAGCACTACAATACCATGACAGTCCATCTGATCATCAACATGGATACTAAGTGACCCACAGGCAGGTAGCTTATACAGCATGGATATGGATACTCTAGACAAAGGGATGATTCACATCCCATGCGGGGTTGAGTGGAACGGTGAGAGATTTCATCACCGCAAAACAATGGGCAATTTAAAATTTATGAATTGTTTATTTCTGGAATTCTCCATTTGATATTTTTTGTTCTCAATTGACGACAGGTAAGAAACCACAAATTAGGGGGAACTACTGTATGTGTTATGCTTTTAGGGGAAAAAAAGCCATTGAGGATGGAATTTCTGAGCTTACCTTAGGTTGTGTTGGCATGATGAAACCCCCCTTCCACAAGGCAGTCGCTACCTCCTTGATTTATTTATCTCCAGTGCCTAGTGTGTGCTGCAAGGTATTGCCCAGTAAATATCCGTGCCATGAAGAGGGCCAAAGTCTTGCTTACAAGGTGGTGAATATGCTAAAACTAATCCCAAGGTCCATATCATAGAAATACTACTTTGAATCAGAGTCTTGCCAACACACAGCACACTTATTTACTATTAAACTGATACAATTATCAGTATTGATAAGAAATAATTATCATTTCCTTACACTTACTCTACACTTGCTTACTCACTAACTAGTCATCAGTCACAGGCTGTAAAGTCGGAAGGAAAAACGAACTGCTGGTTCCTGCTGTAAATTCTCTAACAATACTTATGAAGTCTTTTCATTTTGTCTCCTTTAACTTTTAGAAACCTCACTTTGTCCAATCAACTAAAATAAGACACGCTTTTGGTTTAGCCTAGTATTCCCTGAATTTATGGGAAAGAGAATGGCTTTGTGTCTAACTAGATCTGTATGCCAAGTTGGGAATATCAGTTCTCAGAAAGCATTATTTCAGTCTCCTCATATTTGATCTTGTTTGAATCTCCTGTGCTGCCTCACCTATATGGTTACTTAACAAGGGCTGTTCTGAGCGCCCAGTTTGGTTGCTGAAGGTGATTGATAAGTGATACACTTTTGTCCTTACAGAGTTTGTCCATCAAACTGTTTCCACACACTCTGTAAATTGGGAACTTGGCTTGTAAGTTCCAATCCCCATGAATCCTCAAGAACAAGGAGTTGACCCTGCTGTTCCTATATTAAAAGCGAATCCAGGAAGAAAGAAGCCTTCGTGTGCACCTGTCCATTTACCTCATTCCGGATGGAGAAGCACATGCTGATCACTTGGGGTCCCTTCCAACTTCACCTAAATTTGCTATTTATTCCTTTGTGCATTGTTTCAACAAGTATTTGTTAAGTGCTAACAATGTACAGAGCTCTGCAGTAGGTTCTCCCGGGATATACGGTTGTAAAAGACACACCTCTAACCCTCAATAAATTTACATTACATGCCGATTTCCAACCTAGTTAGCTCAGGCAAATTCTCTTCCAAATAAATAATACACATAGGAACAATTCCATCCCAAGCCAGTGGCCTACATATTTAAAAATTATTAGAAACTCCCTAATTTCGGTGGGTTTTTAAAAAGATATATCTGCAGAGTCACATACAGAAAAATTCAAATTGTTAATTCCTAAGTACAAAGTAAAGTTCCTGCTGTTCTTCCTTAGGAGACTAGGTTTTGGGAACCTAAGGTCAGATTTTTATAAAGGAAGATTGACCCACGTGAATGGTGTGACGTGGCTTCACTACAGTAAATAGTAATTCATCAAAGTGACAGGTGAAGTGATATAACACAGCTTCTAGGACATTCACAGACATAAGCTTTCTGTTTCTTATCCATACTCAGATTTTCCTTAACCAATTGAACATTCCAGTTCTTTCTTTTTTTCTTAATCCCTTAGCCCCCTCTCCATGATATTCCTACTCTTCTGCTTAGTTCTCTGATATTTTTGGCAACACTGACTAATTTCCTTCAGAGACCATTGAAGGCTATTAAATGTCTATTCCAGAAACTCCTCCAATGCACATGTCATCAAGGCATAGAGAGGTATATTTGCAGTGGACAGCCCCTCCACCCCCTCAAACAAAAGGAGAGAGTCCTCTAACAAACCGAAATATTGGTGGCTAATAATCTCAGCCCAATTTTTTTACCATCTGGGTTTTTTTTTTCCTATTCTCTTAATTAGATTGAGCCACACATTATGGCATGTTGTAAAAGAGTGTCTGAAGGGCAGAATTTGTGGCAGAGAGAGAGAGTTCCAAACTGGAAGACTCAAGAAATAAACAAAGATACCACAAATGAGAGCAGATAAAATGTTCACATTCTAACTCTTTTTTTAAAAAAGAAAGAAGCAATCCTCAGAAGTAAAAATACTTATCATTGGTGGCAAAAAGCAAAACATACACACACAACAGATAATGGCGATTAGACACTAAAACTGGGAGCAAAAAGTTAGCAGAAATAAGTACAAAAGTGCACACAGAAAATGTTGTAGTAAACAGAATGAAATAAGAAAGGCATTGGATTGAACCAAAAGAAAAGCAGTGAAGGGAGGATTATGAAAAACTAGAAACAGAAGTCAGAAACAAAAGGGAATTGAAAACTTCAAAATATAGGGACTTAGAAGATGAAAGGATAACTAGAAGAAATGTAAAGGCCGTGGGAGTGGTTTAATGGTGTCTAAAATAATTCTTAATCTCACCTCCCCATCACATATAAAAAGGAAAAAACAATATTTTGCATAGAATAATACTTGCAATGGAAGTTTCAGAGTTACACCTCCTATATGTTTGCATACTCACTGAGCTACTTCTTTCCTTAATTGAAGTTTCACAGAAAAATTATTCCCTTCTGAAGCAATCTTTGACAAGAGATTTGGCGGTATCTACTATTTACATAGGAAAATTATGCTACTTTTGGGAAAACCAAGGATTATCTATTTTGGGGGCCAGGAAGGGGAAAAATCTCACTACAGCTGCCTGGAATGAGACAAAAAAAATAAGTTGCTTTTACCAGAGTTCAGCACATGCTAATCCCACCATCGATTTAGTTAGTCAGTCTTTCTGTAGCAACATTCACTCTGAGACATCTGCATAGGGTCTTGGTGTCATCGGTGTAACTAGGGTTGGTATTAGTAGTTGTTGTTTGGATATGTCCTGTATGTTTCTAAGGTCTGAAATTAGAGGGACAGGACAAACTCTATAGTTTAGGTTAGGACATTAGAAGAGTACAGAAGCCAATCATTGGCATTCATGGGACACTAAGGGAAATGCTTCTTTAGATAAATGTCTTCCTTCTTTCCCACTCATTTCAAGATCCAGGATATAGGGCATTTCTGGCCTACATACTTGACCCATTCTACACACTAAAACTCAGGGTACTACGGCAGTTTGAATCTACTCACAAGATGAATAACTGGAATGCACAATCGTTGAGTAAAACCAATCATGTCACATTTGGGAAAGCTGTAGCCTCAGTTTAAGGTTCATACTTAAAGTTTTGATGATGCCAGCATAGGTCTAGGCTTCACTAGTTCAAGCTTTAGGTTGTTTTCCACTATGGAAATGGGAGGCTTATGGGAAATCCCTAAGGCTCTGGCCAACAGCGGGGCTTAATAAAATTTGGCTAGTGAAATGCATAAATGAATATATGATTTTTATAACCTCTCTCAAAACATCAGCTAATTGCAGTCACCTCCCTCATCTCCTAACCACTCCCAGTCCACTATAGCAGAGTCAGCATAGGCAATAATCTAAAGACAGTAATATTTCTACTTACTACTCCTGCATTTATCACTTCCTTTTACCATTTGATAAAATCATTTGATATGAAGTATGAGGGACTTATGTGCATCCTTCATGTATCCTTTTTAAAAGCAGTTTTAAGTTCATAGCAATATTGAGCAAAAGATACAGAGCGTTCTCATATGCCCCCCACACATGTACAGCCTCCCCAACTATCAAAATCCTGCACCATAGTGGCACGTTTGTTATAATCAATGAACCTCTATCGGCACATCATTACTACCCAGTCTACAATTTACACTAGGGTCCACTCTTGGTGCTGTACAGTCTATGGTTTTTAACAAGTGTATAATGGTATGTATACACTATTAGAGTATCATATAGAATAATCTCACTGCCTTAAAAACCCTCTGTGCTCTGCCTATTCATCACTTCCTCCTCCTAACCTTGGCAACCACTGATCATTTTACTGTCTCCATCATTTTGCCTTTTCAAACAAGTGACATCGATGGAATTTTACAATATGTAGCCTTTTCAGATTGGCTTCCTTCACTTAACAATATGCACTTAATGTTCCTCCTTGTCTTTTCATGGCTTGATAGCTCACTTCCTTTTAGTACCGAATACTATTTCATTGCCTGGATGTACCACAGTTTATTTTTCTATTTACCTACTGAAGGACATCTTGGTTGCTTCCAAGTTTGGGCAATTATAAATAAAACTTGTGTAAATTTTAACTTCTTTGGGTAAATACCAAGGGGTGCAATTCCTAGATCGATGGTAAAAATGTTTGGTTCTGTAAGAAACTGCCAGACTGTCTTCCAAAGCAGCTGTGTCATTTTGTATTCCCAGCAGCAATGCATGAGAGTTCCTGTTGTTTCACATCCTTTCCAGCATTTGGTGTTGTCAGTGTTCTGGATTTTGGCTGTTGCAATAGGTGTGTAACAGTATCATTGTTGTTTTTATTTGCAACTCCCTAGTGACGTATGATGTTGAGCATTTTCGCATATGCTTATTTTCCATCTGTAGCTCTTCATTGGTGAGGTTCTGTCCGTGTCTTTTACCTATTTTTTTATTCATGTTGTTTTCTTATTGTTGAGTTTTAAGAGTTCTTTTTGTATTTTGGATAATTGTTATAGATTTTTCTCAGATATGTCTTTTGCAAATATTTTCTCCCAGACTGTAGCTTGTCTTA
The DNA here is from genome assembly GCF_000951035.1 of Colobus angolensis palliatus. Classification (NCBI taxonomy): domain Eukaryota; kingdom Metazoa; phylum Chordata; class Mammalia; order Primates; family Cercopithecidae; genus Colobus; species Colobus angolensis. The sequence continues at coordinate 3,754,090 of NW_012118265.1, forward strand.
TCAATCTCTTGATCTTCATGTATCTTCAAATGGGAGCAACAGAAGAGACTGTGTAATCCAAAGCAGGGTTTCCAAACCTCAGTCTGCACTATGGGCACTTTGGGCTCGATAATTTCTTTGTTGTTGGGGACTGTTCTGGGCATTGTAGTATGTTTAGCAGCATCCCTGTTCTCTATGCATTAGATGCCAGTGACAGCCCCCATCCCAGTCGTGACAATGAAAAATATCATTAGGCAAATATCCCCTGGTGGCAAAATTATCCCTGGTTGACAACTTCTAATCCAAAGAAATGAATCTGTAATGGCAAAATTTAAGTCATCAGTAAGGAAAGGAAGGTGCAGAAATATTTTGGCTCAACATCATTTTCAGCCCACCAGCAATTGCGATGGTAGATTTGAAATAATCTGAGTCTGTTAGGTATGGTGGTTATGCATCCTAATTTGTCTAGTATATATTTACACCTATAGTCCTGGCAAAATTATTAATTGTGCCTTCTTTTTCTCTCAAAGCTATCTCAGTTTAGATCATAAATGAAAAGTCCATCTGGAACCTCTAAGAACTGTAATTTGAATTTGTGCTCCCCTTAGTGGTCCTCTGGACTGGGGTGTCTGAGATAGTAAGCAGTTGATGGGTGCGGCCACAGATCTGGTCATTCGTATGCTTTATATTCATGTGCATTTCCATGAAGCAGTGGAGAATCAGAAACTTCCAGAAAGTCTTGGCTGTATATTTTACATGGCACTAGAGTAAAACACAAAAGAAAAAGAGTGCATCAAAGTATTTTGTGTATGTGTGTGTCTGATTTAATGAGTACTCATCAATGTCTAGATTCTGATTTCCTTCCTTGCGTATGAACAGCAAATTCACCATGGTGTAACTCTACACAGTGTGAAGGAACAATTACTATGTGATTTTAACAGCTGTTGAAATCTGTAACATTAGACTATGTATACTTTTCTCCTGTTTATATCAGAATATAACATAGGTCAGAGCCAGGACAGGAATAAAGCAAGTGGCTCAAAAAGTTCTTGTGTATTAATTTCAGGTATATTTATTTGCAGGAACTGCCCTCTTTTAATTTTTATTTTTGGAGTGCAAAAATCAGGCAATAACATTACAAATTGCTCTTAAACATTAGCACTTTTTTCGTAAATAAATGAGAGCTATTATTTAGCTATTATTATTGCTAAACTCAGGATTGCTACTATAGCCAAACATAAACCCTTACTTTTTGACAGCCAAAGCAAAGAATAAAATAAGAATGAAAAACTAGTCACTCATCTGTGTTTATGATATTAAAGTTAAAGGAAGTCTATTAGTTAATCACATTTCTATTTTTCTAGCTTGAGTAATCTAACATTAATTTAACAAAGGTTTATTTACTAGATGGGATATTAAAAGGAAAAATGAGCAGTATCTTTAAAAGTAGTTTTACAAAAATTGCATAAATGTCTTCCTGTAGATACAGTCAATTCTTATATTGTTCCCAATAAGCACCAAGAACAGTATGCAAAAGCCTAGTGATTACAGGTAATGGGACTGAGTAGTGACTATGTCAGGCACTACAATAAGTGCTTTGCCTGCTTTGACTCATTTGATGTTTACAAATAACTTATGATGTAAAGGTAGGATTCAAATGCAGAAAGTATACTCTGGAGCCCATGTCTTGGGCATTGCTACTAGATGCTAAAGTGACCTATGGAATTCAAATGCATCACTTCCTGGTGCTGGGACTTGCCGCAGGGTCAGAAATTATTGATGCTAGAGAAGTGAATTGTTAGCACACACTACAGATTATTTTTCTAGATTCTAGAATTTCAATGCTCTCAAATATTTTTGTGAGTAGGTGTTAGCTGAAAATTCAAGGCTAAACTTTCCAGTATTCACCTAAATTGTGTGTTTAATTGGATTTTCAATTTAGAGTCAGAAGGCATTGGTTCTGACTTTGGAAGACTACTGGAGGCTCTTGAAAAGGGGCATGCGTGTCAAGAAGGCTATTTGGACACCACACAGCTCTTACGAAAGAGGGCTTTCCTAAATTGAGTGTAAATGAAGTAGAAACATAAGGATTACGTTTCTTTTGAAAGCAAGGATTTAAAAAATCAGTAGAACAATTAGTATGGGAAGGGATATATGCTACCCCAGATGGCTGGGTCATGTCCCACTCCCGAGACAAAGTCTATTTGAGTTCTCTTTTAGCGGTGGCAGAGGGAAGGCCTGCCAGGCTAAGTGGAATTCCAGGACACAAAGCTGATAAAAGTAACAAAAGGGAATAATGAGCAATAAAATGAAATTGTAAAAAATTAGTAGGAAGCCTTAGTGTCGTTAGATACCTACCTGCTATGAATGGAGTAAAACTATATAAATTGTGGGTGTGGGAACAGCCCTCTGGTTTCTGGCTGTTTTGGTGGTTGAATGCTAACTCTGAGAAAATAAGGCTAAGGTGGAAAGGGCAATTCTCCACCTTAAATATCCCAAATCCCCTTCCTTTGCTGTAGCACATGGAAAAATGTTCACATTATGCTGAACTACTTTTCTGTTTATCCTCCAAATTAGCTGTGAATTCTTTCCTTCCAACTTTAAGTCTTCCTAGGCCTCTCAGTTCCGCTTGTCTTCTTGGATTAGATTCTCTTCAAGGCCAGGACCCCTGGAATCTTAGCTTTATTTCCGAGGTAATTTCTGCCGGAAGGCAGTTTGGCACGTCAGCTTTTAATATATGCTGTGGCAGTTGGTGGAGGCAGGGAGGGAAGGAAAGGGAGATGAAGAAGACCACAATTCTACTAGCCTTGGAAATTAAACTGGAACTTATGTTAGTTACATTTTTGAAACTTATTTATTATCCAGACATATGACAAACTCCAGTGAAGCACTAAGACTTCATACAATAAACTTTGGAAGACGACTAAAACTCAAAAAACCCTCTTTGGCAGCAGGGACTACAGAATGTTCCCCGGAGACTTTGAGGCTTTTTCAGGTAGGTGGTAATTCAAGAACATAGAGAGAGTCAATATGGGATGTGAGCACTGGAGTTCTCTCTTGTGTTCCTAGAGCCTCAGAATGTAGCGTTGGGCTGGCAGAGGAACAGCAGTGGCGAGAGCCTGGCGAAGGCTTGGCAAGGACATGAGACTCCCAAGGAGACCTTGAATTCCTAAACAATGAATGGTCTGAGGTTAAAGACAGGATTTATAAGGGAAAGAAATGGAGCGCTAAATCAGGCTTGTCAAAGCTGAGTCCCGCCCAGGGGCAGCACCCAGGTTGCATCTCAGCGGTCATCAAAGTAGGATCTAATCAGTGGGGCAAGGTCAGGAAGCACTTGGTGAGGAGGACGTGGAAACCTCCCGTGGATTGCATTCAGGCCGGCACACTCACCAAGGCAGATGACGTGCATGAGATCTTGGTGACATTTGCTCAGGTGAAAAGTGCAGGGTGTGGTGTTATCAACGCTTTGTTTGGCTGAGCAGTCATAATTCTTCCGAGGTTACAGGAGCTTGAGTGTCAGATAGCTTGGTTAGGAAAGCTAGGGGATACAGCTGCCCTGTGTTTGAGAATGTCTTTAAGGGTCATCCTGGCTGCTATATAAATATAGTACTGGGGAAATATTCATTTGTACCCATTGTACAGTCAGTTAAGCATCAAAAACAAGATTATTCTGAGTGAAAATTAAAGCCTCTTGACTAACCTATGGTAGATCTCTGATGACTAAATTTTTTTCCCTTCCATTACTTAGAGAAGTTCTTTCTTTGTTTACATACATTAAATTAACTTTTGGCGTGGGGGTGTACAATTGTGAACGTCTTAAATGCATAGTCATGTAACCATCACCACAATTAAGACACAGAACAATTCTCTTACCCCGTGTCCCTGATCCTTCCCTTTTGGAGTCAAACTCTTCACCCACCCCCAACCCCTGGCAACTCCATCCTATAGTTTTATCTCCTCCAGAATGTCATATAAATTTAATTATATATTATGTAACCTTTTGAGTCTGGCTTCTTTCACTTAGCCTAACACATCTGAAAATCATCAATATTGTTGTACATATCAACAGTCCTTCCTTATTGAGTAGTAGTCCATTGTATGAATGGATCATGGTTTGCTTATCCATCCACCCATTGAAGGACATCTTAATAGTTTTCAGTTGTTGGCAATTATGAATAATGTTGCTATAAGCATTTGGATACAGATGTTTGTGTGAACTTGAATTTTCATTTATCTAGGGTAAGCACCTAGGAGTATGATTGCTGAGTCATCTGATTTGTGTATGTTTAATTTCATAAGAAATTGCCAAACTGTTTTCCGGAGTGCCTGTACCATTTTGCATTCCTACCAGCATTCCATACATTCCCAATGTATGAAAATCCAGTTGCTCCATATCCCTGTCAGCACTTGAAAATGTCAGTTTTGTTTTTATTTTTAGCTATTTTAATAAGTGTGTAGTAGTATCTCATTGTGGTTTTAACTTACATTTCCCTAATGACTAATATACTCCAGTACTTTTTCGTGTACTAATATGCTATCCATATATCATTTTTTTGTGAAGCATCTGTTTAAGTATTTTGCTCAGTTGTATTGGGTTGTTTGTTTCCTTCTTTTTTTTTTTTTGTGAGAAAGGGTCTTGTCACCCAGGCTGGAATGCAGCAGTGAGATCTCAGCTCACTGTAACTTCTGCCTCCTGGGTTAATTCTCATGCTTCAGCCTCCCGAGTAGCTGGGATTACAGGCCACAATATCCAGCTAATTTTTGTATTTATAGTAGAGACAGGATTTCATCATGTTGTCCAGGTTCATCTCAAGCTCCTGGCCTCAAGTGATTCGTCTGTCTCAGTCCCACAAAGTGCTGGGATTACAGGAATGAGCCACTGTTCTTGGCCATTTTGTTGTTGTTGTTGAATTTTAAGAATTCTCTATATATCCTAGATACAAGCTCTTTATGAATATGTGATTTCTGAAAATGCTGTCTTAGTCTATAGCTTGTCTTTTCATTCTCTTCAGAGTGTCTTTTACAGAGCAAAGTTTTAAATTTTCATGAAGACCAGTATATCCATTTTTTCTTTTGCGGATCATGCTTTTGGTGTTTTATCTAAGAACTCTTTGCCTAGCCCAAGTTCATGAATATTTTCTCCTATGTTTTCTTCTAAAAGTTGCATAGTTTTACTTTCTACATTTTGATCTGTGACCCATTTTGAGTTAAAAAAATTTTTCAAACTTTTTGACAGGGGTTACACGTTAATTGAAACCAGCATGCTCATTTACATTTTGTCCTTGTGTATAAACTTAGAGCTACAAGATATTTTTATCAGAGGTATATCCAGCATTTGATGTTCTTTAATCAATCAACAAATATTTATTAGCCATGGCATTTCACTTTCATTACTACATTCTGAGCAAGTTTAGAACAATCCTGGTTGGACGTTCTGTACTCCCAGCTCACATCCCTGGATTTCATAGTCCTCACAGTTATTTCCATGGAACCAAAGTTATTTTCATTAGCTACCTACTGACAGATATATAGTCAAGGAGTTTGGAGTCCAAAGAGGGGAATAAACTGTCTTGTATCTATTCCCAGGAAAATTCAACTCATTTTCCTCCTCAACAAAAAAAGAGTTAGTGTACACAAGCAAAGTCAAGAACAAAATGAAAATAATTGGTTGGATAATTCAAACTTCAAAAGTTCTGCCGATCCTCTTCATCTTGACTTCATGGATATTAGAGTTTTACATAGAACTGAAAGCAGCTTAGAGGTCACCTTGTCTTAGTCCTTCATTCAACCACTTAATCAAGTCAACAAATATTATTATTGAGACCTCCTGTGAACCAGAGGCTTAGTACATGCCAGATGAGAAAATCAACGTTCAGCAAAATGAGGGCAGCTGCCCACAGCCCCAGGCTTATCCAGAGGGCCCTGAAGTCATGGTTCTAGAATTTCTGAATTTCTGCCTACAGCAACCTCTACACGTGTCTCCACAGCCTCCAAAGTTCATAGCTTTCTGGTTTCTTCTCTCCATGAAACAGTCCCAGCCCCATTACTGATTGTAGGACATGTGTGTCTTTCAGTTCCAAGAAGTAAACTATAGTTTTCAGGAAAGTGGATTTGTGAAAAGAAGCTGGTTTAGGAAATGAGTTTTAAATGTTTTGAAAGGGAGAATTGTGATTTGGAGGATGAAGTAACTAGAAAGGCTGGGGGTGAGGTCTGGAAAAGGAGATTAAAGAAGAGAGGCTATGATTTAGGGACTTTTTCAGAGGAGGGTCTAGAGTTATTGAGTGGGGAATAGGAGAAAGAAGGCTGTGGTTTGGAATGAGGGGATCAAAAGAAAAATTAGAACAAAGAAAAGTAGTTTGAAGAAATGATCTTTGGATTCAGGCCACAATTTACTTGTCTTGGACTCCAGGTCACATATAAAATATATACATTTCAAAAATGTGCCCAAAAGAACAAAAGTACAGTTTTGAATATTATACAGTGAGTATTTTAAACAATAAATCTGAATGTTTCCTTCTTTAAAATAAATATTTAGGTAACATTCTGATGCCTTGATGGTGTAAGATTGCCCAGAGTTTAGAGTTTTTTCTCTTCTGACTGTGGCAGAGTGAAAATCCTGCCTTTTTCAAGACAACCCTGAGCACAGCAGTGCTCGTGTGAGACCTGGAATACTCCCTGTAAAATAACTGCCCAGCCTGACACATGCAGATGGCAGCTGAACCTAGTTTATACAGGGAATGAGGGGGCAATGCCTGCTCTTAGATTAAGAAACTACCAAACAGAAACCCAGAAATGGATCCACTTCAGAGCCTGCAAAAAGAGCAAGCCGGTCAGGAGCAAGCTGGTCCTCAAAGAGTATATAAAGGTTTTTGAGAGCTGAGCCAGAGAGAAGCCCTAGAAAGACTTCCACATTCATTGGTAGAGAAGAAAATATTTGAAATTTCATTCACTCAAGTGGATACTCCTGTGTATTTATTTAAGATGCCTATGGGTAAATAAGTGTTTTTAGCAGCATTATTCATAATAGCCAGAAGGGGGAAACAACTCAAATGTCCATCAACTGATGAACAGGTCAACAAAATGTGGTATATCCATACAATGCAACATAATTTGACCATAAAAAGGAACGAAGTTCTGATATGTGCTACAACATGGATGAACCTTGAAAACATTATGCTAAGTGAAAGAAGCCAGACACAAAAGGCCACGTATTGTATGATTCCATTTATAATAGAATGTTCAGAATAGGCAAATCGGTAGAGTCAGAAAGTAGATTAGTGCTTGCCAGGGTCTCGGGAGAGAAGAGAGACTGTTAATGAGTATGGAGTTTCTTCTGGGGATGATAAAAAATGTTCTGGTACTAGATAGTGGTGATAGTTGCTCTGATTGTGCACTTTTAAAATACAAACTTAAAAAAAAAGATACCCATGGACATGTATCTCTTTCTATAGTTAAAACAAAACTTGTTAGTTCTGTAGCTGGCACTTTCCCTGCACAGGTACAGATGGCATTGCTGGGCTCCTATCTCTACCCTACCCTCCAACCAGACAGGAGCAGGTAATGTCTCCCAGCTCCACACTTTTGTTTAAGCTAATACATCCACTGATATCCCCCTCCCCTTTCCTGCCTCTCAGAGTCCTTGACCCTCTTGAATGACATCCATTCCAGGGAATATTTTCCTCCTGTAAGTCTCCTCTATATGCTCAGACTTTCTGTAGACACTTCTCCTACAACCCATGGCTAACTCCTTCCAATATTATAGGATTTGTGACCTATGCAACCCTTACTTTGCCTTGCTTTGAAACCCAATTGAGAGTCACAACACTTGTATTTTCCATGCTAGTGCGTAGCCTGGCATATGATAAGAACTGTATAGAATGGATTCAACTGGGCATACAAAGCCACACTAGTCCTGGCCCAACTCACCTTTTCTACTGTCCCTGGTTATAGGCGGATACTTGTTTCTATCCCTCAACCCCTTACAGTTTCAATCCCCACAGGATCAATGTGGGGTCTCGGCACCACCCACACCCCTCACTCTACCCAAGGCTCCCTCACCTCTTGGATCACATAAAACTCCTTCTGATAGATACTCAAGTTCTGTGGTTAACTCTGGAAATAATGAAGCCTCTTTCATTCTGTTCTTTGAGCACTAACACTAGGGCATGCACCTGGCTGCAGAGCATCATTCTCCTTTTCTGAGACGTCTCACCATCCACTGGCCCCCATCACAGCCAAGGTACTTACGAATGAGAGAAAGCAGCAAGGCTTGTTGGAGAGGGAGAAGGGGTGAGGTTAGGGGCAGGAGCAGCAGGGTCCCTGCAGCAGATCCAGCTTGCCAGGCCTGATAAAGATGTCAATGGGCAAGAGGCCGTCTCTGCTACACACATATCTCTATTTTGTGGGCAACAGCGTTCCATCACCACAGTTTACTTTTCTCATTTATTGGTTCCAACCTGGATTAACAAGCTAAACCAAAGGGCGTGTAAATAATTTTATCCTAATTTACAAAGTTTGAATTTACATTTCCCTTGTTATCGAGGCAAATTATTGAAAATTGAATCAGATATGGAGGGCAAGGGAGCACTCTATTAAAAATAACCACGTGGCGAATCTATTTGTAAAATGAATGGTCACATCATAGTTTACTCATTCTTAAGTTTAGGATTTGTGCACTGAATTGTCTTCTAAAGAGGTAAAAGTTTTTATTAGAGATATGAGGTAGTCTTTGAAAAATAGCTCTTTTCTTATTAAAAAAGAAACAGATGTTTGTATAGTATGTGTTTTAAAATACGGAAGAAAATACTTGTGAGAATCTGTTATGCCTCAGACATGAAAACCACTCAGATGATATCTGAATGAAGAATAAAATGAAAGAGAAACTCCCCATATTCCACCATCTAGAGGTAACCACTGTTAACTTGGCGGTATCTATCCTTCTAACATTTTTCTGTGCATATTTCAAGTGTACTGCTGTTTTATATGCCGCTGTTTTCACTTGACAAGGTGTCATAAACATTTTCCAGATCACTAGCTGGCTGCAAGATACTCCCTGCTCAGCTGGATCAAATCTAACTGTATCTCAAATGCTGACCCACAGGCGTCCTAGCCAAAAGAATGGGAGAGAGCATTCTGAATTAAGCTCCTTTAAATGGATCTAAAATTATACTACCTTAACACTTTTCTGTCCCATCCAAAAGTATTAAGCTGTCAGACAAAAATTCACAGCCCTAGCAAAAGGACTGCTAACTGTGAACACAGTCGCTGTGAGCCAGGCTGTGAACACAGTCCCAGCAGCAGGGCGTGTAGCCTGTCACCTGTCACCTGCTGTGCTCTACCTATTGGGTGACCTAGCTTTTTCTTTTTTTTTCTCTCTTTGCTTCGCCGTTCTTTTTTTGTTTTTGTTTTTGTTTTGTTTTGTTTTGTTTTGGACTCAGAAGTTCCTTTAAGCCTCTGGCTGTGGGAGGAGCTGATGGCAGCTTGACTGGGCCTCTGCCAACCATGAGGAAAGAAAAAGTTCCATTCATATTGTCCCTTATCACTGGGGGCTGAGCCCCATAGATAAATACTGGTTTCCTCCCTCACTATGTGTCATGGATTACATACTCACACTGCTTCAACAGAACTCTGTGATTGAGAGGGGACAGTTCTTTCCCAGAAGCACTAAATCTGCTTCAGGGGTCCTGCAAAGGGACTCAAAGGGTGCAGTATGCCAAGCAGGCTGCTGGGTCCAGTCTTTCATGTTATTCTGTTACTAGGTGTATACAGTTTAATGTGTGTACCATATGCACAGGAGGCATGCAACTCCAAGCTCTCTCTCCAGGGTGATGTTCAGAAATAGTTTACATTCATGGATAAAGAGAAGAAAAAGAAGCTACAAGAAATAAGTGGATCTAGCCTGCTCCTTGAGCATATTAAGGATTAGGATTTCCTTAGGTTTGGTTAGGTTTTCCTTATGGGAGCCAAACATCTTGGTTACTGCCATTACTAGCGATGTGACCGTGGGCAAGCTCCTTAACTTCTTTATCTCTCAGGTTCCTTAACTTTATAATAAGGATAATAAATACTAGTCTATATTTCAAAGTGGATGTTTTCCATATTGAATTATGCAATGTGTACAAACACTCAGCACAGTAGTTAACCATAAGCACTCCATGAATGTTAACTATTATTATTGTCATTGTAATTGAGCTCTTTGTCTTCTTGTAAGTGTAAATTATGGGTGTCTTATGATTTGAGTTTTCACCTCAGGACATATATTTTCTAGATAAAAACATATAGACTATATTCAGTTAACCAGGGGATCATCCTACAGACAGGTGAGAAGGCATAGACTAGTTTCTGTGACATAAACTGGAGGAGAATTAATGAGATGGTTGAGACCAGTCCAATGTTATTTGTAAACTGACCCAGTTTAGCAGTTTGATGAGAAAGAGGCTTGATTCTGAGGCTTAAATAAAATTTAAGAACTACTTGTGGCTTTGCTTTACCAGCCTGATTTTTGTTGCCCCAGTAACTCAGAATGTCTTGCTCCAGAGCTGCTGCCAGCCTCAGAGAATGTGGCAAATAGTTGTTGCTGACATTCATATCCTCCTCTCTCCTCTTTCTAGCACACACATCTCATGCTGCCCACCCTCCTGATGCTCTGTTCTTACTAGTCCTACCAGTTCTCATTTTGCCTGAGACCTTCATGGACTCAACAGCTGGGCCCAGGCTGAATTTGATATTATTGTGACTTGGCAACTTCACGTTAGTAGATCCAAACTCCCCATGCAGTCAAGGGCAGGGATGGTCCTAGACTCTGATGGTTTTGAAGGAGCGTGAGAGCTGTGGTCCATACTCATCCTGTCCTCACTTTCCTTCTGAGTGAATCCAAAGTCACAGAAAGCAAAGCAAAAGTAATTCTCCTTGTTAAATATTGATCTAATGCCTTTATTAGAGCCCATCCAGAATATAACCTGCTAACTGTCAGAGTCAGGAATTATTTAGTGGAATTTTAGAATCCCTAACAAGAGCTAGTCTCTTGTTCTCTCCTAAAATTTACATTCCTGCCATCGCCAGGAAAAAAAAAAAAAAAAAAGCCATTGCCACGCATGATGCCTGTGAGTCCCAACTACCCTGAACGCTGAGGTTAAAGGATCGCTTGAGCCCAGGAGTTTGAAACCAGCCTAGTCAACTTAGCTAGACCCCGTCTCTAAAAAAAAAAAAAAAAAAATATATATATATATATGTGTGTGTGTGTGTGTGTGTGTGTGTGTGTATTAAAGCCCACGTTCATAAACTCAGGTGTCTTCTTATAAAGGTATCCCCAAAAGATAATTTGGTTACCTTGGAAACTTCAGGTAACAATATTTCCCTTGGGAAGTCTGTCCTTTTCCTTTCTTCCTTCCTACCTTTGGGTGTAACCTAAACCTTTCCTGATGTTATTTAGGCCCATAGGAGCAACTCATGTTAAGATTTTTATGAGATCCTTGCCCAATCCAGGCACATTAGTCCATCAACTCTATGTTCAGTATTTTCTATTTAAATTGTTCACTGCTGACTGCTTTTACAGGCACACCGTGTGTGTTCTAGTTTAAACATTATCAAGTGGAGTGAGGATGTCTTCTTACATTGGAAGATGATCTACAACTTGCCAAGTGCTCACCATTGAAATTGTAATTACTTCATGCCTCATTACAGATAACGTGAAATATCTTGTTTAGCATCTATGGAACAGCAATAATTATATCCCAGTTAGGGCTTTAAAAAAAAAAAAAAAATTTAACAGTGTAACAATACTCAACAGTTATAACAGTTATAAACTAGATGTATACTAGCCCGATTCTATTTCATTATTAGTACATGCATGAGTTCATTTTATGATTTTCCAAAATCTGTCAATGATAAGGAAATTATTAGACTGCTTCTGAATTTTCAATTATAGTTCTTTTCCTAATGACGTGTATTCTCATTGGGTTCCTTAGCTCACCAAAACTTTTTTTCATCATAGCCAGATTCTGACACAACTGTGTTTGAACTATACTTACCTTTTATATTCTAAGGCTAATTGTAAATTTTTCATCATCCTTTTAATATGGCAAACCTTATTGAGGGGTAAAGAATCAGTTAAATTAAAAAAATTTTAATTATGAATCATCGGGGCAACTGAGACTCCAATAAACTGTTTTTTACATGAATTTGGAAAGAAATTATTTCCTCCAAGCAGACTCTGCCCTCCCCTGCCTGCACCCAGGGTATAGGGCTTAGTGAGTGGAGCACAGACCACATGTCAGTGCCCCTGAGTCCCCTTTGTAGAGCAAAACAGCACAACCATGCCCAGCGGCTCTAGGAACAGTGTCGAAATTAGCTTTATTTACAAAGTCACTCATCTTTATTTACTAAGTTGATCCAACCAGTTCAAACACATTTCTAGGACAAAACCTAGAAGTGAGCATTCTGACCAGGATGTCAAAGTAAAGTCAAAGTAAAAAAGGAATGAGGGGTATGGTAGAATCATGAGTGAGCCAAATTGATTAGGATAACTGAAAGAGTAAAACGAAAATTAAGTTACCTACCTCTGGTATGGAAATCAATGGGGTATAGACACTTTTGCTTATCTCTTATGTTAGTTTCATGGGACTTCTGGTTTTGACTATTTTCTTTAAAAAAAATTTATGGAGATAAAAATTGATAAAGTCTTCTCACAGTGTGGTTTGGAAGCAACTCTTAGAAATGTGAATGGGTGAATCTTTGGCCCAGCAATTTCATTCTAAAAACCTGTCCTAAAGAAATACACATATTAACAAAGAGTACAAGGATTGTAACAATATTTCCAATAGCAAAAAATAAACTGCGCAAAAATTCATCAATAATGGGTTGATAAAACAAATCGTTGTATGCCCATATTTGAATGTAATAATCATATGATTCTATTTGAACCGACAAGGAGTAAGACCAAAGAAAATATACTAATGAAGCAAAAAAAGTAAATAGCAGAATCGTAGAAATCCCATTAATGTAAGAAAAATGCATGTGGTAAGTGTGCAGATGTATGTATGTATGTGTAAACACATAGAGAGGGATTTAGGAGGACATATTCCTAAGTGGTCATTGCTGAGGAAGAGTGTGAGACTTGAGGAGTTGGAATAGAGATGGGAGGGTAGAAAATTGGGAGAGGGGATTCATAAGGGACTTTTAGTTTCTGCTTTATATGCCTTTGCAGTTTTTTAAACAATAAGCATGAATTACTTTTGTAATTTAAAAGTAATTTTAAAGAATTTTAAAGATTATAAAAAGAAAAATGATTACTCATAACTGCATCACCCAAACACAACAATTTTCATTTACATATGTTGCCTGCCAAGCTTTGAATATGAGTTTAAGTATGGGGAAAATATATAAAATTTCAAAATTACATAATAAGAATGTTGCTATTTGGTCATTATAACTTTGAATTTTATATTTTTAATATAAACTACATAACTACAGTATATGAATTGCCATTTTGTTGCAAATAACTATCATCTGGTATTGATGCCTATACATACAATTATTGTACCAGAATGTAATCAACCATTTTATAGGTACACATGTTAGCTGCTTTGGATTTTATGCTCTTCTCATAAACAATGCAGAAAAAAATTGGTTTATAATGCATTCTCTCTTTGGATTATATCTTTAAGGAAAATTATAAATTGCAAAGGTATCAAATTAAACAAGAATTTAAACATTGCATGACTCTTAATATACATTGCCAATTTTCTTTTCAAAAGTATAGTTTTAACCTTATTGCCACAAAAAGTGTATTAGTTTTACTTCATTTTCACTAGCATTGGGTATTAATTTTTTAACTACTCTGGCCAAAGTACAATATATTTATTGAATAAATTATAAATTTGAACATTTCCCTTGTGTTACAACTGCAGTTGATTGTTCAGGTCGTTTTTGATTTATTTAACAATTTTGCTTTTACTAATAACAATAATAGGTAACTCCCATTGAGTGTTTATCAAGTGCCAGGCACTGTTCTATTTTACATATATATCACATTTAAACCTCACAAAACTCCAAAAAGTATGACCATGATAACCATTTTACAGAAGGAGAAACTGGGACCCAGGTAAGTTCATATCATAGGAAGTCCAACATCAAAGCTGAGGCTCTTACTGTCAACTCATTATATAGCTGTATATGTACGTATTAAATAATTAAGATGTCATCCCTTTACCTGTCATACTTACCAAAAGTATTTTCCCAGTGTTTTGTATTTTTGTTGTTGTTGTGTTTTTACATGTAGAACACATTAATGTTCTTATAATCAATTCAGCTTTTTCCTACTTTTGTAATTATTTCTATCATTTCTGAGCTTATAAAGGTGTCTCTGCTCCAGACTTGAGAAATTTTCAAACCTGTTTTCTTCCCATGTGTACTTACCTGTGTAGTATGTACAAATATATGTATGTGAATATATTTATGTATTTTTACGTGTGCATATATATACATAAACACAGACATATGCAAGTACTCTTTTTAACCCATGCAGACATTGTCTTGCTATACAAAAATACAAGGCATTTGGGGCTGTTTTTCTGACCCTGACACTGTTGCTGGGTTGAGAATTACTCTACCAGTGTCCAGATGAGATACTGAGCCACCAGGATTTAAATCTTCAACTTACCTTTGCTCCAAGTGATGTGATTAAGCAGAGATTACTTAACCCAAGTCCCAGTGAGTCATTCCAAAGCCTTGAATCATTCTGACAAATCCACAAAGCTTCTGTTGAATTACTGCCTAGGAGAATTCTTTGCCTGACTGGTTGAACACTGGATGACTGCAAGCCTGATGATTTATAGAAATGCACAAGTCTGACCCAGTGGGCACACCTATTGTATTTCTACAGAGAAGAAATATCTTTGGAGTTAAATTGGTAGGTCCCAAATGAATCAATAGAGCAGCACATGTGGTATGCTATTACTTGTGGAAGAGAAAATATACGTCTTCTGTATATAGAAAAAAGGATATAGATTAAGATATGGATATATAGATATGATATAGATTAAGATACGGATATATAGATATGACATAGCTATATGGGAGGGTGAGGACTGGCTAAGACTTTTCATTATCCTTTCATAACTTTTAAAAATTTAATTTAATTTTTAATTTCAACTTTTATTTTAGATATGGGGATATATGTGCAGATTTTTCACATGAGAATATTACATGATACTGAGGTTTGGAGTACAAATCCTGTCACCCTTGTAGTGAGCATAGTACTTGATAGGTAGTTTTTTAACTTCACCATGCCCTCTAGTAGTCCACAGTCTCTATTGTTCCTATATTTATGTCCGAGTGTGCTCAATGCTTATGTCCATATGTTCTCACTTACAAGTGAGAACATGTAGTAGTTTTCTGTTTTTGCATTTATTTGCTTACAATTATGGCCTCCAGCTCCATCCATGTTATTGCAAAGAACATGACTTTATTCTTTTTTATGGCTGCAGAGTATTCCATGGTATATATGTATCACATTTTCTTTATCCAGTCTACCATTGATGGGCACCTGGGTTGATTCCATGTCTTTGCTATTGCGAAGAGCGTAACGCTGAACATATGCGTGCATGTGTCTTTTTGGCAGAATGATTTACTTTCTTTTGGGTATATACCCAGTAATGGGATTGCTGGGTTGAAATGTAGCTCTGTTTTAAGTTCTTTGAGAAATCTCCAGACTGCTTTTCACAGTGACTAGACTAATTTACATTCCCACCAGCAGTGTATAAGCTTTCCCTTTTCTCTGCAACATCTCCAGCACCTGTTGTTTTTTGACTTTTTAATAACAGCCATTCTAATTGAGATGGTATTTCACTGTGGTTTTGATTTGCATTTCTCTGACGATTAGTGAGGCTGAGCATTTTTTCATGTTTGTTGGTGTATGTATGCTTTCTTTTGAGAAGTGTCTGTTCAGGTCCTTTGCCCATTTTTCAATGAAGTTATTTGTTTGTTGCTTGTTGGTTTAAGCTCCCCATAGATTCTGGATATTAGGTCTTTGTCAGATGTATACTTTGCAAATATCTTCTCCTATTATGCAGGCTGCCTGTTTGCTCTGTTGATAGTTTCTTTTGCTGAGCAGAAGCTCTTTGGTTTAATTAGGTCTCACTTTTCTATTTTTGTTTTTGTTGCAACTACTTTTGGAAACTTAGCAAAAATTCCTTGCCAAGGCTATGTTGACAAGGGTATTTCCTGGGTTGTTTTCCAGGATTTTTATAGTTTGAGGCCTTGCATTTAAACCTTTAATCCATTTTGAGTTATTTTTTGATATGGTGAAAAGTCAGGGTCCAGCTTCAATCTTCTGCATGTAGCTAGCCAGTTATCCCAGCACCATTTATTGAATAGGGAGTCCTTTCCCCATTGTTTGTTTGTCTTGGCCTTGTTGAAGATCACATGGTTGTAGGTGTGTGGCTTTATTTCTGAGTTTTCTATTCTGTTCCATTGGTCTATGTGTCTGTTTTTGTACCAGTACCAAGCTGTTGGGTTACTGTGGCTTTATAAGAGCCATCTCTGAAAAACTCACAGCCATCATTATACCAAATAGGCAAAAGCTGGAACCATTCCCCTTGAGAACTGGAACAAGATAAGGATGCCCATTCTTACCACTCCTATTCAGCATAGTACCGGAATTATTAGAGAAATCAGGCAAGAGAAAGAAATAAAAGGTATCCGAATAGGACAGGAAGAAGTCAAACTATCTCTCTTCACTGATGATATGATTCTATTCCTAGAAAATCCTAAAGACTCTGCCAAAGGCTCATAAAATTGATGAATGGCTTTAGTAAAGTTGCAGGATACAAAATCAATGTACAAAAATCCATAGCATTTCTATACATCAACAACATCCAGGCTGAGAGTGAAATCAAGAACACAATCCCTTTCACAACAGCCACAAAGAAAATAAAATACCTAGGAATACAGCTAACCAAGGAAGTGAAATATCCCTACAAGGAGAGCTACAGCACACTGCTGAAAGAAATCAGAGATGACACAAATAAATGGAAAAACATTCCACACTCATGGATTAGAAGAATCTAAATACTGTAAAAATGGCCATACTGTCCAAAGTAATTTATATATTCAATGGTATTCCTATCAAACTACTAATATCATTCTTCACAAATTTCAAAAAAAGTATTCTAAAATTCATAGGGAACTAAATAGAGCCCAAATAGCCAAAGCAATCCTAAGCAAAACCAAAACAAAGCAAAAAACAAAAATAACAACAACAAAAAACAAAGCAAAGCTGGAGGCATTACACTATCTTTCATAATTTTGAATTTTGTTCCATGTGCCTGTATTACCTATTTATTAAAATTTTTATATCAAAAATAGTGAAGGTCAAGTTCAAGAATTTCACTGACAATAGAGTAATATTTTCTAGTCACCTTATGACATTATTACAGGGTTGATCACATAAAGGGCTAATAATTCCAGGGCAGTTTGGCAACATTCTTCATTACACAAAACTTAAATTTGTTGTGCTATGCAGTCCACCTGCAGTGTGCTCTCTTAGGAATCCAGTACTCTGCCTTGGCGGAAAGAAACTACATTTCCCAGGTTGCTTGGACCTCTGGTCCAGCTAGCTATAGCCAATGGAAGGCATGAGCACTAGAATGAGGGGTAAAAGGAAGAAAGAAGCTAGGGTATGTTTCTCTCTGTGTTCCCTGTGGTATTTCAAGCTCCAGTAATGTCCCCTCTGTGGTCTCAACTCCAACTGGAAAGTCTCTACTATGGTTCTAGTCCCCAAAGAATGGCCCTGGGCTCTGATAATGCCACTTCCTGCTATTGTTCTCCCGGTCTTAAAGTGAGAGAAGGTTGCTAATCTCTGGAATTCTCTCTGCATTTCATGTTTGGCTTCTCTGCTCTTCTATTTCATAGGTAATCAATTATTTATGTCAAATTTCCTGTCAGAAAAACCTGGAATGACTTGTTTTTCTGGCCAGAGGGCCTGACTGATATACTTCACATTTTCTGTTTCTTGCTTTGAAACACCCTTCTCCATGAGAAAGAAAACAGCTCAGTACTTTTCCACATAACATCTGATCTTAGATTCACATTACAGAACTCCTAACATACTAGCTTTACATTAGTTTTTTGCACCCCGCCCCTATATTTCATAACTACCATTCTTTATCTTTGCTTAAGGCTATAGAGACCTTTTAAAAGGACAGTATTTGTGGATACATGCATAGGCATAATGGCCACTGTATTCTTTTCAAAACAAGAACACTTCGAGCATTAATTGTGGAAATCTCTCTGATCAAACTCCTGGGGCCAGAGGAGTTGCTCAAGCTGCCTGGGGCCACAGAAGTCACCCAAGCTGAGCTATCAGAGAAGACTCATATTCAGAGTCTCTCTCAGACAGAGGTTTTAGGGGAAAATGACTGTGTGGTGCTCATGCGCAGACTCTACCATTTCATAACTGGCTTTGTCTCAAGCTCTTCTGGTGTAAGAAATCAAAATCTCATTTCACTTGTTCCTCAGGAAAGACAATTATTCTCAACCAAGTCAGTGGCCTTTATTTAAAGGTCATGGGCTTATCTCTTGTCACCACAGAGTGCTCACCAGAATTTATCCTAAGCCTAACTACTGCAGATTATAGGTTCCTGTGGGGTTTGCTAACACATTATTCTAATTCATCTGAAATGATTGGGTTTTCTCAATTCATGTGCATCCGAATCACACTCTGGCCTGATGAGTGTTATCCTTCTTCATAATTACAGGCTGTGTCTCACTCATGGCTTCTGACTTATTCATGGTCCCTTACATCATGCCTTTCTGAACTCGAGGGGACTCCACCCCTTCTTACCACCCCTGCACCTGTGACCTCTTTCCTCCACCTGCTGCAGGTGAGAATGCACCTCCCTTGTTCCCTCACAATCCCCTTTTCTAATGCTGGCCTGATCCTTCTACCCGCTAATCAGAGCAATGTGGAGTTAACCTAAACCCTGCGCCCCATCCCACCTCAGCTATAGAATCTGTCCCCATCCCCATCCCCATCCCTCTACTTTTCACTTTGAAGCAGTCTCACCCATCCTTTCACCAATCCTGTTAATGTCCCACAGATGGCCCCATCCTGCCACCCCAAAGGTCCAGTCCCTCCAACAACATGCTCTTGACTCTGACCCTTAAAGCTCAGAGTAACACCATCTCTGACATGGGAACAATCACAGTTGTTGAACGTTCCATCCTCTACATTGGCTATTAGGGGCCTAGAGTCTATCTCTCTTAGTCCTTTAACTGCTTCCCACAGAGCTTCAACTTCCTCTGACAAATCTCCCACTCATCCATCCATTGTTACCCCTGGCCTGACCCTGCCATAGCTAAAGAGGCAGATTTACCAAGGATACCAGTGAAGCTTAAACTTTGGGTGTCCTAGCTGGCACGGGCCCTTTCCAAGGTCTCATATCTAATTTTGTATTATTCTTCTTAAAGAGGGCCCCCCAAGTTGTCTAATCTTCAGGCCACCACAAAGCCTGGACCCGCCCCTGCTTAGGTGGTAGCTCCCTTGATTATCTTGGAATTAGGGAAATGTTCCCACTTGCATTTCCATACTGCTTCCAGGAAAAATGTGCTTGTGGATAGAACCTGAAATTGAACTTTAAATGCCCTCAACCTTAGAAACATTGCTAAACCTAGTGGTTAGTTCTAATTATAAGACAAGTGCTTGGTTTCAGCTGCTTTATAGGTTAAATAGGTTTTTTGCTGATCGGCTTTGGAAACCAACCATTGAACAAGTGACTTGTAAACAAACTTCTGGAATGTAAACCACTTCTAAATTGTAGGCTTCAGGGACTTTGCACTAACAAAAGCCCATAAACGACAGCCTATGTACCCTATTTTATACCTTGTGTGGAAATTTATGTATAAATAGTGACATTTTATCACATGAAATAAATTACTCATTAAATTCAATGAAAAGATGTGATAATATGCAATTAGGCATGATTTATAACTATAGCAATCATTCAACCTAGATTTTCTGAGGCAGTTCAATTGGAAATACTCTGCTCTGTGATCACCGTGTGTGACTCTAGTTCATTGTCGTATGCTCAGAAACTAATACTGTATCTGGCACACAGTAGACATTCAAGCAATGCATTCAAAATTAATGATTGTATAAGACTATTTGGCAAACTATGTGCCCTACTTTTGATTTTAAAACTATGGTCACTGACTATAGTTATAATTAACACATACAAGCAATTTAATATTTCTTTTTATTATTTCTAAGTATACACTGGCAATTATACAAATTTGTATAATTTTTCAAAACTCACCTCCAAATAAAATGGCTTGGATTTCAATGGAAAATGTGTACATTAATGATTCTATCCTCACTGAAAAAAAATATTTACCAAACATTTACACAGCTTCTTACATAGAATACTACATGTTTATTTTTTTATTCATGCAGAGGAATGCTTTTATATCAACTTGGCATGTAAATCATTTGATTTTTAAAGAATCAGTATGGTTACAGCATTCTAATCTCCCACATAGTTCTGCTAAATGTTACAAATATGTTACACACACTCCAATTTTTAGCCTAAGAACTTACTAACTTTTAATGAGACTATGGATTCCCTCCAGCAAGTAGATTAACAAGGTGAGTTTGATAAAGAAACCTTTTCATATAGATTATCTTAATTCTTCTAAGAATCCAAAAGAATTAACTATAATAGAGGTATAACCAGAAAAGTCTTTGATTTCTGGATTCCTAGACTATACCGGCATAACAAACTGCCTCTCCACTGCCTCTTCTGCCTCTCCTTCTATCCCTTCACCACCACAGAATAGTCAACTGTTGGTGTTTGGGGAACATGTTTGGGAAAATAAATAAATAAATTTTAATTTAGATCGAAAATGAATTCTTGATTCTAGGGAAATTTATAGCACTGACACTAGTTTGGGAATTGAGCTATTCATTTCTCCATCAGAATACCAGTCATTAGAACAAAGATATATTCTCATAATATCATGTGTCCTTTTTCTCCACCTCACCTCCTACCCACCCAAGAACACTCCAGAAGACTACTTTCTACTGTCCTTTTTTATTCTTTATTTTTTTTTTGAGACAGAGTCTCACTCCATTGCCCAGGCTGGAGTACAGTGGTGCAATCTCGGCTCACTGCAACCTCCGCCTCCTGGGTTCAAGCGATTCTCTGGCCTCAGCCTCCCAAGTAGTTGGGACTATAGGCACCCACCACCACGCCCGGCTAATTTTTTTTTTTTTTTTTTTGTAGAGACAGGGTTTCACTGTGTTAGCCAGGATGGTCTCAATCTCCTGACCTCGTGATCCACCCTCCTTGGCCTCCCAAAGTGGTGGGATTACAGGGGTGATCTTTTTCAATTTCCACTACGAGCACATTTCATCCTAAGTCGTACAACAGCACGTCAGGAAATCTCTTGGTTCTCAATTGCAGCATGTGCATGAGTTCATTTCCTTCCCTGTTAAGAACACCCCTTCCACCTGTACTCCTCATCCTGACCAAGAAAGAGACACAACCAATTCCCTTCTCCACAGATCATGGCTTGTGCTTTTCATGGCTGAGAATTTACCCAAAACAGACATCAAGTATAATAGATATTACAGATTATTATTTTTGTAAGTACATAAGTGCTTTCCACACAATCCGGGAAAGTTGTTGAAGTCTGGAGACATTTTCAGAGTATCTGAAAGCCAGATTCCACTTAGCAGTTCTCTGAAGAGGAAAATTCCAGACATTTCAAAGGGGCAGATCATTCAGACACCTGGTATTCCTTTTGCAAACCAGCTTCTATCCCCTCAACTCCTTTTAAACACCATCAGAGGGTCATGAGAACACTGTTTGAAATGGTGGCTCTTCAGAAAATACCAGGTTCTCCCACTTCAAATACAATCAACATAGTATTACTTCTTCCTGTGGTGTTCCTCCCTACCAGACATCGATGGAGGCATTCCCGCCTTTCCCATTTTTAATCTGTCCAAGCAGAGGGAGAGGACTTTTTTCCTTCCTAGTCCCATGAACTAACTCAAAGAATATTCCTTGTGAAGAGCACTTTAGGCAAGATTTCATAAGCTCTCAGATCTACTGCTTTATTGTATGGTTGTTGGGGAGAAGTGGGAATTGTGGTCAAGGAAGGCAGAGGTGAATTTAGTGCTTTAAAAAACCAGGGCACACAACGTGAAACAACTCATTTCTTCTCTTTCCCTGGGACTTGATGCAGCCTGTTCATGACCTTGGTGTCCAGGTACAAGAGGAGAAGGGAGCAGTTTCATCTAGCTCCATGGAGATGGGCACAAAACTCTTTACTCACTTAACTTTCAGCAATTTGGGGTCTTTAATTACCAGTTCGTGCTCATAGAAAAGGAGAACTCAGCAAGCAGCTGGGAACCAGAGTTCTAAATGCTAAGTCCTTTTCTGCCTAAGGCTTGCTAGGGCACTTGATGAATTCCTGACCTTGTTCATAAATCTTTTTTCCAGCAAAGTCAAATGAAGCTGCTTAACACTATTGAATATTCTACTATATTAACCACCTTGGCTTTTAGAGCAACTTTCCACTGAAAGCTACCATCCTTCAGCCCTGGGAGAGATAACTAAAATCTCTGTAATCCAAGTTGGGAGAACAGAAGCAAATTGTCAGCCATCTCAGAACACTTCTCCATTCTTCTTGGCCCTTCTCTAAATAACTGAGCACAACCTCTGTGTCTTTGCAGAAGTCATTCTGGGATATGGTAGGGTCTTCCCCAAAAACTGTATGATCTTCATGCTGTTTGCCACAAAAGGAACCACTCAGCTTGCTCTTAAAAAAGGTGGGAGTGGCTGGGCATGGTGGCTCACACCTGTAACCCCAGCACTTTGGGAGGTGAGTGGTTCACTTGAGGTCAGGTGAGTTAGAAAGCCTGGCCAACATGGTGAAACCTTGTCTCTACAAAAAATACAAAAATTAGCTGGGCCTGGTGGCTTATGCCTGTAATCCCAGCTACTCAGGATGCTGAGGCAGGAGAATCACTTAAAACTTGGAGGTGGAGGTTGCAGTAAGCTGAGATTGTACCACTGCTCTCCAGCCTGGGCAACAGAGTGAGACTCTGTATAAAAAAAAAAAAAAAAA
>NW_012118265.1:3778105-3788384 GCF_000951035.1 Colobus angolensis palliatus
AGAAAGAAAGAAAGAAAGAAAGAAAGAAAGAAAGAAAGAAAAAGAAAGAAAGAAGGAAAGAAAGAAAATAAAGAAGAGGAGAGGAGAGAAGAGGTGAGGAGAGGAAGGGAGGGGCGAGGAGAGGAGAGGAAGGAAAGGGAAGGAAGGGAAGGAAAGAAGGAGGGAGAAAAAGAAAGAAAGAAAGTATGGAGGGAGAGAGAAAGAAAAAGTAGGGAGCAAACTGATTGGGGTAAACAGTGAGCTATTTAATCTTGCCCCTCAATGTCTCTTTCCCCCAGCAAACCCTTCCCAAGAGTCATGAACGGGAAAGGCCCTCCTTCTAGTGTTGGCCAAATTTGCCCCCAGGTATGAAGTCTTCATTTTCAGCCTCTTTGTAATTCATGAGGCTAACCCCACCCATATCTGCTTGCCATGAACTCCTGTCCCAACACAGCTGCTTGGCCACCCTGCTGAAGAAGGCATCCTTCAGAGACCTGTCCTGGGTCTCTGCTGCCCTAAGAACTGGCTGTTGGGATGACACTGACAGAGACCTGTCAAAGTTTGCTGATCATCTCCAGACCATCAGAGCTCACCACTTCTGTACAATTGAGAAGGGCCTGACCTTCCACCTGGGAAGGTAACCAGAGCCCTGTTGAAACTCGCCTGGTGCTGTCTCTGCTTCAGGTAGAAGACTGAACTGGCCCCTGGACTTGTGCTTCCTTTACTGACCTGACCTGTGTTTGGCTTTCCCATCATCCCTCCCTATTGGTGTTTTGCTGTGTTCATCAGGTTTACACAGCCCCATTCTTCCGTGAGTGTGCTGGGAGAAGCTATCTCAGCAATATATACCCAGCATCTCCTGTTCTCTCACCCCAGGTAAATTCAGGGTGGCTCCTGCTTAACCTTTAAAAGAGTTGCTCCTATAAGCCAGATGCTTAATATATGTAATTCCACTTAATCTTCACAACAGCTCTGTAAAAAGAAGATAAAATTATCCCCATCTTTCAAGATGAGGAAACAGATTCAAAGAAGGTAAGCAACTTAATCAAGGTCATGTGGATTCAAACACAGAACTGTCAAGGTTCACTGCCCAAATAATAAGTTATTCCCTTCACTGAGCATCTATCATATGTTAGGCAGTGTTCTAGACAACAATATTATTTCATTGACTCTCACAACAATTCCATGAGATAGATCTTAGCATCCCATATAATGGATGGGAAAACTGAGGTTCAGAATGATTAAAAATAGACATGCTAATCACTATAATTTGATCATTACACATTGTATACATGTATTGAAATATCACTCTCTAGCCCATAAATATGTAAAATTACATGTTAACTAAAAAGAAAACAAAAAAATAATAAATAAGTAACTCTTTAGAGATAATATGTATTTATCACTCACTGAATGCCTGGGAGTTTGGGAAGATGTTTGCTTTTCCTGATAAATGTGAAAGATGCAACTGGTACATCTTTCATCTTCCTCTTTACTTGAGTTTGGATGTGATGATTGAAACTTGAACAACTATCTTGCAATCATGAGAGAAAAGCCAAAAGAAAATTCAGTGATCATATTTTCCCTAACATCGTTAGCCTGATAAACAAAAACCCACCTTCAGATCTCTTGTTATATAAGAAAACTGAACCTCTGCTTATTTTTATTATTTTTCAAGGCCACACAAATAGTACGTGGCTGTGGCCTATTTATAGTTTTCCCTCATTCTTCTCTTAGTAACTGAATTTTCCAAATTATAGCTTAGCGCATGCCTACCCAGCAAATGGTCACATTTTTCAGATCTCCTTGCAGCTTTGTGGGACAGGTGACTGTATTTTGGTTAATGGAATGTGAACAGAAGGACAGGATGTGATTAACTTCCAGGTCATGCCCTCCAGTTCCAGTTTCCTTCTTCCCACAAGTGTTGAAGGTAAACCACCTGGTCCAATCACATGGACCAGGATCACACTTTAGGGGTGGCAGACCATCAAGATAGAAGGAATTTGGATTTCTGAATGACCTCAGAGGTAGGGCTGCCTTCCATTCTAGAATCACTATCAACTTGGACTTCTATGTGGGGGAGTATTTCTTTTATCTCATTTGAGAAACTATGTTTTGGTCTCTCTTAAGGCACTATTATCTTAAGCAATACTGTGGCCAACCAATTTTCAAACAGGTCTGTCTAACTCCAAATCTGAGTAATTTCTACTATAACTCTCAATACCTAAACTGGGGGTTGCAAACTCAAATGCCTACGGAAGCTAGGTAGATAAATTAGTGAAGAAGTCTGAGTAGGAGCTATGGTGAGCTGCAGAGTACATATGTGGTTGCTATGTGCTTAACAAACTCTATTTCCTCTTCTTCCTGCTAGACTATATTTCCCAGCTTTGCTTATAATTAGTTAGGGCCATGTGACTGAGTTCTGGCCAATGGAATGTATATAGTAGGAATGAGTGCTCCATCCAGGCCTGGTCCATGAAAGATCTCCCACTCAGTTATTCACTCTTTCTTTTCCCCCTACTGAAGTGAAAAAAATACCCCAGGAGATCCTGGGAGCCATGCGACGAATACAGCAAAGCCACAGATTAGAAGTCTAGGTTCCTGGGTCATCCCTCAAAGAAAAGCTACCGAAATTACATTGACACATGGATTTTGACATGAATAAAAAACAATGTATTCCTCTGATGATTTATTACAGGTTTGGGTGTGTTGTTAGGACATCACAGGATAGCCTGCCTGGACTAATACACAAAGGAAGCCCCTATAGAAATGCAAGCCCAATATTGCCAGATCTTTTGATTTGTATTTTTAAGAGAAGACAGAAATTTTTAATATTATGGGGAAGCTATTCATTCAGTGTTAGCCAATACCATGAAGGTCAAACTATATTCCAGACTATATTCCAGCTTCAGTATTACCCTGACCCTGAGACTTTAATCAGCCTCCCTTACTGGTCCCAGTTTCAACTGGTACAGATTCAACTGCCCCTGAAAAATCCAATTAAGGTTCCCAAGTCTTTCTTCCATTAGGTCATGCAGGTTTATTAAACTTTAAGCTAATGGCCTTTGGAGTATAACTGTGAAAAGCAGAAACTATCTACTGTCTACAGCTCTTCTCTCATTTGATAAAAGTAGCCTTGCCAAGCAATTGCCTAGAGCTCCAGTGTTGCTTTTTCATTCATATATTCTTAAAATTAGAGCTACTAATCCTACGTATCCAACTACATTCACCAAAATGAAACTATTTCCAAATGTTTCTCTATGTTAGCCATCTATCAAATTCTTTCCACTTATCAAGGCCCAACTCAAAGGTTATCTTCTACATGGGGTATTTTCCATAGAGGTTTTTGCCTCTTCCTAGGTGAAACTGACTCATATCTCTGCTATGCACCCCTGTGGGGCTCCCTCACCCTAAGTAAGGAGCATGTTCCCCTTCTAAAGTGTGAGGTCTTGGACAGAGACCAGAATAATATTATCTTTATATTATCAGTTCCTCATCATAATAAGTGCCTGATACTAGGGCTCAATATATGTATTAGATGTGTTGTTGTTGTTGTTTTGTTTTGTTTCATTTCGGGTACACTTTAATCAAGAGTTCATCATAACTGTGCCCTGCACTGGGTGGAAAGAGGTGGCAGGGAGAGTTGGAATCAAGAGCAATATCTACAATAATTGAATTTAGAGAGGTCAAATACCTTAGCCATTTAGGAAGACAGAATTTGGAAGCAGACTGAGTTTTCATCCCATTTACTAGCCATAAACTTCAGTCTTTTGTTTGTTTGTTTTGTTTTTTGAGACAGTCTTGCTCTGTCGTCCAGGCTGGAGTTCAGTGGCGCGATCTCAGCTCACTGAAACCTCCGCCTCCGGGGTTCAAGCAATTCTTGTGCCTCAGACTCCTGAGTAACCGGGATTACATGTGCTGGCCACCACACCCGGCTATTTTTTTTCTATTTTTAGTAGAGATCGGGTTTCACTATGTTGGCCAGGCTGGTCTCAAACTCCCGACCTCAGGTGACAGGTTATCCACCCGCCTCAGCCTCCCAAAGTGCTGGGATTACCAGTGTGAGCCACCATGCCAGGCCAAACTTCAGTCTTGTTACTTAACCTTTCCGCCCTCAGTTTCCTCAACTTTTAAATGGGGACAATAATAATAATACAATTATATTAATTTATAAGAGCCGCTGTAACACAGTATCACAAACTAGATGACTTCACAGAAGTTTATCTCACAGTTCTGGAGGCTAGAAATCTGAATTAAGGTGTAGGCAGGGTCGGTTCCTTCTGGGGGCTATGAAGGAAGAATCTGTTCTAGGCCTTTCTCCTTCGCTTGTAGATGGCATCTTCTCTCAGGGTCTCTTCTGGTCATTTTCCATCTTCATGTGCCTGATCTACCCTAGTGACCTCATTTTACCTTGATTACCCTTGTAAAAGCTCTATGTCCAAATAGGTCATATTATGAGGTATTGAGGGGTTAGGACTCCAGCATATCTTTTTTTGTGTGGGGGGAGGGACATAATTCAATCCATAATGACCATATTATCTAATCAGGTTGCTGTGAGGATTAAATAAATTAATACAAGTAAAGTATTTAGAAGACTGTCTGGCATGCTGCAAGCGCACAAACACATTAGCTGGTGTTATTCTGTTTCTGAAACTCTTGTTATACCAAGATGTTAAGATATTGCCCTTAAGAATAAGCCAATAAAAATTACGTTGTTTGAGTATATTTGTTTGTTTTGGGGGAGTGGCTGGAGAATGGGAGGTTTGCAACCATTGCTCTCAGAATACAGAAAAACAAAAGAAGCCATAGTACCTAACACTGACAATATATTTTTTTAAAAACATATGACATAACAAGTCATTGCACTCATCATAAGCTTGAAAATGACTCAACTTGACAGGTATGTTGTATATTGAGAGACATATCACAGTTAGTGTTTGTCCTTTGATTTATTGTTATGTATTGTTAATTCACTCTGGGCAATAATCATTAAGCCAGTTATACAATATAAGATTGTAGTTTGATTTTGCAATTCTTAAATTTGACCTCTCTTAAAGTTAGGGGTTGGTTTCAAAGTCTTCTTGGATACTCCAGGTTTAGAATTTTAAAATAAGTCTCTTAGGCCAGTTGGTGGTTGTGTGACTCAAACATACTAAAATATAGCCCAACAAGCCATTCAAGGCACAAGATTTCTAAACACTGGTATTTCTCAATAATGCCCATGGATGCAAATTCCTGAATTATAGGGATTCCCAAAAAAGAATGGACTCTTTCTAATGGATAACATTTATCCTCCTTTTAACAAAGAGAGAATACAAAAGTCAGTTTTGTATTCCAATGTTTTGCTCTCATTCTCTTGAGAATACATCAAAATTTTACTTTCAGTCCATCTTCCAGATCATTCATTAATGCAATTCTGTGGTGATGTGGTTTTTACATTCCGTTCAATCCTGACAGCATTTTAAACTCTGGGTTCTGAGTAAAAATCTCAGTACAGGTCCCATTGCATTTGTTGATTTTACAAATGAATAGATCCTCAGTAGGGAGAAGCCAGCCTTCTCTCAAAAGCCCTCTTCAAAGCAGAGGCTGCCTGGGTGGTATGGGTGATCTGAATATTGCCTGTTTAAATGGGCAGTCAGTGATGCACATACCATCCAACCACATGTGTAACTTATTTCTGAATTATTATACTAGGGCAGAAACCTACCTCATGAGTTTCCACCACAGTAATACTGAAAATTCAGATGTCCAATTTCAATTATATGCCATCTGCAAATCCGGACTATATCCAAAGCCATGATTCCATCATTTGTGAGTGCTGAGAAGGGCAGAAGAGTATATACCTGAGGCCTCTTCTCTCTTCTCCCACATCCTCCCCACCAATATTTTTAGCCACTCTCCTTCCCCTTTATCTATCACATTCTTGGCCCTCTCCATGGAAGGATTTTAGTCTTTTCATCTCAGCTATAGTCATTAGCTCTAGAGTTAAAATTTACTTTTTTACTTTTTTTTTTTTGCTACTTTCAACATAGTAAATGGAGATTCAGAAGAAAACTTCATATATACACTTTAAAAATAAATTATTTTCTTATTACATAAATTATGTTCATTGTAGTAAATTTAGAAATAAAGAATTTTTTTTTGTTTTTGTTTTTGCAATGGGGTCTTGCACTGTCATCCAGGCTCGAGTGCAATGGCGCGATCTTGGCTCACTGCAACCTCTGCCTCCCAGGTTCGAGAGATTCTCAGCCTCCTGAGTAGCTGAGATTACAGACTCCCATCACTACGCTCGGCTAATTTTTTGTATTTTTAGTAGAGACGGGGTTTCACTATGTTGGCCAGGCTGGTCTCAAACTCCTGACCTTGTGATCCACCTACCTTGGCCTCCCAAAGTGCTGGGATTACAGGCATGAGCCACTGCGCCTGGCTGGATATATATATATTTTTAAAGGAAAGATAACGCCCCATATCCTGAAACCCACAAATAAGCATGGCTACTATTTTGGTGCATAGTTTATCAATTTGCATGTACTTTTAAGACTCTGAACAACCATGCAATTAGATCACCCAACTAGTATATCTGGAGGAAGGCAGATGCTGAAAGGGTCAATTTCCAGATTAATGACCTTTCTCCCCAGCCCTCCCACTACATCTACATTCCAGGATGACTCTGAGAGGACATCAGTTTCTAAACACTTGCAAGAGTTTCTGTCCCAGCTATTAAGTATTCTCATCTGGTTCTGGTCGTACATTACCCAGTCAGTATTGGTCCCTTGGCTTCAGATCATCAACTGACATGCGAGATATAAACATACAATAAAAAAGAAAAGAATTCCCAAATTTTTGAAAAAAGAAAAACAAATTTCTCTAAAGCAAATTCAATGCAGCAGCTGGTCTAGGTCAATGAGAAAGTACATACTCTGCACATGTGAACTCCATATTTTGAAAATTCAACTTACACTGAAGAAAGTTGCATTCTACTAAAGGGAAAAATAACATCTCTTAGTAGATTTTTAAAATACCAACCCTTGAGAAATGTATGTCCATGGACATGTCCACACTCATTACCCATGCAAGATATACACAAATTTGCACATTTTAAGAATACATACTAGAAAATGATATTTTAACTATCAGAATTATCTGTGACAGAATTTAAAAAATATTAAGATTATAATTCAAGAACTGGATACTATAAAAAAGGAATGACCCAAAATAAGAAAGACCTCTTAGAAATTAAAAGTATAGTGATTTAAGAAAAGTTTTAATAAATTGATTGAAAGATAAAATCAAGGAAATCTCCAAGAAAGTAGAAAATACAAATAGATTAAAAATGTGAAAGAAAGGCTAAATTGTAATGTACAAATCCAGGAGGCTAATGTCCAGTGAACAGAAGGTCCAAAAAGAACAAACAAAATGAGAGAATACAAACAAATTTTTAAAAGGGAATTTATCAGAGCTGGAAGACATGAGTCTCTAGACTGAAGAAAGAAAGGAGAAAAAAATACTAGAATACTACACAAAATGAAAGAAAAATGACCTAGAATGGTGAAATTTAAGAATATCAAAGATTTTTTATCCAAAAAAAATTGAAAAGTGAAAAAAACAAATTGCCTTATTTTCCAAAAAACCAGATTGTCATCTAATTTCTCAGCAATACTGAATTCTAGAAGACAATGAAACATTGCCTTCAAAGTTCTGAGGAAAAATGATTTTAAATTAAAAAGTCAACATTCAATCAAATTATCAATATAATTGGAGAGTAGAATAAAGTTATTCTAAGTCGTGGAAGGACTCAGTAAATTTACCTCCCATATACCCTTCTTATAGAAGTGATTCAAGGATGTGTTCCAATAAAACAAGAGAGTAAACCAAAAAAGAGAAAAATATGGAGTTGAAGAAACAAGCCAAACAGGAGAGAAATGGAAGGAAGACATGGTTTAATTGTCTCTTCAGTTTTAGCTTTTCAATAAATCTAGAGAAGAAAAGTCCAGTTTGGAGCTGGTGGGACAAGGGCTTTGAAAGGCAGGTACCTGGGGAAAAAAATGTATATGAGCTGAAGTAATCCACGTATTTGATACTATCTTTAAGAAACGGGAATATCAAGTTGTAAAAAAAAAATCACAGAAATGCAAAAGATGGGGATGGAGAGGAGGAAATAATTAGAAATTCCAAGACAATCACAAAGCTATGAAAAAAAAAAAAGGACATAAAATCGGAGTGTCTTAAACAGCTAAGCAGTGAACAATCTTTCCATAGTCATAATGTTATAATCACTGCTGATCAATTTTCAACTCTTAGAATCAACCCACAGGGTCAAAAGGAAGACTTACAGGTAGTTACAGAATGAGGTTCACGTTTTTTGTTTTCTTTTTTCTTGACAACATAAGTTAAAATTAAGCATTTGGTTGAGATTAGGAGGAATCAAGAAATGAAGGAAAGGGTAAGAGCTTTCATACTTTCACCTCACAAATCAAAGAATTAAGAGGTACTGTCAAATGGTTGATGGAATTAGAAGTAAAGATGTGAGTGTATTTTTTGGTAGTTACAAAGGTAACTGTTAATAGCAGAAAACGTCTAAAACTAGTGGCAATTTATGGGGAAGTGGAGAAAAGAAAGGCCAGATTTGGAAGATGAAAGACAAGTGAGTTAAATCCATAGTCAACATTATGGAAATCAGCAGATAATGTCTAAACTTGTTGACTAAAGAAACAGGAAAGTAATAATAATGTATTGAAGAGTTTATAACAAGTAAAAGCAAAATATATTACAACCATAGTACAAAGGCTGGGAGGGAATAAACAGGTATACTGGGGGTTCATACACTACACATGAAGTGGTACTGGATCACTCAAAGGGAGATTACAATTAGCTAAAGAGGTATGTGATAATTCCACTTCCAGTTGAGTGGAGTAAGAAGGATTAGATTTACCATACTGCCTGAAACAACAAAAATACCAGATAAAATATATGAAAAATTGACACTCAAGACTTTGGATACCCCATGATAAAGTACAATGATCGCTGAGAAAGGAAGGAGAAAAGAAAATGTAAATCTATACAAACACTTGTATAAAAATGTTCATAGCAACTTTATTTTTGATAGCCCCATACTAGAAACAACCCAAATGTCCACCAAAAGATGAATGAATAAACAAATCATGCTGTATTTATACAATGAGATATATTACTTAGTAACAAGAAAGAATGAATTAGGGACATGCAACTACATGGTTGAATCTCAAATTAATTACAATGAGTGAAAGAAGTCAGAAAAAAATAGCACATACTGTAAGTTTCCATTTATTTAAAATTCTAGAAAAATGAAAACTAACCTATGGTGACAGAAAGCAGATCAGAGAGTATGGAGAGAGGTGGTAGGGGGTATTAAAAGGAGCATGAGGAAACTTTCAGGGGTGATGAATATGCTCACCCCTGAAAGTTTCCCCTTGCCCTTTTTAATAGCTTGATTGTGGCATATATAAATGTCAAAATTCATCAGACTGCTCACATTAAATATAAACAGTTTATTGTGTGTCCATTATACTTCAATGGTTAAAAAAGAAAAGAAAGATATGGCATACACATATTATGGAAACAAATAAACATATTATATATATTTGTATGTATATAACAAATATCTAAAATATATATCAAATAAATAATAAACATGGCATAAACTTATTATTTTAGGAGTATGGAAGTAACTGCCAAAGAGCTATAAGAGAAACTGTTGAAAGTGTTTCCTCATGTGAGGAAATGCGGGGAAGGACAGAATGAGGGGAGGAACTGTTGCTTCTTCGTGTAAGCCCTTCTAGATTTGCTCATTTTTAACAGGGAGTATGTATGTCAGTTCAGATGCTCAGAAAAGTACATGCTTAGATGGGACTTGAGGTTTACTTACTTGATGTTTAATGCTTAGCCTGTGAAGGATAAAGGAAGGAGGAAGCAGGGGTAGACAGGGAGAGAGCTGGGCTTGAGATCAGGTCTGCCACCTGTGAAGAGAGAGAGGCAAGGAAAGTCCGGATAGGAATAGCCTGGGAACCCAGAGCAGTTCCGAGAAAGACTTGCCAGGCTGATAGGGACTGTCTAAGCAAAAGTTGCCCATTAGCAGAGTTCTGTGTCAGGCGGGATGGGCCTGCGCTTGCACCCCAGCACTACTGCAGTGTTCAGTCATTGGCTGGGAGCAGCCCAGAGGGCTATGGCTCAGCATGAACACCGCAGTAGATCCAAAGATGTGGCAGCTGGGGGCGTCATTCTGCTATGTGCCCCACAGCAGGTTTTTTTTTTTTTTTTTTTT
>NW_012118265.1:3788567-3811819 GCF_000951035.1 Colobus angolensis palliatus
GGCACGCGGCCGCAGGTCCTCTTAAAGGGAAATCTGAAGAGCATATTTTCCTGGTTGCTACAGCAGGCATTGACTTGATTTTAAAATTTCAAAAGTTTTTTTAAAAGAAGTATAAATTCCTCTATCAACAAGTAAAGTGAATAAACATTCAGAGAGCAGCACAGTTTTTTATAGAGTTGAACTCTCACCTGGTTGGTGCTATATATTCTGCATTCTTTTTTGTTCAAAAGTGTCGAGTTGAGTAGGTTAAATCTATTTGGTTCTTTCCTAGTTGAAGGGTCACAGTGGACAACTGAAGAGGCAGCCATTTTCTGCAAAAAGTATCTATAGACTCAGTAAGTGGGGTTTTGTGAACACAAGGAGGAGTGCCTCTTGAGAACCTATGAATTCTGATTAAACAACCCTGGGAATCACATAAAACCACTTAGAACATTGAACTCATTAGAAATCTCTCATTCTGTAACCCTCACGGCTCTGAAATTTCCTCTGACTTAACAAATAAGGCTAACTAATAAATAAATTATGTTCACTGTACAAAGAATTGAAAAGCTGTTAAAATATATATATAAATACACACAGATATCTATTTATACTAAAAATATATTACCTCTATATTTGCAATTCAGAGACGAAGAGGTATATCCAGGTTTTTAGGTCCTGGAACTGACACAATTTTTCAGGCTCTGTTAAGAAAAAAAAGTCGTGGCCGGGCGCGGTGGCTCAAGCCTGTAATCCCAGCACTTTGGGAGGCCGAGACGGGTGGATCACGAGGTCAGGAGATCGAGACCATCCTGGTCTACACGGTGAAACCCCGTCTCTACTAAAAAATACAAAAAACTAGCCGGGCGAGATGGCGGGCGCCTGTAGTCCCAGCTACTCGGGAGGCTGAGGCAGGAGAATGGCGTAAACCCGGGAGGCGGAGCTTGCAGTGAGCCGAGATCGCGCCACTGCACTCCAGCCTGGGCGACAGAGCAAGACTCCGTCTCAAAAAAAAAAAAAAACAAAAAAAAAGTCGTAACAATAAAATGCCCTCACATGACCACTCAGCACCACCCTGCATAAAGGAAAGTGTATGTGTGTTGGGTTGGCGGTTGGGGCAGAGTGGAAAGATGTAGCAGTCTTAACCAATTATGATTCAAGTTTTTTTATTTTTGCAAATTTTGCGAAAACGTATGACCCTCTGAACATTTTATAGAACCCTTCTCAGGGCCTTGGAGAGGGTCCTGATGCCTATACTTTGCCAGCATTGCAGCCGTATATGAAGAGCAGAGAATAAGGAAGTGTTTATTTCCTTAAGAAATGTGTGGATATAAATATAAGTTAGTGGGGGACAGGGGTTGGCCCTTCACACACATGTCAGTACTGAAAATAAAAAGAATATGCACAGACGGAACTGCCTGTTGATGTAAATCATCTTCCATGTGTCTGGCACCCCTGGCACTGGTCACTCCCTGCCAGGGCCTGGCTCCAAACACACGACACCCTCACGAGCCATCTGCACGCTCAGGACATAGTTGCATCTGATTTCTCTGAGAACCTGTCACTCGGAGCAGGGAGCTGAATGACAAAGATGAGCAAAGCACATTATTGGGCTCTGTTATTAAAGGAAGTGGATTTGACTTGGTGAAAATATGGTTATACAGCACATGATCACAACTACTTTTTTAAACACCCTGAAAGAAAATATGGGGAAGTACACTCAAATGTGCTAACTATAGATGTCTTTGGGTGTTAGAACTATGGGTAATTTTTTTTAACGTTTCCTCACATCTTCTTTAATAAGCATATATTGTCTTTAAAATGGAAAATGAATTTCAAAAAATGTTTAGAAAAAATGCATTAACTTTATATATATAGATACACACATGTATATGTATTAATTAATGCAAGCAATGTGCAGGAATCTAGAGAGATTTAAAACTTCCCATGGCTTCCAGTAAGAATATTTCACAAGGCAGCTATTACCAGTGTGGTATGAGAATCAGAGAATCAATTAGTCTCACTTTGAAAGGGTCTTTGTTATCTACTGCTCCATCACAAATTACCCCAAACCTTGGCTGCTTAAAACAGTAAACATTTATTATTTCACATAGTTTCTGTAGGTTAGGAACCTATGAGTGACTTAGATGAGTGTCTCTGGTTTAGGGTCTCTGATGGGGTTACAGTCAAGCTTTGAGCAGGGGCTGCAGTCATCTGAAGGTTTATACAGGGCTGGAGCACATACTTCCAAGATGGTCATTCATATGGCTATTGGCAGAAGTCCTCAATGCCTTGCCACATGGGCCTCTCCATGGGGCTGCCTGACTGTCCTCACAACACAGCATCTGGCTTCCCCTGGATGGAATGATGTGCGTATGTATGAGAATGAGAGAGAGGAGCCACAAGGTCTTTTGTGAACTAGCCTAGGAAAAGTCATACCATCATTTCTGCCGTTTTCACAGACCAATCCTGATGCAGTGTGGGAGGGGACTACACATATCCAAGGCAGGGATCATTAGAGGCCTTTAAACACCATCATGTCCAATCCCTGTGGGATCCTTGAGAAACTAAAATTTTTCCATAAAGCAAGAAATATTGAGATTGTTAGTCACAGTCATTTAAACCTATCAAAGAAATAGGTATTTGAATCCTATTTTATATTCTGACTCAGCAGAAATGGCTCTTCTGAAAACAATGTATTAGAGGTTATGAGTGTAATGTGACTTTAAAATGTTAATTGGTTTTCACTTCTTGGAAAGTTACAAAATTTTATTTCCTTCCTTTTAGAAAGGTTTAGATAGGCAAAACAGATTTTTTTTAAACAAGCCTTTATACTTTGGTTGTATGGCTGCCAGGCAAAAACAAGTAAACAAACAAAAACCTTTTCGTGGTTGTTTTCAGCCTAGTTAGATGTCTAATTGATTTAAAAACAATAATCCATCTCCCCCAATAGGTCAAATGTCTTTCTAATACAATCCGTGGATTTCAACAGATGGAAAAGGAGGCTCATGAAATCAATATAGAAACTAAATTGTTAAAAAACAACAATGAGTCTGGGAGCAGTGGCTCACGCCTGTAATCCCAGCACTTTAGGAGGTTGAGGTGGGAGGACTGCGTGAGCTGAGGAGTTCAAGACCAACCAGGGCAACATGGTGAGACCTGGTCTCTACCAAAACAACAACAACAACAAAATCAGAATGAAAACTCTGTCTGACTTGGGGGAATTTTCTTTTTTAATAAATGAGTTTATTTAGGTTTAAAAAAAAGCATTTCTGTAATCCCAGCACTTTGGGAGGCCGAGACGGGCGGATCACGAGGTCAGGAGATCGAGACCATCCTGACGAACACGGTGAAACCCCGTCTCTACAAAAAAATACAAAAACTAGCCGGGCGAGGTGGCGGGCGCCTGTAGTCCCAGCTACTCGGGAGGCTGAGGCAGGAGAATGGCGTGAACCCGGGAGGCGGAGCTTGCAGTGAGCTGAGATCCGCCACTGCACTCCAGCCTGGGCGACAGAGCGAGACTCCGTCTCAAAAAAAAAAAAAAAAAAGCATTTCAAATAACATCTTATGTATTTAATGAATTGCCTTTACTAAAAAGAGTAAAATTATATGAAATTTGAAATGTCTTTAAATTAGAGACATAAGATTATAGAAATATGGGGCAATGCATCTTCCAGGCTGCTCTTCCTAATAAGAATAGGAAGAGGAAATTTGTCAGTGTTTGAAATTACCTCCAGACTCTTTAAGAGATGAATTCTCCTGTATTCATTTTTGAATCCCAAATGCCAGCAGAGTGCCAGGCACAGAGAGGTCATGAAATATTTGCTGAATGAATGGAGAAGGGAAAAGCACTAGATTGTTTTGGAGAAATGATACCACTACAAAGCCCGTTCTCATCCTAATTTCCATTCCTCCCTTCACCGCCTGTGTTCCCAATATCTCCTGACTTCAAAGAGAGTCCCCAGGAAGAGAGCTGGCCTTGGCATCGGTAAATCACCAGTTTCCCTAACGGCTCATGACTTGTCATCCCAGCAAGTCCAATTAATTCCCTGTTCAAACTGACACTTTAAATTCCGGTCCATAATACAAAAGAAAAATGAATCTGCCCAGTTTCTTGTTTGGGCATCTATTATATTTTCAACACCATCCCATAAATTCTATGTATTCACTCCCTCCCCCAGTGCAAAAATTAAATACGGATCTGCAGCTGGATGGATTCTCTCTCCTGCCTTTTGTCCAGCTGGAAAGCTACTTACTAGTTCTTTATCGTCTTTTGGTAAAAGATCTTCTCCCAGGAATCTTACTCTCGCTGTTAAACTTCCCAGCAAGTTCAAAGGGGCTCTCATCTCTCCAAGATCTGCTAGTTAACTTACTGCTGCTACATAGCATTGCCTTTGATAATTTAGCCCCTCCCAGAGGCACATTTTTCTCCATCTCAGGATAAAATACGATGTGTTTTTTTGGTTTTGTGTGTGTGTGTGTTTTTTTTTTTTTTTTTTAGACACAGTTTCTCTCTTGCTGCCCAGGCTGGAGTACAATGGTGCAATCTCGGCTCACTGCAACCTCCGATTCCGGGGTCCAAGCGATTCTCCTGCCTCAGCCACCTGAGTAGCTGGGATCATAGGCATGTGCCACCATGCCCGGCTAATTTTGTATTTTTAGTAGAGACAGGGTTTCACCATGGTGGTCAGGCTGGTCTCGAACTCCTGACCTCAGGTGATCCGCCCACCTTGGCCTCCTAAAGTGTTGGGGGATTACAGGCGTGAGCCACCGCACCCAGCCTAAAATAAGGTTTTATCAAGCTGCCAAAGCCCTGGACTTTGGCACTGTTTCCAAAGGGTGTTAAAACATTCCCAAAGGATGAACCCCGTTGAACTAAGGAATCACTGAGGGGAAAGGAATGCAAGCAGGTCTGACCGGATCTGCAGCTTTCCCCTGATTTACTGCACCTTGCTTTAGAGGAACTAAATGCTCATTCTGATGAGTTTAGTGAATATGAGACACTCTCTGTGGATCCAGGATTTCATCATATGCTATTGGGTCATATGTCTCAAAACTCAGGTGTGCTCATCGTTGAACTAATAACCTCAGTTATTCATTTGGTTTCAAACTGCTTATCCCAGCACGTACAGTTGTGTTTTCTTTTAGGGCTGAGATTTTATCTAACACAATTACAGTTTCTGATAAGCTATTCTGTGTTTAAAGCACATATTTTTTAAAAATCAGAGGTCTGCATCTCCAAACACAGGGCAGTCCAGGATAAATCAGACCCACTAAAAATATAAGGACTATAGCTGCTCTTTCGATTATTGTTGTTAGAAAGGTAATTATTCCAAATTGCAGAAAGAATGAAAATAGAAAAAGAAAAATATAACAAGTAATTCTAGTCTATTCTTTTGATGTGTTTCCGTTTAGTCTTCAAAAAAAAAAAGATAAAATTTTGAATTTTTTTCATTTAACTTATTATCACAGATATTTTGCCTTTATTTTGCTGTAGAGTCTGCTTTACAACTATGGCTTTTAGAGATCACTTCTTACAGGGACATGTTTTAGTGAACTCTATCAAGCTGGCAATTTTAAAAAGCAAGAAATCCAGATCATCACACATTTTTTCATTAAATGATTTTTTAATCATCAATTTATTTTTCGTGTGTATTTCAGAGGATTGCTCTTCCAAGAAATACTCTGTAATACATTGTATGCATTAGAGAGAAAACTCTGAACTTGTTCTTAAAGTTTGCATATTCGACCAGGTATCCAGGACACTTTTTCATCTTTTTTTTTTTTTTTCAATTACTAAAGAATCCAGTCACATCAAGGATCATGAACTTCCAGAATTCTGAG
Source organism: Colobus angolensis palliatus (assembly GCF_000951035.1). Taxonomy (NCBI): domain Eukaryota; kingdom Metazoa; phylum Chordata; class Mammalia; order Primates; family Cercopithecidae; genus Colobus; species Colobus angolensis. Next base: position 3,794,391 of record NW_012118265.1, read on the forward strand.
TTCTAAAGGAAACCAATTAGTTTGATCATCTTCCCCAAGGTATAAAAATATTTTGCCAATCCCAATATAGGGTGAGAAGAGCTTATGAGAATTGAATGAGTGAAACAATGCAGATAGTCTCTCACCAACGTCCCCCATGGCCTCACAATTCAAATGCAGCATTCCACTCACTCGGCTTTAAAATTTAATAAAGAAAAGTAAAGCAATGGGTTGGAAGATTTTGGAAATTTAGCAAAGCTGAAAGAGGCAGTATTGTACATTTGTGTTTCTTTTATATTTGATGTCCTTCCATGTTAGGGAGAAAAAGAAAATATGCAAGAGTACGAAGGACAATGTTTTTAATAAAACCTTGGCTGCTTTTCTGTAAGAATCGATGCAAGTAATTTTATCTCTTTAGGGGTGGTTTTCAAAGCAAGGGGAAGAAACAAATTGACAGGATCTCATAAGGTACTTGGGAAATGCACTCTTTTTGTGCTTTATTTAACTTAGCTAGGGAAAAAAACTAGGTGAAAAGGCAAGATTTCACTCAGATCTAGTTCTGCTTCATATGACTTTTAAAAAGAAAGAAAAAAGGGAAGGAAGGAAGGAATAAAAAATCCCTCTCAAACCTTATGCCTTATATCCTAGTGTTGTACAGATGACTTTTAAAAGGATAATAACATATTTCAGTATTTTTTCAACTGAAATTTGGCTGACTGTACAAATTTGGGTTATGGGTTCTTTAATGAAGGAAGATAATTATATTTATATTTTTCTGACATGATATAAAAACTTAAGTCAGCCTAGAGCCCCTGCTGTCAAGCTAGGCTGCTATTTGAGCTCCTAAGGAAGAAAATCCTTGGGAAAGATTGTATTTTATAGTCCTGCCCTCAGCAATTCAGCTGTGCTTCATTCCAAGATACATTTTTGCCTTATGTGCCATAATGAAAGCAAAACTTTTTGCCCCTTAGAGGGGCACGTTTGGAAGATCAAGAGGAGAATGTACTTGGGCCATATTCTCTCCTAGGATGGCTGCAAGGCAAGCTGTAAAAGAAACCAAAACAGGGCACATCTAACCGGTTCTGTGTTTTCTCCTGACGGCAGGATGTAGACCAGGCTTTTTGCAAGGGTCACTGAAGTTTGCAAAACTTTTTCTGCTCCTGGCTGATTGAGCGAGCCAGAGCCAGCTCATAGCTTGGACTGGAAATCATGTGAAACTTATTTATGCCATTTTTAATTTTCTCTCTTTAACTCCCTATCAGACATTGAGCCGAGTTTGCATCCGAGTCTGAAGTTGGTTTACAAGCATACTGGAAGTAAAACTCAATTGAGAGTGAGAATCCAGGTGAACCGAAGTAAACGTGAACTCTTTGTGAACCGAATACTACTGTACACCCCTCTTCCAAGCCTACAGGCGCCTGAAAATCTCCCATAAATCCAAGCTGCATTGAAAGGATTTGCTCCAAGCCTTCTACCAGTAGCTTGCATCCACATGCATCAGACTCAGCTGTCTCCTAAATCTGCAAAGTGTTATCTGCCTCACCATGCACAAACTACTGTCCCAAACTGTATTCAATCCAGATGGGAGGCTTTGTCACTTCCTGACTTCCCTTCCATTGTAAGGATGAATATTTTGAAACCAGGCAACTAGGAAAACCATACCCCACTAAATGGGAAGCATATACTATTTAGGGAAAACTTTCTAGTGGTCCCCCAGAAAATGAGGAAATTATGCTCTTCTTGTACCCTGATTGTACAAAATGTTCAACTGCCTGGGATACGCACCAGATCACATTTACAAGAGAATCTACCATAGGTGTATCCAGTGTCATGCACAATTCTCAGTGAAACAGCTTAATCTCCACACCTTTCTGTCTCACTTATAAGCAAATTAGGATGCAAGTGAGGTCGATTATCACAGGAATACATGTTATCGTATGTTAAAAAATAATTTTCAAATGCTGGCACTTCACTATTAATAACAACAATTTACTTGTGACAGCTGATAAGACACATTGATATTTCAATCCTGATTCAGTCAAACCACCACCCCTCCTATAAGTACCTCCAATCAGGGAACTTGTCAATCATAAGGTGGAAGTTGGTTTATGTTCTATTTCCTCCTCAGGGACAGGGCCCAAGTCTTGATCATCACTTTATATAAACCAGTGCCCAGGCTATTGAAGGGATGCGATAACACTTATGTAAACCAAGGGAAAGGCACATATATGCCTAGAATATCTCTAGAAGGATCCTCCAAGAAACTGCTAGCAGTGATTGTCCCTCAGCAGAGAAACTAGCACATTGAGGTGAGACACTTGCTTTTCACTGTTTATTATTATTATTTTTTACTAATTAAACTTTTTACCCAGTATTTTGTATTTTATTGGGTACATTAGAATATTTATTGAATGAATCAACACGTAGATGAATGAGCAAGCTATATCCAGGAACACAAGAGTTGACACCCAAATATTTTGTCTGTACCAACTTAACAGCAGTGGCTTTTTCCAGCCCTAAGTTTCAAATCCTTCTAGTGACTCATGTCAAGTTGTGTGCCAAGTCAAGAGAGTGCTGACACTCTGACTCAGTGTGTGCAGAAATTCTTGGCCAAGGAGGAGACAAAGAACTGTCACAAAGGCTAGACTTTATTGGTTTAGTTTCGATTCATTAATCAGAAGTGGAAATGCTCACAGTTTTTCTCAATATTAGATGTTGCTGTATGTTGTCTGTGAAGAGCAACCGTGGTTACTTCCCAAGATAAAGCTCTATCCAAGATCATGAAACATGGCAATTCTAGGGGGAAAAAAAATCCATTTATCTCATGTCCCTAGGTTCGTGTCTCCTTTCAGCTGCAGAGAGGTGGCTTACTGCAGTGAATTGAAGTGTGCTAGCTTTGGGATCAGGCAGAACTTTCTAACTATCCTTTGTCTCAGAGTTAGCAGTGGTATATAAATTGGAGACAAACCTACCTACCTGACAAGGCTGCCATCAGGCTTAAATTAGCTAATATATTTAAAATCCCTGTAACATAGTGCTCAAAAAGTAGTAGCTATTATTCTTACCATAAAATAGTCTCACAGCCCTTTTCACCCTTCAAATTGACTGAGAATAACACCAGTCTTTGCTTTAAAGCAAAGCTTTGAGGCTTTAAGGCTTACCTATGAGGTGCAACTACATTATAAGCTTAAGAACATTTTGCCTCCTCCCATAATAAAAATATTCTGTGATATTTTTGACATGTTACTTCTTTTGCCTACAGTGTAAAGATTAGAAATAAGCTTGCTATTAATACTTCCAATATTCACCGTGTCATCTGTCTGACTGTCATAATCCTCAATCAATCACCTTTTTGCTAGCACCACTTTTTATCCAACCAGGTCAAGATCATGCAATTTGATGGCTGCTTGGGAATTTGTCAGCACTGTCATTTGAAGGGTGTTAGAAAGACATTGGCACTACAATCAGACTCTGTAGCAATCTGCCATGCCAAAAGAATTTTTAATGAGGTGGATTTTTTTTTTTGAGTTGGGGGATCCCTTGTCCCCAACTCAAATTCATGCTTCAGTCTGGTTCCAAAAGAGACCAGACTTTTTGGAACCACAGTCCCCAGATTCCTCAATGTTTGGCAACTTTGCCAAGAGATGCAAGCTGCCCTCTAGCTCATCTGGCTGCTGCTATTGCCCAGGCTGTCTGATGACTTGCTGGGCCACCAGGGGCCCTGCCTTTCCCAGCATGGAAGTGTGTGACTCTCCCCACACTCCCTGCCCCAACAATGCCAAGAATCAGAAACAAGGGCCGGGAGTGTTAGCAGGCCCTGCATGAGTGGCAGTTTAGAGGGCTTGTATTGTGCTTGGTGCACCAAGAGCAGATTGTTATTCTGCAGGCATGAATTAGAGCCTGGGCAGAAAGCGTCATGGTCTTGCCCCGGCGGTGTCTTGCTGCTGCTAGAGAAGTGAGAGGGCTGTGGTTGTGCAGAATTTCTGTGGGCCATGTTCCAGGAATTGTCCTTAGAGGGCTCATCAGAAGGGGAAGCATTTGCTTTTTGAATTCCTAACATCCTGAAATTCCATTAGTCTATTATTTTCCCCTTACCTTCCCCACTTCTCCTGCTGTGAAATGGCATCAATTCATTAATTCTGCTCAAAGACGATTGTATTCTCATGACTTCAATGTATCATCATTTTAAATTTTTTATATTTTGCATAGGCTTTACTAAATACATATTCAAGTTGGAATGATTATCCCCACTGTCTGTTCAGCTGTCATTCAGACAATACTTCCTTGCAGGTTAGCTACTACAGATTTAGCGTAGTTACTGAAAGAATGAAGATAGTCTGATTTTATAGACCTTTTTCTAGACTATAGGGCTCTGAGGCATCACTCCATGTAATGACTGCCTCTTTCCTCCAGGTATTGAAAAACACAACTCTTCATGCTTTCTCACTGGCATGAATCCATAACAACTAGATTTAATTGTGTAAAAGATCTCAACTTCAAAGTCAGCTAAAAAGGCCTACAAAACCATCCATTATACTGCAAAGTTAAACGATCCCTGTTTTTCAAAGTCTTCCTGATTTCTCTGCCAACAGAGATGTGCTAGAATCAATATTACACTGTTCTGGTGGTGGGGCACTGAATGGCTTTGCAACAACAGAAAATAAACACATCTGGGCAAACTGAATGGCAGGAAATGGTGACCAATGAGATTTGCAGAGACCATTTGGGTGAAGTTTTTAAAGGACTCAACATGCATATATCATCTCCCCTACCTCACCCTTCCTACTCCCCCTACCCGCACACCCTCACACCACAAAAGTGGAATTCAGTGGCATTGAAGGAATAAAAATATCAAGTGCAAAGGATTTCCGTTTTTTCTTTTTTTTTTCTTTTTGAGATGGAGTCTTGCTCTGTCGCCTAGGCTAGAGTGCAATTGCATGAACTCGGCTCACTGCAACCTTCGTCTCCTGGGTTCAAGTGATTCTCCTGTCTCAGCCTCCTGAGTAGCTGGGATTACAGGCGTGTGCCACCACACCCAGTTAATTTTTGTATTTTTAGTCGAGATAGAGTTTCATTATGTTGACCAGGTTGGTCTCGAACTCCTGACCTCAGGTGATCCTCCCAAAGTTCTGGGATTACAGGTGTGAACCACCACACCCGGCATTGCAGAGGATTTTCTAAGAAGGAGTCTGCAGCATTTTCCTTGGAGGGTCATTTACTCACTCCTGCCTCCCCAATCCCTATTCCATCCTGAGCCTGGAGTATCAAAGATACCAAAGATATTGAAACTCTCCTCACACTGTCTTATGCGTCATGCGTCAGCCTCACCATTGCTGGGTGTGGACGGCAGGGAAGTATGCATGAATTTCTCTGAACCATTTTTCTGGTTCAAGCAGAAAGCAAAGGAAATGAAGGAATCTGTCTCATGCACAAAGCACAGACTATGATTCTCCTCTAAGACATGTGCCCACAAGTAGACTATCATTATTTGAGGCAACGTTGAGTATAATTAAAAACCTTTCAGCACTCTAGTCATATTTCCTGTCACAAGGACAAGATGATATACTGAGAACTGATCAGGCTTAGCTGTACCAGCAATGAAAGTAAACAGGGCATTATATGAACATACTCCCCTGTATATACAATTGTGTATTGGCAAAAATTAATGTCCTTCAACCATTATTCAAATGATTTTTAGAAGGAGCAGAATTAGGGAGATGTAGAAATCTTTCACTCATGCATTTGTGATAAATATTTTTTGAATACATAATACAGGATATATACACTTTGTTGAGTAAATGAATGAATGGTTTCTGTAACTCCCCAGTTCTACTCCTAAACTCATACACTTTAGCGGCCCAGTATTTTAGAGTAACATTGACAGTTAGTCTCAATTAAAGGAAATGTAATCATAGGCTGTAGTAGATTTTATTCTCTCTTTCTTTCTTACACAGTGCAAAAAAGACAATGTGAAGACTGGGGAAAAAAACTGCTTCATGTAGCTTTTGTCCAGGAAGCCTGATGTGTGTTTCTTATGGCCTTCCCTCCCCTACTTAAGTTGGATACAGACGGCCTCTTTTGAGAAAATTCACTCACCAAAGCTCTAATGCCTGAGTTTATAAAAGGAGATCTATATCACAAGTGGAAGATGACAGAAGAATGTTAGTAAGAGTACCAGAGTTTCAAAGCTTCTTCCTTCCTCTGCCAGTCTGGAATCCAAATCTAGAGCAACATGCTTTTGCTTGCAATGTCTTCTCTTCAAAGTAGGAAATGAAATTTTAAAAACAAGTGAACTAATCAAATGTGGGATTTACTTGTCTGCTTTCAAACTAAGAGATAACAATGATTCCCTCCCTCAGACGGCATTTGAAAAATTGCACACAATTAAAAAGACCATGTATTTGCCACTTTTGTACTTTACCTAATAGTTAATGCCAAAAGGTATTAGATCTGATTACAATGACTATTACTGTACTATTTTGTAATATTCACTGCACATTCAGTATTTTACTAGTTGGAAATATTAATAGTATTTTAAAAGCATGGTTCCTACCTTGATGGAGTTCACCTGATTGGAGAAAAAAGGTACTATTTATCGGTAAATATGTGATTACTTACAATGACTCATATTTTCTTTTCTGAGCTCTGACACCCTACTCTAGGTAGCCCTAAGAAAATCGTTTAAATCTCCCCAATGCCTCAGTTTTCTCATCTGTAAAATAGAACTAAGAATACCAGCCTTCCTCAGCTATTCAGTGAGAATTAATGTTTGAGATCTTCAGATAAAAGACTCTCTGGATGTGCAGAGGGTTATTACACAAACAGTAAAACTACATTTGTACACCACTTGGCATGATTCATACGAGAAGAGACAAATTCCTGTAAGCTCTGCATTCTGTCAAGACCAGGATGTACATCTGTCCATTGGTGGTGTTAAGCCTTAGACTCTGTCCAATAGAAATATAACATAACTCATACATATAATCTTAAATTTTCAAGTTACCAAATTAAAAAAGGAACAAGTAAATATATTTTAATAACATATTTTTAGCTTTATACCAAATGTTATTTCAACGTGTAATTATTAAGCAAATATTAATGAGTTATTTTACATTCTTTAACTGTTTTGGAAATCTAGTGTGTATTTTACCCTCACATCTCAATCTCAGTTTGGATTGACCAACTTTCAAGTGCTCATAGCCAATTGTGGCTCTAATGGTTCACCTATTAGAGAACACAAGTCTTAAGAGTTTGCTCCAGGCTGTGACATCCATTCATCCACGTGCTGGTTTCTTTTAGGTGGATAGGTTGGTAGAGTCAGCTTTACTCCATTTTCATCCTCTGTAGTGTTGGGTTTCAGCGCTGATGATACTAGAAAGTCCTTGCTTCCAGTAGCACTTAGGAGATTAGCAAGATGGCAATGAAAGATGCTCCAGAGAAAATAAATAAATAAATCTCCCCTATTTCTTCAGTCCTCACAGAGGGATATCTTGAGACGTTTGTGGCAAAGTCCCTCTCTGTTTTCTACCATGACCCCCAAAACACACTTGGTATCCCGCAGAAAACACACAGAATCACACCATCATCCCTGAGTCTCCACTTAAGGACATTATGTCATTTTTAAGTGGTTCCCAATAAACTAGAGTTTGAAGGGCAATAAACAAAATATTTTTTGTGTTGTTTGTTTTGTTTCATTTCGTTTCTTTGGGGGGGCAGTGGCTGCCAATTGTTGGATTTTTGGATTTTTTAGTTGATTGGTAGTTCTTTTAAAAATATTTTTTACTACATAAAATTATTACGGACATGACCCATTCTCGATTTTAGCCTTTAAACTCATTTGCTTTAGACAAACTCTAACTCAAAAACAATATGATTTTTTCAAAGTCAATTTGAAGCAGCCAAGCCAAAATATAATTTTACATAAGGGCTTGCATAGTGCAAAATACTTAAAAAAGAATATGCCTTACATGGAGACATGTTGGCCATTTCACTCTTCTCACTGATCATTGTTGAGAACCTCTGTCCTTGCTAATCTCCAGATTTCACACTGAAATCCTATATCTTCTCTGTTTCTACCTGAGCCCAAGTCTTGAATGCTGCCTAGTCTCCTGCTCTAAGCTTATTATCTGTGACCTTCTTCACAGAAATTGCTGCATTATCTTGAGGTCATCAAATGTTTATTGAACATCTCCTTTGGGCAAAACCTCGTACAGGGCACCACAGGGAATGCTAACATACGTATGAGGAAAGACCTGCTTTCAAGCTACATATAATCTGGAAGGAGTGAAAAGAAACATATACTAATAAAGAGAGTGAAACAAAAGACCCAACCCATAGGAGAAATATGAAGAATCCCTCATACAAGCATATACTAGTCAGCTCAGGCTGCCATAATAAGATAAAATATTGTAGACTTGGTGGCTTAAACAACAAAGTTTTTCCACAGTTCTGGAAGCTAGAAGCCCCAGATCGTTTCTCTGAGGGCTCTCTTCTGGCTCGTAGACAGCTGCCTTCTCACTGTGTGCTCGCATGGCCTTTCCTTGGTGTATGCGCAAGTAAAGAGAGTAGTGTCTCTTCTTATAAGGGCAGTAATCCCATAGGACCAGGGGCCCACTCTCAAGACCTCATTTAACCCTCATTACCTCTCAAAGGCCCCATCTCTAAATAACACAGCACTGGGGATTACGTCTTCAACATATGAATTTGGTGGGGTGGGAGAGACACAAATATTCAGTCCATAACAAAGAGTGTAAGAGTAAAGAAGCCCTACCCAGTTGGGTTGATAAGCAAAGCTTTTAAGTGGAGGCTGCACCTGAGAAAGCTATTAAGGTGCCCTCTCTTCTGAGTACTAACAGACGTCATGCATCAAGGGCCAAAGAGATGAAATAGCATTTGTACATCAGTGCAGCTATTTCTGATCAATCTCTTACCCTGGCATTTTACTTATGTGGCCTTCACATCTCTTTACTGAGCTGCAGGCCCACATATCAATCTGCTCACTGGATATCCTTTATGACCCAAAAGTATCTAAAACTCACCATGTCCAGTTCTCTTCCACCATTCCACTTGTTCTTGCTCCTGTCTTCCTCATCTTGAATCTAATCCCCAAAAAGGCCTGTCAGATCTACTCCTTATATTTCTTATTCTCACACCCTCCTCCACTGCCTGACCATCACTATCTTTCTTTTGAACTCCTAAACATAATAATTATATTATATTTTAATAATAATAGCTAGCATGTATTAAGAGCTTCTATATGACAGGCTCTTCCCTGAGCACTTTATATGTATTGTTTCTTTTAATCTTCACAGCTATTATTATTGTATTTTTCAGATGAGGAAACTAGGTTTGCCCATGAACACATTTGCTAAGTTATAGAAGCAGTTCTGAATCTCAACACTCTGAATCCAGAATTTGCCCTTATCATGAGCCTTGTGGATGCTCCCTTCTCAGCAGTGAACTCCCTCCTTCCAGACTTTTCCCCTTCAATTCATCCTTCATTCCATTGCCAGCATGGTCTGCCTAAAATGCTATCTGATGTTCTCATTTCCTGCCTTTGAATCCTTCAATGGCTTCCATTTCCTATTGGATAAAACTCCACGGAACCCAGGACCACAAAACCCTCCAGGTTGTAGCCCTGTCTTTCTCTCCAATTTTATCTCCTTTTGCTTCCTCACCTCAGTCCTCTAGCACTTTTAACCACCTACTCTTCTCAGAATGTGCCACTCCATGATGTGCCTCCAAGCTGACACATGTGCTGTTCCCTCTTCACAGAGTATCTTTCCTCATAAACTCACCACATTCTTTCCCACTCAAACACCTATGTGTTTTTTTGCTTTGTTCTGTTTTGTTTTGTTTTTGAGGAGTTTTGCTCTTCTTGCCCAGGCTGAAGTGCAATGGCACAATCTCAGCTCACTGCAAACTCTGCCTCCCGCGTTCAAGTGATTCTCCTGCCTCAGCCTCCCAAGTAGCTGGGATTACAGGTGTGCACCACCACACTCAGCTAATTTTGTATTTTTAGTACAGCCAGGTTTCACCATGTTGGTCAGGCTGGTCTCGAACTCCTGACCTCAGGTGATTCATCCGCCTAGGCTTCCCAAAGTGCTGGGATTACTTTGCCTGAGCCAATGCACCTGGCCTTCCTATGTGTTTTTTAAATCCCAGCATGGACGGAGTTTCTATGAATGTACCTTGAGATCAGTCCCTCAAAAAAACAGGCTGATTAGGTGAAAATCATCTACTGAAAGTGAATTCGTGAATGATCAATTTGTCAAGTGACCAACTTACCAAATTTATCAAAAATTTAAAATGTTCAACTATTTCAAAGGTTTACAATAATTCATCTTGGATGGAATGGTTTATACAGCTTTTTTAAGATTTCTATGAGGCTATAGTTGTTCATATAAATTAATTGATCCAGGGTCCTGACCCTAAAGTTATCTACTCTTTTCTCTCTGTGGCTCTGTACCATGTTCACACTTGTATGATGCATTTATCACTCTGTGGGATAATTATTTTACATGTCTGAGGTCCCCAGAAGATTGGGAGTCCCATAAGGTTCTGGCCTATGTATTTTGCCTCTCATGCTGTACCCAGTAGAATATGATATATGGTGAAGTTTCAATAAACATCATATTAAATTGAACCTTAGCCTGTCAATAAATGAGCCCTCGTGTAATACGCCTCTTCATTCATATAGAAAGGTAAATTATTATATAAAACAATTATTATACATTCTAGAAATTTAGAAAGTATATAATCTGTGTATTCAGGCCTGATCCTGACATTTTTAGGGGCTGCCTCAAGTACAAATGAAGGACAATACACCTATCACGTGCCAAAATGTTTTAAAGTTATGAAAGCAAAGTACTAAATAAAAAATATTCTCTTTTTTCCTTAAAAAATGTAAGCTTCAAAATTATCTGGAAGATGGGATTAAATTTAGAATTCTCAGTGGCAATGTGGGTCTATCCAAACCCAGACACTGGCCTTTGGTTCTGAGCCCAGGGCTGTAGTTCACACCTCTTTCTATCCGCAGCTCAGTTCCACACTGTGAAGTACCATACACACATGCACACACTCACCTAGACACCCAGTAGCCTTGAACAGTGACCCATGACTACCTTTTGATGCCACAGTGGTACAACTTATCCTCAGGAGGCCAGGCCCTGGGATAATTAAGTTTCAATTTAATATAAGATCTTTGGGGCAAAGAATTCCTGGTCCTATTCAGCTAAAATATTGTTGGCTTGCAGCCATTAAATATTATGTTGGAAATTGAAAGGTATTTATGGTATATTAAATTTTAAAAGTGGGGTTTGAAGGTTTTAAGGCATCTATATGATTTATTTTTGTGAAAAATTCCATGCATGTATATAAGTGCATGGAAAAAAGTCTAAATCAGGTATACATCAAATTTATTATGGTTGCCATTATCTCCACATGGTGGGATCAGGTATATTTTTCTTTTTACTTATCTGCATTTTGTATGTTTCCATTATGAATATACATTATGTATGTTATTTTAAAAATAATAGAAGTTTAAAATCAAAAACATAAAAATAGTAATGTACTTACACTGGGATAATTTCTACACTGCCTAAGTGAAACATGGTATTTGTTAAAACCTCAGAAATTTAGTACTTCCTATCCAAGAATAGTAGAGGATTGACTAAGTATGCCAGAAAACTCACTGGCTAGTGAGGAAAATGCATGAAGCTATTGAGACCCCATATTTACAGACATGCGCTCATGAGGCTATGAATGTATACATTTATACTGAGTCATATAAAAATACTCAAAGTCTACAGTGCATATGTGTTCGTCCTGGTGCCCGGAATTCTGTGGACAGAGAAGTGCTCTGTTCTCTGCAGAGCCTGTCACTAACTCACTGTTTGAGTGTCAGCAAGCTGCTGTGGCCTCAAACGGTGGTGTCAAAGGATAAAACTAGTTATCAGCAAGATGCTTGGAGGGTCTCAGAGAATAACCTTCTCTCTAATATTATTGCACAAACATCGGATGTGAAGGATATTATTTGTTAATATTCCACGTAATTTTAAGGATTGTACATGCGTGCAGACACACACACCCTGCCCACATACATATGCAAATTGAAAATGAACCAGGATGCTTATATGCATTTCAATAACCTCAGCTGTAGCTGAGTTTTTATCCACTGAGTGCCTTGAGATGGAATCAGAATAGTCATGATATAAATTTTCAACAAAATTAGTGAATAATAAATTAATCTAAATATTACCTCAAAGTATTCAAGCTATAAATTAGTTCTAAACTAAACTTCCCTGAACTCGTGTGTGTGTGTGTGCGCGCGCGTGCGTGCGCACACACGCGCGTGAGACAGTCTTGCTCTGTTGCCCAGACTGGAGATAAGTGGTGCGATCTCAGCTCACTGCAGCCTCCCACTCCCAGGTTCCAGTAATTCTCATGCCTCAGCCTCCCAAGTAGCTGGGATTACAGACATGCACCACCACACCGAGCTAATTTTTGTAATTTTCTTTTTAATAGAGATGGGGTTTTGCCATGTTGGCCAGGCTGGTCTTGAACTCCTGATGTCAAGTGATCTGCCCACCTTGGCCTCCCAAAGTGCTGGGATTACAGGCAAGAGTCACCGCACCTGTTCTGAACTCATTTTTTAAAGTTAGTTTTAAATTATCATTTCTTGCCATTTGTAATAAATGTTACATATGAACAAGAATGTGACATGTCTTATTTTCAAGAAATTCTAGCCGATAAGTATTCACTCCAGAATAAACATCTGAAAAAATATACACCTCAGTGGAGATTGTACTGCTTATTTCCTCCATATCCTGAAAATTTTATCTGTTCAGAAGTAAGAACATATACATTCAGGAGGTTAAAGCAATGTTATCAATTTTGTTTCTCACAATGCTAAGTTAAATATGTAATTGTCTTATAAGCTACACAAATAAGCAAATGAGAAATCAAAAAACCATTCTATGGTGAAAGAGAATTAAAAACATTGAACATATTGCCATAACATGCCACATTCACACTCAAAATACTTCATTTATTCACTATACTTACTTGTCTAAGTAGTCCCCTACTGACTGTAATGATGCATTCCAAAAGTTGGAGATTGGAACACACACAGTGGGATCCATATTAAATTTGGTAGTTGAGTTTATAAGATATGACTTAGAAGCCTGTACCTAACCTATGATAGAACTGGGCTAGCCTTGGAATCTCGGCACTGTTTATAACGTTGTTACTAAGGAGGAATACATTTCAAAACACAGCTCAGAAAGTCACTTACACCCTCCCTCCACACTTTCATTCCATTTGGGACACAAAGGAAGGGAACACATGGCTGAGGAATGCTCTTGCACTCCAGAGGTGAGCTGGCCTCTCCCTGTTTGCTTTTTCTTTTTTTTTTTTTTTTCAATTAACTGTATTTTGTTTTTCTGATTATAAAAGAAATGTATGTTGTTGTTTTAAAAATTAGCCTTCTCTTGTCTTATTTTTCAAAATTTTCCTAGCCTCACCTCTTTTTGTTTTGTTTTTTCTTTTAGATGAACGAACTTTCTATTCATTTTATTGATTTTCTAAATATATCTTGTTGGGATTGTACTTGAGATTGCATTTGATTTCTAAAATATTTCAGGAAGAAATAATAATTATATAATACTGAGTCTTCCTGTAAGATCTCAGCATACGTCTGTCCCTTTTTTTCAAAGTTTTTTAATGCCCCTCAGAAGAATTTCTGATGTTTATTCTTATAGAAACTGTACATTCTTTATTAAATGTATTAACAGGTATTCTAAGGCTTTGTTGCTGTTATTGTGTCATTGCTACTATGATGGGGAAATCTTCACCATCACATTTGCTAACTAATTATTTTTGTGGGAGAAGATAATTTTTGTATAACTATTTTATCTAGTCCCATTGCTGAAACTGCATATTGCTTAATTTTACATGAATTACTTTAGATTTTTCTACATATGTAATTATGTCTTCTGTAACCAGTGATCATTTCATTTTCTCTTATGTACAAAGACATTTGTAATTCAAAAAGTGCCTTAATGAATTTATAGAATTTGTGTGTTGGAGCTGGCTGAGGCTCATACTGTTCACAAGAGCTGATTGTTACATATTCAGGATTTTTGCAAACTGGCTGACAGACATCAAGTCGGTAGCTTGAAATCGGTAATGGATGGGAGTATTCACATCATGGTAATAAGCAACGGCTACAAATCAGAGCTCCTCCTGCTACCCCCACCCCACTGTGGCACCCCTAATTGGTTGTCAACCATTTACCAGCACATCACTGAATTTACTCCATAACTATTATATCCTAGATTAAAAACAAAACCGGGCTGGGTGCAGTGGCTTGCACCTGTAATCCCACCACTTTGGGAGGCTGAGGCTGGTGGATCATTTGAGGTCAGGAGTTTGAGACTAGCCTGGTCAACATGGTGAAACCCCGTCTCTACTAAAAATACAAAACGTAGCTGGGTGTGGTGGCACGCACCTGTAATCCCAGCTACTTGGAAGGCTGAGGCATGAGAATCACACAGGTTGCAGTGAGCCTAGATCACGCAACTGCACTACAGTCTGGGTGACACAGCAGGACTCTGTCTCAAAAAAACAAAAAACCAGCCACAACAAAAAAGCCCTTGTTTTTAAAAGCTTCTAGAGGTGAATACCCAGATGATAATTAAAATTCAATCCAGTGCACTACAATCTTATCAACATATTCTTCCTTACTTCTAAGAGCATGAGAGAGATGGCATTGCACGTTGACTAAAACTCTGGCTTTGGACCTGAACTTGAATATGAATTTCATGAATTTCAGCGCTGAGGAAATGCAAATCAAAACCACAATGAGATACCACATCATGGCGGTTCTCAAAATGTTAAACATAGAGTTACCACATGATCTAGCATTTCTTCTCCTAGAAATAAACCCAAGAGATCTGAAAACATATGTCTACATGAAAACTTGTATATAAATATTCATAGCAGCATTATTTATAATAGCCAAAAAGTGGAGACAACTCAAATGTTCATCAGCTGAAGAGGGAATAAACAAAATGAGGTTATTCATACAATGGAATATTACTCAGCAACAAAGAGAAACAAAATACTGATATACACTATAACATGAATGAATCTTGAAAACATTACTGAAATTCCAGAATAGGCAAATCCATAAACAAAGAATAGATTTGTGGTTACCAGGGACTGGCAGGGGTGAGGGGGAATGAAAGGTAGAAGCTAATGTATACAGGATTTCTTTGGGGTGATAAAGATGTTCTAAAATTAGATAGTGGTAATTTACAAGTATGTGAATATGCTAAAACCCACTGAATTTTATATTTTAAAAGGGTGAATTTTATGGTATGTGAATTATATATCAATAAAGCTGTTATTAAATATATATATGTTGTGTAACCTAGAACAGATTGTCTAATATCTCTAAGTATTGATTTTTTTATCTTTGTAGGGTTCTGTGAGGCTTTATCAATATATATGAGTTTAATAAATGATAATATATAATCACCATTTTATAAAAATATAAAAATATGTAAAACATATTTATGTAAATTTTTTAATATATAAAATAACACCGGGCTGGGTGCAGTGACTCATGCCTGTAATCCCAGCACTTTGGGAGGCGCAGGCTGGTGGCTCACCTGAGGTCAGGAGTTCGAGACCAGCCTGGCTCACTTGGAACTCCGTCTCTACTAAAGATACAAAAATTAGCTGTGTGTGGTGGCGCATGCCTGTAGTACCAGCTACTTGGGAGGCTGAGGCAGGAGAACTGCTTGCACCCAGGAGGCAGAAGTTATGGTGAGCCGAGATTGTCCCATTGCACTTCAGCTTGGGTAACAAAGTGAGACTCAGTCTCAAAAATAAAAAAAAAAATAAAATAACACCATGCTTGGCACAGAGCAGGTCCTCTGACTATCGTAGCCATTACCTTCAATTCTTTATGCTACAGCAAACTTCCTTTTTTATGTCTTTTTTACAGTGTACAATATTCTCCTCTACATAATTTATTCATCTCATACTTGAAAATCATAATTATTAAGCTACCTCTCAATTCACCTGTCTTTATGTTGAGTAAACCCAGATTTACGACACTTACCTGACTGGTAACTTTATATTTATATGCTTAACTTGATTAATATGTGTCTTGCACTAAACCATGCATGGCCTATGCCTGTTTTTGTTCAACCCTGAGTCACCAGTGCTAGCCCATAGCCATACATAGTTAGAGCTCAAGAAATAGTTGTTTAATGAATGAATAAATAGATATATGTGCTTATGAGTGGCCTTCCTGTAAAAGGTGGTTCTCATCGAGAGACAGGGTGTGGAGAGAAGTCAAGTTGTCTTACAGGATACAGGTTGTCATATCTGAATCACCTGGAGTGATTTTTAAAAGTTAGCTGACTCCTTCTCCCCAGGGCATACCATACTAGAGCTTACAAGGTGCTATCCCAGGGGCAGCAAGGCCCACCTCACCCAAAATACACTTCAAACAACCAGTTACTGGTGATGAAAATTTCTTTAATAGAACCCAAAACCTTTCACTCATAATCAGAGATCAAGGTTAAGGTACAAATACCTTCAACCAGTGTGATATGATAGAAACACCTCTGACTGAACCAGGAGTCAACAAAGCAGGACTTTAGACCTGCCTTGGCTTTGGAAATGGGTAGATGACAGGAAGGGAAGAGGGATACGTACAGAAGTGCACAGGCTGCTGAGAATTCAAAGGTATAGAAAAGCAACAGACTGCTGAGAATCCAAAGGTGTACAGAAGCAGAGCAGGGGGCAAGCACAAACAGGATAAGTTACTTAAGGCTTCATCTTCATAATTTTGCTGGCATCAAGCCTACCCTCTCTTGGGCCCAACTGCTTTCTGCTGTCAAGGTGAAAAACTTATAAGTCATACTCCCCAGGTTTAGGAACTGTCTTGGCAATCAGGTTCAGACTACTGACCCACCCAGTGATGTTTAAAAAAAATAAGCCAGGAGATAGTTTATTGTGTGCTACCCTAATTCTTATGTCCCAACATGTGTTAGTTGTTTTTAAACAGAACCCTAATTGCTAGTTCATGTTCACCTTTTGATCCAGTCTGATTTTCAAGATCCTATGCTATATTTATACTCTACTTTTCTTTTTTCCTTTCTGTGGAGAACACCATCTTGGTCTGTTGCCCAGTCAGGTCTTGAACTCCTGAGCTCAAGCTATCCTCCCGCCTCTGCCTCCCTAAGTGCTGGGATTACAGGCATGAACCACTGTGCCTGGCTATACTCTACTTTTGACCTTTTAAACTGTAATATATAACAAACAGTGCATAGAATACAAATGTATGGTTCAATGAACTTTGTAAAGTTAACATCTGTGTAACTGATATACAGCTTCCATTATATATTACATACATATATTAGAAGATGTATTAT
>NW_012118265.1:3812554-3858837 GCF_000951035.1 Colobus angolensis palliatus
TACAGGCGCCCGCCACCTCGCTCGGCTAGTTTTTTGTATTTTTTAGTAGAGACGGGGTTTCACCATGTTAGCCAGGATGGTCTCGATCCCCTGACCTCGTGATCCGCCCGTCTCGGCCTCCCAAAGTGCTGGGATTACAGGCTTGAGCCACCGCGCCCGGCCCACTTTTCTTACTTTTCTTTATGGATTTACCTCCTAAGTAATCATCCCTTAAAAAAATAGCTTAACTCTGCCTCCCTTTGAACTTCACATAAATAGATTCATACAATATATATTCCTTTGCTTGGGACCTTTTCCACTCAGCGTTGTTTTTAAACTTCATCCACATTATTGCCTGTAGCTGTAGTTTGTTGATTTTCACTTATGTACAGTATTCTAGTGAATGAATCTTTCACAATTTTCTTATACATCTTACCATTCAGGGATACTTGTTTCTGGTTTCAGGTTTTTACGAGTAATACTGCTATGAACATTGACATACATATCTTTCGATGTACATGTGCACTTATTTCTGGTGTGTGCACATATGAGGGTAGGATGTTAATAATCTATCTGGTAGTATGTGTAACTTCACCCCTACTAGGTAATGTAAAACTGTTTTCTGAAAATGATTGTACCAATTTATGTTCTGACAGCAGTGTATGAGACACTTGGTACTATCAGACTTCAATTTTAGCTAATCTCATGAAAAGTAGAATCTTATTATAATTTTAATATGCATTTTTAAATGCATAAAAAACATATGCATGGTTTTTTTGAGGGATGGGGTATACTTTCTTTCCTAGTATTAATTCCTCCTGAACATGTCTCTGATGATTTCCTTCCTACCTGCCAGCATGAATTCATTATCTATTACTACATGACAAATTATAGCAAACCTTAGTGGCTTAACACAATAAACATTATCTTACACCCCCATGCGTGTAGGTCAGGAATCAGGCAGTGCCTTAGCTGGTTGGTTCTGGCTCAGGGTCTCTCATGAGGTTGCAGTCAAGATGTCTGCCAGGGCTGCAGTCACCTGAAGGCTTATCTGGGGCCCAAGCATCCTCTTCTAAGGTAGCTCATGTACGTGTCTGGCAAGTTATGGCTGATTGTTGGCAGGAGGACTCAATTTCTGCTCACATGGGCATCTCACAGGGCTACTTGAGTGTCTTCATGACATGGCAGCTGACTTCTCCCTAAGTGAGTCATCCAAGAGAAAGATCAAAAAGTAAACTACAATGCCTCTTATGATCTGGCCTTGGAAGCCACTTCAACTATATACTGTTCACTAGAAAAGAGGGGCCAACTACTGTACAACTCACACACAAGGAAAGGGGAATTAGGCTCCATTTTTTTAAAAGACAGGATATCAAAGAATTTACGAATACGTTTCAAAACCACCAGACAAAAAATTCAAAATCTCATGATTTTCATCATTTGGCAAGCACTAAAATAATTATTAATTCAAGCATCAATAAAGTAATTTTAATTCAATAATTTTTAAATTAGTGGGTGAAAGTTTGATGAGAAACAGGAAATGTGCATAGTCTCAAAGTATCTTCTCAAAAAATATGAAAAAAAGTATTAGTTACAAAAGGAATCATAATAACTTTATAGTGTAAAACTTTATAGTGTAAAACCTGGGCAAAAAAATTTTGACCAAGTTATCAAAATTAACATTACCAGTAATGAGACATATCAATACCATATGATTTTCAATACAATGGACTGAGAACACATAACATCATTTCTATGGTATTCTTGCCAAAAATGCGTAACTAAATTTAATCATGAGGAATATTAGATAAACTAAACCCAAGTTGATGAACATTCTACAAAATAACTGGATAGTAGTCTTCATTAGCGTGAAGGTCATGAAAAACAAAGAAAAGTTGAGATATTGATTAAAGGAGACTAAGAAGACGTGACAACTAAAAGCAAGGTATGATTCTGGACCAGAAAATGTACACTAATCAGACAACAAGGAACATCTGCATAAAGTCAGTTGATTAATTAAAAGAGTGTCAATCTTAATTTCCTGATTTTATTTATTTATTTAGAGACAGAGTCTCCCTTTGTCACCCAGGCTGGAGTGCAGTGGCATGATGATGGCTCACAGCAGCCTCAATCTCCCAGGCTCAAGTGATCCTCCCACCTCAACCCCCTCCTCCGGTAGCTGGGACTACAGGCACACACCACTATGCTTAACTAACTTTTTAATTTTTTTGTAGAGATGGTGTCTACCTATGTTGCTTGGGCTAATCTCTTAACTCCTAGCCTCAAGTATTCCTTCCACCTTGGCCTCCCAACGTGCTGAGATTACAGGTGTGAGCCGCCAGGCCCAGTCAATGTCCTAATTTTAAAAATTATATTGTGGTTATATAACATGTTAACATTTGAGGAAGCTAGGTAAAGAGTATATAAGAATTCCTTGCACTATTCCTGAAATTCTTTCATAAATCTGAAATCATTTCAAAGTGAAAACAAAAATAAAACTATTATGTCTGAATATGAAATACTATATAATAAATATGTCTTAGCCAAGCCCAGTGCTTCCTGCTTGTAATCCCAGCACTTTCGGAGGCTGAGGCAGGCAGATCACCTGAGGTCAGAGTTCGAGACCAGCCTGGCCAACATGGCAAAACCTATCTCTATTAAAAATGCAAAAATCAGCTCGGCGTGGTGGCGCATACCTGTAATCCCAGCTACTTGGGAGGCTGATGCACAAGAACCGCTGAACCCAGGAGGTGGAGGTTGTAGTGAGCTGAGATTGCACCACTGCACTGCAGCCTAGATGACAGAGTGAGACTCTGTTAAAAAAAAAAAAAATATATATATATATATATATAAATGTACATATATATGATCAGTGAAAAATAGGAGTGATATAATCACATCAGAAACTCACCAGTCTCTAACATAGGTAGCTACTGTGAAGAACTACAGTAGTTTTCTATATGGCCTCCATCTTTCCTTGCCTCTAATTCTACCAGGCCCTCCTCGTGATCCAACACCAGCTGTCGGTCTAAAACATATATCTGATTCTGTCAATCTCCTCATTAAAATCTGTCAATGGCTTCTCATATCTTAGGATAAATTGATCTTCCCTAGCAGGGAACCCTCATATGAATCCTTAGCCATAGCCATATGGAATTGAACACATTCCCTAAGGCACATGATGGGTCTCCCACCTCTGGGTTTTTGTATATTTTATTCTCTCTTTTTTGCCTGGAAAAGTCCTGATTTTTCTTGGAGACTAATCGCCAGTGTCTATTTGTGAAGCTATTCTGTACCCCTTCTCTCTCCAAATAGAGTGCATTATTACATATCTCCTGTCTCCTATAGCACGTGTAGGGATTTCCCTTGCAGCATTTGTTGTACTGCATTGTAAGTAGGTACTTATACACCTGGGTCTTGTTTTGGTTTGTTTAGTTTTGACTTTTATTTTTTCCCTGAGTACTGTTAGCTTCTAGAAGGCAATTCTTAAGCTATATTCATTCCCAGTACCTGGCACAGGAACAGACAAATGGTAGGTCTATTAGTTGTTTGTTGCTATGTTAACAAAATACCCCAAATATGAGCAGCTTAAAGTGACCAATATTAATTGTGCCACACAGTTTCTGAAAGTCAGGAATCTCGGAGCAGTTTCAATGAGTAGGTTCTCAGGGTCTTTCACAAGGCTCAATTCAAGGTGCCAGCCAGGGCTGCATCATCCAAAGACTCGGCTGAGGCCACTGAATCTGCTTCTAAGCTGGTTTACTCACAGAACTGTTGACAAAAAGCCTTGGATTCTCTTCAGTTATTGGCAGAGGGCCTCAGTTCCACATGGCCCTGTCTATAGGTCACTGAATGTCTTCATGAGATGGCAGCTGGCTTCCTCCAGAGGAAGTGATCCAAGACAGAACAGGGCAGAAGCCACAATTTCTCTAATCATCTATCTCAGAAGTGACATACCATCACTCTGTCATATTCTATTGGACCTACAGAACACCACTGACAAATGTCCAAGGGCTCTACACCCAGCATGCATACCAGGAAGGAGGGGATCATCAGGGGCCATCTTGGAGGCTGACTACCACAGTCGGCACTCATTCAACATCTGAATGAGTGAGTGAAGTGATCTCCTCAGGACCACATCCCAAAGCACTTGTCAGTGAAGAACCAGAGTGAACTCATTTATCTTACAGAAGTGTTGGGTATAAAAATTCATCCCCAGACACTGAGTAGGACCACAAACAGCACATGAGAGAAGTTCCTACACATTATTTACTGACTATCTAAATACAAGGACCTTGTGATTTTTCAGGAATTTAAACTCAGAGCAGGGAAGATGGGATGATTCACCTGAGGTCACTGAGAAGATCAGATGACCCAGGAGGTCATCTGATTAGGACCCAGGTCCTAATCAGTAGACTCCCTGCCCACTGAGAGTTATCAGAGTGAATTTTAGAGGAGTACACCTTCTGGGGGCTGTTGAGTTGCTAATAATGCTGAGTCTACTTCTATCTTCATTAGAGGGAGATGCATGGGTCCAGAGGATGGCCAGTTCATAGCATATTAAAATGCTAAACTTTTCCCCTTTCTAATTTTAAGATGGGACCTGTTTTCACACTACTTCCTATTCCCTGGTATAAAGCAAACAAATAACTGACCATCTCTGAATATTTTTATAAAATATTCTATATTACTTGATAGCTATTTACCCTCAAGGAGGATTCATGGCCTCATCCCTTATTCTTGTAGGCCTCATTCCCTTTTTGTATCACTCTAGTTCCCTGTACGGGCTGTCCTTTCCTTAACGTCTAATATCAACCTTTTGTTGTTCTACCAGTTCTCTTAGCTCCAGCCAAGTCTCTCCTCCTTCAAGAAGATTCCCTGATAATTTGCTTCAGGGGATTTGCTTCCTTATTAGAACAACCCTGTCTTACCATTTGTTTCACTCTTAGGACATTTGACTTTTTTTTTTTTTTTTTTTGAGACGGAGTCTCGCTCTGTCGCCCAGGCTGGCGTGCAGTGGCCAGATCTCAGCTCACTGCAAGCTCCGCCTCCCGGGTTTACGCCATTCTCCTGCCTCAGCCTCCCGAGTAGCTGGGACTACAGGCACCCGCCATCTCGCCCGGCTAGTTT
The DNA here is from genome assembly GCF_000951035.1 of Colobus angolensis palliatus. Lineage (NCBI taxonomy): Eukaryota > Metazoa > Chordata > Mammalia > Primates > Cercopithecidae > Colobus > Colobus angolensis. The sequence continues at coordinate 3,817,664 of NW_012118265.1, forward strand.
TTTGTACTTTTTAGTAGAGACGGGGTTTCACCGTGTTAGCCAGGATGGTCTCGATCTCCTGACCTTGTGATCCGCCCGTCTCTGCTCTTGTTGCCCAGGCTGGAGTGCAATGGTGCGATCTTGGCTCACCGCAACCTCCATCTCCCGGGTTCAAGCGATTCTTCCTGCCCCAGTCTCCCGAGTAGCTGGGATTACAGGCATGCGCCACCACGCCCAGCTAATTTTGTATTTTTTTTAGTAGAGACAGGGTTTCTCCATGTTGGTCAGGCTGATCTCGAACTCCTGACCTAAGGTGATCTGCCCACCTCGGCCTCCCAAAGTGCTGGGATTACAAGCATGAGCCACTGCACCTGGCCTTGACTTCACTTTTTAAGTATTTAGGTACATGCTGGATGTGTCATACATATTTTTATTCTCTGTGTCCCCAAGTATAAATGAATACATTTGATTTCCTTTAATAGATAAGAATTTAAATAAACCACAGGGGCTCTTTATACTTAAAAACTCTGGAGTAAATTCTCTTGCAAAATTCAAACTGTTTTTCAGTCTTTGTCTGTTTGTTTTGCTTTTTATTGTGATTTCAGATTTTTAAAATTATTATATTTTTGAAGGCGGGATGCCCATACTGTGAAATTAACAGGTTACATATGTGCAGTATTGATACACTTCCCCTTTAACAAAATGTAATTCACTAATCACATGCATTTCTAAAGCCCTTTGAAAATGTGTGTCATGCTTATGGGTGGCCGCATTCCAGAGGGCTGAATATGTGCTAGAAAAGGAGAGGAGGCTTGGGGGTGGGGAGGAAACCCTTACAAGGCAAGAGAACTGAGCATGTGCAAGACTCCTTACTAAACGAAGGAGGGCAGAGGAGTGCCGTTTTGGAACTATCAAGAGAAATGAAAAAAGAAAGAGAGAATTGACGGGAGAGAGAGGAATCTGCCCACACTCAGGGGATCATCCAGAATTCACAGATGAACAGGGTGCACTCAAGAAGACTGCCCCTCCATCAGAGCACCATCCCTCAGTGACTGCTGACTTGTAAGACACTTCCAGCATCTTTTTACCAGGCCCCACCCTTAGGGATGCCCAGACCAAGATATCACTCTTTGCACTAAGTGACTCCTGAGATACCAGCACTTTACAGACTTATATTCTGTCATCCTGCATCAGAATTGTTTCAAATTTTTAGAGGTAGTGTGGTGTAATGGTGTTCAATGAAGTCGGAAGAATTCTGGCTCTGCTGCTTAGAAACTGGCAAGTTATCTCATTTCTTGGAACCTCCATTTTCTCATCTATAAATCAGGGCTAATAATACCTACAACGCAGGATATTTGTGAGGATTACACATTAGTTGGTACTCAATAAATGGCAGCTATTGAAAAGCAGCGTAGTATGGTCGTTAAAAGCATGGAGTCTGGATCTAGACAGGGGTTGAATCCTTGCTTCGTTACCTACTGTCTGTGTGACTGATTTTCTATGTGTCTCATTTTCCTAATCTATCAAGTGGAGATAATAATAGTACAGCTTCTATCTCATAGAGTTAATGAAGAGATATGATGGTTATAATTCAGAGTCTGTCACATAAAAAGCATTCAGTAGATGAAAGTAGCAGTAGTAGTTTCAACAGCAGTAGTAGTAATAATTGTTATTATTATTATTACAAAAGATACAGTGGAAGGCAACAGTTAAGACTGTGTGCTGTGGTACTGAACCACTTGGATTCACATCCTGGTTCTACTCTTTTCCGGTTTTGTGATCTCACAGTCTCCATTCCCTCATCCTTAACCTGGGAATAACAGTAGTATTGCCTTCATAGGATTTAATGAATTAATATATTAAATTACTTTGAACCTGATAATAAACAATAAACAGTAAACAGTAAAAGTTAGCCAGAACAGTGATGGTCAACAATAAATAGTAAACAATAAATGTTAGTCATTATATTCTCAAATTTCAGTCAGCTATAGCTCCAGGTTTTAGGCATTTCTGTGGGTAGTTTTAAAGCTTGATATTTTATACAATTAAATAAACTTAGAATGTATGTATTATGTGGTAATTAACCTGTACTACCAGTTCCCTGGAAAATAAACGGGCTTTCAGCCATAAAAGGTTTTCAGCTGGGTCCCAGCTGACCATCGCTTCAGTTTCGATGTGTATAGCAGATGGTGGACTGCATTTTTTTAAAAAGTATTGCTTCTAAAGGGAAGACTATAAAGTTCTTAGAAAAATAAAATGCTCTAATTACAAGAGAATGCCATTGTCTCGGCTGTCTCACCCCACATCTTAATGACCGATACTGTGGAATATGACATAAAGGGAAGAGATCTCATAATTAGGCACATTGGAGAATCTCCCCGTGTGCTACAGACTGTGATTTCAAATGACACACCAAAAGCCAGCCACTATAAATCCCTTTTTACTTTTCTCTCTGGCTGTACCGCAGTAACAGCACAAGTCGTTCGTTCAGATACCGGAAAGCCTTACAGTCCAGGAAACTTTTTTTTCTTGTCTACAGCCAATAATCTTGTAGCATGGTGATGTCACCCCACAGTTATGCAATATGACTTAACTGTTGGATAGGTGACAGGAATTCCACTGACACCAAGATCACAATGAAATTGCTTAGCTGCTAAATTAGTCATATTGTACATTACAGATAAGTCACTTTAAAAAAAGCTGTGATTAGTTAATCACAGTTCAAATAGTACTATTGTTTGGGTAGGGAAGTCAGGACCCCATCACTCATAGTTTAAATGATCACATCCAGTTATTCCAGCATGTGAATAATACAAACAAGGTAGTTATCGAACTTCACAATATCACAGGCCACTTGAAAAGGAACCCAGTGTGAAAAGGAAACACTTTCTATCCTCTATATTTAGGAGGAATTTTGTACAAAATTTCCTTGTCTTCCAAAATTAGTAATTTTAATCTCTTGATGATTTTCCTAATCTAAATAGGATGAGAGTAGGATCCTGTTCCTCAATGATGACAAGGATTGTTTAGTGTTGTTTTCTTTTTCTCACCCAAACTGGGCTCTGTCCTACAAGTCAACTACACTGTGAAAGGGGACTTTTTACTGACCACAAGTCATGATGAGGTAGATGTCACTTATTCTACAATATCAATTGTTAAAATAATCCTTAAATCTTCTCATTTTTAACACACGTGTTAGAAAAACAGAAAATACTGAAAAGTACAAAAATAAGGAAAGCCCCCACAGTCCCACTCTTCCCAAAACAACCATAACTGAAACTTGGTTGTAATTTCTTCTAGCCTCAATAAAGATTGAATATATACAACAGTCTAAGAAACTCCTTGCCTGGCAGTGTGCTGAGTGCTGGGCATAGAAAGATAAATAAGACTTCATCCCTGCTCCTCAGGAAGTACACAGCTTACTGTAATGGGGTATGTAAACACAAAAGAGGCATTTAGCACAGGCTGCAGAGAACAGAATGTGGGGTGGAGAAGATGCAAGGGATTATCAGAGCAGATTAGAGAAATTCTAGAGTGGGACTATTCAAAGTTTTGTCCACTAGGTGACTGCAGATTTTACAAGCAACCAGTAGAAACTGAGAGTCCTCATTTAAAATTTTCAGAGCAATTTGACAGAGTAACTGTAATTCTGTTGAATCTAATAATTTTTAAAATTGGGTTTGTCTTTTATATATTTTTTATTTCATTTTTGTCATATTTATTTTTATTGTATTTTCAAAATTATCAGTCCACAATGGATTGGAGATTTTAAAATATATAAAACTCTACTCTCATGATGAATAGTTTGAAAACCACTATCCTCAGAGATTCGATAGCTTAGCCAAGTGTACAGTGACCAACCGTCTGGTTTGTGCTAAAACTGGGAAGGTTGCAAGCAAATCAGGTGAACTGGCCACCTTAAAAGTGTTTATTTCCAAGAAATAATTATCTTCATGAGAGAATAGATGAGATGAAGGGGAAGCAATCATCATCAAAGAAATAATAGAAGAAAAATTCTCTCAACTGAAAAGAGGTCAGAGTCATTAGGTCAAAAGAGTTCACTAAGGGGCAGCCAAGATTAAAAAGAGTGCTGCAGCTAGCTGTACTTTCTAAATTTCAAGGGTCAAGACAAAAATCCTACAAGATTACACAAATTGAGATGAACAAAGTAATCAGGTGGTGAAACAGTATTTTCATTTCTAGTGAAATGAAATTTCTAATGAAAATACTACATTTCTTTAACAACAAAGATGTTTGCTTTCACTTTCTAAATTGAGAGAAAAGAAACAAGGAAGAATCGTCTTTTATATACGAATGTAACAATGAGGGTAATAAAAGGAAAACAGAAAACAAAACCAGGAAAGAGTAACATGGGAAGATGCTAATATTAAGAATTAACATAATTTTTATGATTTGGCTTCAAATTTGGCTCTAAGCTTCCTGGTTGGGGAAGAAGAGGTTAGAAATTGCAATCATTAAAATTACTGCTATGATGATGAAGGAAGAAGCATATATGTTTCTCAGCAAGACATGTTTTCCTGGTACTGAAATCTAAAACAAATTCAAAGAGTTTAATATTGGGGGCATTAAGTGGTGAGGCAGCACTACCCTCAATAGCAGTTTTACAGTAAATGTAGGAGTGAATTTCACATGCCTGCTTCTTGCAGGGATCCTCAGGTCAGTGAAATCAAGACGTCTAAACACATTATAGCCTATACACCTTATATGATTCAAGGATAGAACCTAAGAGTACCCTAGAGAAGTAGGTAAGTGGCATGTCACTCAGTATTCTCTGATTATTTATCTCAGCCAGGCTTGTATAATAATAGGTAATTTGAGGTCTCCTAATGTCTGAAAGTAAGTTACTCTGGTGCTCTCTATTGCTGATTGAGGGTATACAAAACTTCCAGTTTCAAAGGAGATACAGTTGGACTTTGTCTACTTTCAGCACTGATATTAGCATTGGACATCAATTCTGTGTGAGATTAGGCTATTATGCTTCGCATAATGAGTATTATTTTAGTAGGTATAAAAAGCCTTTAACATTCTTATTGGTTTTATTCCTCCTCTGGCACTCTCAATAAATTTAATAAATATTGTAGTACTTTCATTAATGCAAATGGCATTGTTTATCAAAATATTGTTATAATACCCAGTTCTCATAATTTTAAGTTAGAAAAACTTTCTTCATATGTAATCTGTTTGAATCAGCAAGAATCCGTTTGCAACTCAAGTATGTACATTATGATCACTTTTCATAAAGTATGTATTTGTGTGTATGTATTTCATAAATTGTATAATATCTACAAATATATAAGCACAGAAAAAGCATTAGAGAGATACCTAATGTTAGCCCTGATTATCTCTGGGTGACAAGATTTAGATGACCTATTTTTTTCTTTTTACTTTTCCATATGTTTAAGTGTTCTGCAATTAAACTAGTATTATCTTTGCAAGAAGAAAAAATAATACCATTATTTACTTAAAGGCATGTAGGGGTGAAAGCAATTAATGTCTCTATATCATCCCTAAGGCAAAACAGTCAGGTGATCATTTTGCCCTTTCAGGGCTTATATGATGATTTTAAGAATTGCATAGCTTAAGAAACAGCACAGTTTGGGCTGGACACAGTGAGCAACTTTGCCACTTTTGCAGCTGTTTGACTTTGGGCAAATTTTTAAACTTTTGATTCTCTGGTTCTTCATCTTCAAAATGGAAACTGGATTGTTTTAAGCATAAATGAAATCTTTGATATAAAGTGGCTGGAATGAAATAGGTGCTCAATAAATATTATATGCTTATTCACTTGCCCCATTCCTGAAAGTGTTAGACCTGGTTCTATAAGTGTTAGTGCTCTTCCCTACAGTGGCTTTATGCAAACCTGGCTTCAGTCCAATACAAGTATTGGAGGAATAAGGAGACTCAGTCTCGTTTTTCCCTTGTTCACTGCTTTAGAGATGAGAAAGGGAGGAAAAGGAAGATTTACTGCGGATCTACTAAATATCAGGCACTATGTTACGTGTGTTACTTTGCTTAAGGAAGGGTCCATATTTTTCCCAAACACTTAAACATCTGTGAAGTGTCTCAAGTTTCTACCTTGTTAATACATTTATCTCTTGAGAACTATTTACATTATATCACCACTCATACTAAAGCAGTTTCATTATTCCTGTTTTTATCCTCAAAGACTCTTAGCTGTGACATAGAGGTTTGGTGAGTTAGGTCACCATCACAGTTAGGTCACACTTTTAGAACTTCATCTCATAGCATCTGGGACCCTAGAAGTGTATATTTTATTTTTCTATCCCTTTATTTGCATGTCAGTATGTCTCCAGTCTTTATTTTTTACATTAATTGGGCACTATTCTGTCTCTTTAATATATGGTAAATGTGCCTTGTTTAAATGAACCTCATTCTATGTGGAAAAAGTTAGACAGAAAGCTAATGAAATGGGTATCTCTAATCACCAGTCAGTCCTTAGTTTTGAAAATTTGACTAAATTAACCCTACTAAAAAGAACTGAATCTCATCAAATTTACAACACTGGAAAGCATTCCAGTATGAGAATGTTTCTGGGTCTATGACAACTCATTTTCTTTATAACTTTGCCTCAATATTTCAGACAGAGACAGTTAAGCAATTGTAGAGAGGCCTGCAGCATTTGCGAATGGGGCCTCCCTTCCTAATGGTCTATTGCAGTTGTATTGCAGATGGATTGCACAACAAAGGTTTCTATTTTCCTACTTTTTTTTTCTTTATCACGTGCCAACTAAGCCTTTTTTTCTACACTCCCTTAAAACCTGACCCTTTCTCATCTTTTATGCTTTTGTCTTCCTGACATGAAAACCCTAAGAAGGCAAATTACTAATTGCATCCCTCAAAGTCTCAAATAAATATGATGTAATTAGCCACACAAACATGACCTGCATCTTTTCCCCTGAAAGCTTTCCCAGCTATTTGTCCACTAAAGCTTGGTTTTTCTGCAAACTCATTTCCCAGGAAATGTCCTTGAATGGCATGTGATCTTTCCATTTTAGACAAACTGCCTTGATCAGGTGTCACCTAACTGACCTGCTTTTTTCTGCCTTTATTTCCAACACAATGTTGTCTCTACAGACTATCAACTAAGTCCCGGTTTTTCCTCACTGAATTCCATTCTCAGCCCTATCCCTACACCACACTTGACACATGCACTAGTTGGTTAACATACGTTTTATTATTCCCTCATGATTCTGCCTGGGCCTCTGAGTGACCTTGAAATGCTGTAACCATTTCCCCAGTGCTCTCCTCCAATACTTTGGTGGTATGGAGCTTGGCTTCAGGTTTGTCGTCATCTCATTTACTTGTTTAGTTTCCAGTTTCCAGCACTTTGCACTCTGCTCCATGCTTACGTTGTAAGCTACTTATTCAGGTCACAATTTTTATTTATATGTCTCTCACTATTTGAGGGAGTAAATCCAACACAAAGCAGTGAAAGTGAATGACAAGGGAAGAAATTAACAAGGGCTCCGGGATACTTTTAGAGCATGAATTGCAGAGCAGAAGGGGTCCTAGATGCCACCTAGTCCAATTCTATCATTTTCCAGGCAGAGTTGATACCTCCGAGTTTAAAGTCATAAGCCATTCAAATAAATTAATACAAGAGCTGCCAGAAGAAGCATTTCCAAATGGTTAAAATCTTTGACTTTGAAATCATGTAGACCTGGGTTCAAATCCCAAGCTGTGTGGCCTTGTACAATTAATGTAAACCCACTAATCCATAGTATTCTTGTCTATTAAAATGGGGATGATAACAACTGTCTTACTGGGTTGAGCTGAATATATGATTGCTATTAATTTTTAACCAGAATCCACCTCTATTGATTTTTAGTTCAAATGCTTTTTACAAGGTAATGCTACTATTTATGGTTCTAGTGCCAATCTTCCAAGATTTTTAATCTTTACTAATAGAGGTCTGACTTTGAACAACTTATTTACAAAACTGTGCTTCAGTTGATTAATCCATAATATAAAACTAATAATGATACCTAGTAAATAGTTAGATGTAAGAATTAAATAGATAATCCTTATAAATACAGCATTTCACATGGAGTTTAGAATGTAAAAAGCAACAGAGCATTGAATAGTTCTGTATAGTCTCAAATGCCCAGAACAAATGAATGACAGGATACTCTCCTCCCATGTACTCTCAGAAACAGATCCAAGGTTATATACTTGGTTCTTTTTGGCCCACAGTGCTTATATTCATTTATTCAACCTGGGGCTTAAACAATAGGTAGCATTAGACCGTGTAGAGATGGAAAAAAAATGTTTTCCACCAAAGCAACCACTGTGAGCAAAGAAGAGAAAGGGGAAGGTATATGACAGGTCTCTTAAACAGTAAGTAAATCTGGTTGGTTTCAAAGTTCGAATTTCTCTCCCCACCTGTAGACTCATCCCCTCTTTGCTGCTACCAGAAACAAAATATCAATTTGAACATGATTACAATATTCCCAATTTTACTGTGCCACATCAAATTCAAAATAAAGTCCCAACCCCTTAGCACAACCTCCCAGGCCTGTCACAATCTCTCTCTGCCTAACTTGCCAGCCTCAATTCCTCTACTCTGCCAACTGCCCTCCCTGAGCCATGTGCATTTATCTGAATCATCTGACTCACCTTCAGCCCTTTGCATGAGTTGTTTCCTGGCCAAAAACATTGCCCTACTTGGCCTTTAAAACTTAGTTCAGAGGTTGTCTGTAGGAAGTCTTCTTTGACACCCTTTGCCTATCCCTGACACTCCCCCAACACAAACAAAAGCAGAGTTCCTCCGTGTAGGTCCCATAGCATCGTATGTTTACCTTAAGCAAAACTGGCAAGACATGGGATTCCATGTTTGTATTTCTCTTCCTCTAGAATGCAAGTTCCCTGACCACAGAGGTTGGGTCTTTCAAAGAACCTACTGTGTGCTGAGTGCTGTTGTAAGCACTGAGAAATAAAGAACGAGAGAGGCAAAGTCCCTGATGTCTCGGAGTTTATGGTCTTACGTGGTAAGTCAGACAATTAACAAACAGATAAAAGCATAGTGATAAGCGCTACTCTAGTGTACTAAAGGGTAGTAAGAGAGAAAAAGGAAAACATAAGATAATGTGGTGTAATCACGGTAGAGAATTGAGGAGAAGCCAGTGATGCCTGGAACCAGGGCAAGACTGCTTGATGCTGAGGGCAGAGTAAGAGCTCAAATATTTGTGGAGGAAAGGAAGGAGCTGGTTGAGATCTACTTCAAGGATATAACAGGGATTCAAACCCCTTCCATATAGAAACCAGTAGTACAGTAACTTTCCAGTCCAGGAACAAAAGGCAGAGAAAAGCACCAACATTTTCAAGTCTAGTTCAGACTTGGAGACTTGGAAGGTGATAATGGTTTGGATCTGTGTCCCCACCAAATATAATGTTGAATTGTAATCCCCAGTGTTGGAGGCGGGGTCCAGTGGGAGGCAATCAGATCATGAGGACGGAGTTCTCATGGATGGTTTAGCACCATCCCCCCTTGGTACCATATAGTGAGTGAGTTCTCACGAGATCTGGTTGTTTAAAAGTGTATGGCACCTCCCCTGCCCCATCTCTTGCTCCTGTTCCAGCCATGTAAGACTTGCCTGCTTTCCCTTTGCCTGCCACCATGATTGTAAGTCTCCTGAAGCCTCCCCAGCCATACTTCCTATATAGCCTGTGGAACCATGAGCCAATTAAACCTTTTCTCTTCATAAACAGTCTCAGTTACTTCTTTCTTTCTTTTTTGAGATGGGGTCTCACTCTGTCATCCAGACTGGAGTGCACTGGCACTATCTCAATTCACTGCAACCTTCGCCTCCTGGGCTCAAGCGATTATCACACCTCAGCCTCCCAAGTAGCAAGTAGCTGGGACTGCAGGCACACACTACCATGCCTGGCCAATTTTTGTATTTTTGGTAGAGATGGGGTTTTGCCATGTTGACCAGGCTGGTCTCGAACTCCTGGACTCAAGTGATCTGCCTGCCTTAGCCTCCCAAAGTGCTGGGATTACAGGCATGAGTCACCGCACCACACCTGGCCTATATTTCTTTATAGCAGTGTGAAAATAGACTACTACAGGAGGGGTGGCCAGAGGCTATGCTGAACTAGTGATCTTAGGGCAAAACAGGTTTTTTAAAGAGATGGGATCTTGCTATGTTGTCCAAACTGGAGTGTAGTGGCTATTCATAGGCCCAATCATAGTGCACTGCAGCCTCTAACTCCTGGGCTCAAGTGATCCTCCTGCCTCAGTCTCCCCAGCAACTGGGACTATGGGAAAGTGCCACCTTGCCAGGCTTGATTCAGGTTTTTATAAGCCAACATTCCTTGAAGAATAGCCTGGAAACACTAGACTAAGCCCTGGAGTTGCTGGGAAGCCTCAGTTTGGGAAATACTACTTTCCCAACCCCCATCTCGCCACCACCTGGGTGCTCACAGTGTACATTAGCATATTTAAGGCTCTGAATATCTCAGCATGTGGAAAACCTGCTACACTTTTACTTCCCAAATTAATTTGACCACTGTATGCTTTTTGTTTTGTCTTGTTTTGTTTTGTTTGAATACAACATTGTTTTAATCTTGTGAACCGGTATTTTATAAAACATACTTTAGGAAACTCTGGTCTAAATCATTCTCCATAACCCACAAGCCTAATTGTGGTAATGTCTAGCTTCCAGCTCCATTTTGCTCAGTAGAAGCATTAAATAAATAAGGTAATAGGATTTTTGAAAAGATATAATAGTTTGGTTTGCACATGTGGAAGTAGAAGGTGCAAGAGTCTCAATAGTCTAATTTCACCACATTTATTCATTGTAAAATAATTTCTACAGAAATAAAAATGGCTAACATGTGTAAAGATAAACATGTATAAATATATACTAATATAAGTTTTATGGAAAAACTAATTACTAAAGGTTAAATTTGAATTTGAATGCATTTTTATGCACTGAAGATTAGTCAGATTTTTTTAAGTAAAATTAATCATTTCTGTTCAACCAAGTGCAAAACAAATTAAGTTTATTCATCACAAACCCATCTTGCTTATTTTAATTACAACCATTTTAAACAGCAGAACTATCAGGCTCCATAACATTAATTTTTTAAAATTAAATACATTAGACTTCATAACAATGTAGATACTTAACGGAGAGAAAAACTCCATGTCAAAGGCTAATTAATATCACTGACACTTTCCCAGTAGCTTAAAATAAGACTAATAGCAAGTTCATCCAATATCATGCTATATTATAATATATGCAAAGTCCATTGGGAAATTGACTTCATACTTCCTTCATTAGAGTAAATCCAACCAAGGCTGGGCGCGGAGGCTCATGCTTATAATCCCAGCACTTTTGGAGGACGAAGCTGGCGATCACTTGAGGTCAGGAGTTTGAGACTAGCCTGGCCAATATGGCAAAACCCTGTCTCTACCAGAAATACAAAAATTAGCCAGGTATGGTGGCTCACGCCTGTAGTCCCAGCTACTTGGGAGGCTGAGGCAGGAGAATCGCTTGAACCAGGGAGGCAGAGGTTCCAGTGAGCCAAGATCCCACCGCTGCACTCCAGCGTGGGCGACAAGAGCAAAACTCCATGTCAAAAATAAATACATAAATCATAAATCCAACCATGCAAAATTATTGTTCTAGCCATTCAAAAATGTTAGATTTATAAAGTTCACATATACATCATTACTGTATACAGAACTCACTTCCTAGCTAAGTCTGGATTATAGCCATTTTTGTCAGATTAACTCTTCCTAAATTTCCATTTTTCTAATACCTTTAAAATTATGGGACATCTTAAATAAAGCTACCTCAAAAGAAGTCACTGAGTGAATGACTGCTAGTAGTTTAGTAACAATAAATTTCAATGGTGTAATTTATTCTCAAGTCAAGGTTTACCAATAATTTGCTACCTTCCCCAAACTGGTCTTCAGATATATTAAAGAGTAGTTTAATTACTCATCTGCTTAATGTGCATCTAATAAAATAAGGCCAACATCACCATTAATTAGAATTAACCTAAGCCCCCCACAAATATTGATTTATGTAAGTCTCCAGTCATGGCTCACTTTTTAAGATCTACCTTTTATTTGGCTTCTAACAGTCAACTGAGAATTATAACTAAGAACTTTGCCATATTTTAACAAATGCTTGGCTGTTTTTAGCATTTTGATACTTATTCTCTATAGAATAAAGTACTTTTAGCACTCATTTCAATAGATTTTTCTTTTAGATCACTTGGGTCAAATATCAAGGAAAATAAATAAGAAAACGGTCAACTAAAATGCTCTCTCGACTCTTAAATGTCATATCTATATGATAAAACACCATGAGCCCCTTAAAACTCACATTGCATGGGGAGAGAATGGTCTTTTCAATAAATGATAATGGATCAATTAGATACACACATGAAAAAAATTTTAACTTTCTACCTCAAAGTACACATAAAAATCAGTTTTAGATGTATTGTAGATCTAAATGTAAAAGGTAATATGACTTTTAGAATAAAACATAAGAAAATACTCATGACCTTAAAATAGGCAAAGATTTCTCAAACAGGACACAGAAAGCGTTAATCACAAAATAAATTGATAAATTGGACTACATTAAAATTAAGAACTTCTATTTCATGAGAAGTCACCATTAAGAGTGAAAAGGCAAGCCACAGAATGGGAGAAGATATTTCCACTACAAATCTGGCAAAGGACTCATCCAGAATATTTAAAAAGGCTCCTCTAAGTCAATATGCAAAACAGACAACCCAATTGAAAAATAGGCAAACGATTTGAGCAAACATTTTACAAAACAGGATATCCAAGTGACTGATAAACATACAAAATGAAAACCACAATAAGATGCCACTACCTAACCACCAAAGTGACCAAAATTTTCCAGCATTTCTTTAAGTGAACATATCATCATTACAATTAAAAATACACATTTTGGCTGGGCACGGTGGCTCATGCCTGTAATCCATCACTTTGGGAAACCAAGATGGGTGGATTACCTGAGGTCAGGAGTTCAAGACCAGCCTGGCCAACACTTTGAAACCTCATCTCGGCCAGGCGCGGTGGCTCAAGCCTGTAATCCCAGCACTTTGGGAGGCCGAGACGGGTGGATCACGAGGTCAGGAGATCGAGACCATCCTGAGCTACACGGTGAAACCCCGTCTCTACTAAAAAATACAAAAAAAAACTAGCCGGGCGAGATGGCGGGCGCCTATAGTCCCAGCTACTCCGGAGGCTGAGGCAGGAGAATGGCGTAAACCCGGGAGGCGGAGCTTGCAGTGAGCCGAGATAGCGCCACTGCACTCCAGCCTGGGCGACAGAGCTAGACTCCGTCTCCAAAAAAAAAAAAAAAAAAAAAGAAAAAGAAACCTCATCTCTACTAAAAATACAAAAAATTAGTCAGGCGTGATGGCATGCACCTGTAATCCCAGCTACCCAGGAGCTGAGGCAGGAGAATCGTTTGAACTTAGGAGGCGGAGGTTGCAGTGAGCCGAGATCGTGCTACTGCTCTACAGCCTAGACGACAAGAGTGAAACTCCGTTTAAAAAAACAAAAACAAAAACAAAAAAACACACATATTATCTATATGCTCCTGCAGAATTTACATGAAAAAAATAAATATACGTGTCTTCTCTGTCTAGGTAAAAGAAGAATATCAAGTAAACTATTACCTTCAATCGACTTGTCTTTTTAGACTGTGCATATGAAATGTTGACAAGAATGTGAAACAAGTAGAACTTTTAAAAATGACTGCCAAGAGTGTAAAATTGGTATAGCCACTTTGGAGAACTGTTTGGCATTATCTATTAAAGCTGAACATATGCTTGCCACATAACCCAACACTCCCTTTCCTAGGAGAGAAAGGAGTGCACATATCCACTAGAAGATATGTGTAAAGATGTTAATAGCAGCACCATTTATAATGCCTTAAGATGAGAAAACAACACAAATGTCCACTAAAAATGGAATGTTTAAATAAACTGTGGTATATTCATACAATAGAATACTATACAACAACTAAAATGAGCCATAGGCTGGCTGTGGTGGCTCACGCCTATAATTCCAGCACTTTGGGAGGCCGAGGCAGGTGGATCAGTTGAGGTCAGGAGTTCGAGACCAGCCTGGCCAACCTGGTGAAACCTCGTTCCTATTAAAAATACAAAAATTGGACAGGCGTGGTGACGGGTGCCTGTAATTCCAGCTACTTGGGAGGCTGAGGCAGGAGAATCACTTGAACCCAGGAAGTAGAGGTTGCAGTGAGCCGAGATCACACCATTGCACTCCAGCCTGGGCAACAGAGCAAGACTCTGTCTCAAAAGGAAAAGAAAAGAAAAGAAAAGAAAAGAAAAAGTGGAGCGGAGCCATATACAAAAACTGAATGACTCTCACATGCATGATGAGAGGTGGTACCCCGCCAAAAAAAAAAAACCTACATACTATTGTATGATTCCATTTATTAAAAAGTCTAAAACCAGATGCTGAGGGGAGAAGATCTATGCTTTACAAGTCAGGATCACTTTCAGCACAGTGCCTGGAAGGGGATATGAGGGAGGCTTTTGGGGTGCTGTTACGTTCTCTTTCTGGAGCGCTGTCCTAGTCTGTTGGTTACATGGGTATATTCACTTTGTGGCATTCATCAAGCTGCACACTTACAATTTGGGCATTTTCTGTATATTATACTACAATAAAATTTATATTAAAAAATCTTTTTTATACATATTTGTATATTTTCTTTTTTTGTACTTTTTCTATATTTCTTAGATTTCCTTAAGTGAACATATCACCATTGTAATAATAAAAGATAAACACTGTTTTTATGCTCCTGTCAGGATTTATACAAAAAGAATAAACCAGATTTATCAACATATAGGTGGTCTTGCCTGCCTAGGCAAAAGAAAAAGTTTTAAGCAATTTCCTTCAATGGTTTGGAAAATTGTGTCAAAGTGCCAACCTGATATGAAATACATCTTATATGAAATAGATTATTGAGGTGCTGTGAAGTCAATGTGGTCAATAACAAACTGCCTCTTCGATATCAGGAACTTCTTGCTTTAGAAAGTATCTGAAAAACTACCTCAGTTTGCCTATAAATCCTAGCATAGCAATAGTTTACCTGCCAATTGGACATTTTAAATACCTCATCAGAAGTCCAGTGAAGTGCATTTTAATAAGTCACAGGATATCCCAGCTTTCTTCTAATATAAGAAATAAATTAAAAAAAAAAAAAAAACAGCCTGGGCAACACGGCAAACGACCAGTATTTACAAAAAATACAAAAATTAGCCGGGCATAGTGGTGTGTGCCTATAATCCCAGCTACTCGAGAGGCTGAGGTGGGAGGATTGCTTGAGACTGGGAGGTCAAGGCTGCAGTGAGCCATGATTGCACCACTGCACTCCAGCCTGGACAACAAATCCAGACCCTGTCTCAAAATAAATAAATAAATAAATAAATAAATAAATAAATAAATAAATAAATAAATAAATAAAAAGAAAAAAGAAATGGGAGTAAATGTTTTCTCATTCTGTCCTTTTCTTCTCCTTCTTTGCTTGTGTCTTCTACCTCTCTCCCTTTTCTTTTCTTCTCCTCCTCTTTTTCTTCATTTTCCCTATTTAATCTCAGTCATGCAATCACCAGTAAGGCTAGAAAGTTTTAAGCTTAGTTCTCCTAGTGTTTGAAATACAAGCTGAAGTGAAGGCCCTTGTTATAACTGCCTCCAGCCTCTCTAAAATTGGAAGTGCAAAGAGAGAAGGGAAAGTGAACAAGTATCTGTTTCTTCTTTCCTCTCCCGCTCCAGCCCCTCCCGCTTAGTTCTCCAACCCAGGCCTCACTATAGGTCAAAATGAATGCAGCTGCCCAACACTGTGATGCGAGCTTGTTCACATTGACGAACACTTTTCTCATGTTCACGTGGTAGGTCACAGAGCAGTAGGGGAAAGGGAAGTGGTGATGCAGTATCTCCTAGCCACGCTAGGGGTGGGGGACCAGAAAGTTGTTAGGGGAAAAAAAATACTCAAACAGTGAAATGGAGCATGTATCAAAGTGGAGGAGAGTGGCTCTTTGAACTGCTATAGTGACAGAAAGAGCAAATCAGGTGCTGTACACATTACAAAAGAACAGGGAAAAATTGTACAAGTGAGATGGTGTGTATCCAAGTTACGTGAAGACCCTGAAATCCTTCAAATATTAGAGATTACAGCTATGATGCTAAATACCTTAGGGACTTTCAGAAGAACTTGTACATTTAAAAGGGGTGCAAAACCTCGAAAATTTATAGGCATCCTAGAAAGTCCCCCAACAGAAACTCTGAAACCTGCATCGAGACTTCCCATTTTACAGGAGGAGGAAGGTGGGGGTAGGGGATGGGGTGGTTTCCACCAGGCCCAGCAGAAAAAAGTAGAAAGGTCACCTTCTCCCAATCTGCAAGTATTTGAAATCCCCTCATGGAGGATTGTGACATGAGACTGGAAGACTCAGAGCACCCAGGATGGGACCCCAGGCCAGAGCCAGGTCAGCTCGCAAAAGAAGGGCAGGAAGTCCCTACTCTGGTGCTGCTGGCACACCATCCCCCAGAACGGAGGCAGAAGTGGGAGGCAGGCTGCCTGGCAGAACTAGGTGGAGAGGGGAGCAAATGGCCTGAGAATGCTGACTACATTTGAGTATTTGATGTCTGAGGGGGATTTGGGGCGAGGCAGAGAACAAATGACTTAAGAAAACCACAAAGGCAGATGAAAGACACAAGATAGAAGAGAGGAGGCTAACTATAAGAAAGTGATTGTGGGCAGGTTGGGAGATAGCCACTGGGACAAAATAAAGTTGTCAGTGATGGCGAGGAAGGAAGAAATCAGCCTCCGAGGGAGCAGAATTCACACCAATCTGAAGCCCATATCTGAAATAGATTCGCACATTATTCAAGCCCAAGAGTTGTGGTTTGGGGTGCCCTTATATTAGGCTAGGGGGAGGTGACAGGAGGGGTTCTTTTTAAATAAATGAACCATAAATGATTCAAAAGGTTTTTTTAAACTTATTATGAAAAATTGAGCATACAAAAAAGTAAGCAGAATATAATAATGACCTTCATGTACCCAGTACTCTGATCCAACAATTGTCTAATCCTGGCCAATCGTGTCATTCAACCACAACCATTTTCCCCCTTCTCATACTAGTTTTTTTTTTAAATTGTTGTAGTTAATGGCCAGGTATGGTGGCTCATGCCCGTAATCCCAGTACTTTGGGAGGCTGAGGCGGGCTGATCACAAGGTCAGGAGCTCAAGACGAGCCTGGCCAACATGGTGAAACCCCATTTCTACCAAAAATACAAAATTATCTGGGTGTGGTGGTGCATGCCTGTAATCTCAGTTACTTGGGAGGCTGAGGCAGCAGAATCACTTGAACCCAGGAGGCAGAGGTTACAGTGAGCCAAGGTCGTGCCACTGCACTCCAGGCTGGGTGACAAAAGTGAAACTCTATCTTAGAAAAAAAAAAGTGACCACAATGTCATTATAACTCAAAAATTCTTACTATCAGGGGACATTTTGGTGGCATTTCTATATTAAAGTCTCTCGTTACTGTACCCAAAAATGCTTGTGCATTTTAGAAGAATTTGGAAGGGTGAGAAGAAATTTTACTAAGAGAAGGGATTAGGAGGTAAAGCTGTATCAGGAACCCTGGGAAGGACAAAGACCTAGGAAGAAAGACTGTTCTAGGCCGGGCACGGTGGCTCACGCCTGTAATCCCAACACTTTGGAGGACGAGGCAGGCAGATTACCTGAGGTCGGGAGTTCGAGACCAGCCTGACCAACATAGAGAAACCTCTACTAAAAATACAAAATTAGCTGGGTGTAGTGGCGCATGCCTGTAATCCGAGCTACTCGGGAGGCTGAGGCAGGAGAATCACTGGAACCCGGGAGGCAGGGTTGTGATGAGTCGAGATCACGCCATTGTACTCCAGCCTGGGCAACAAGAGCAAAACTCCGTCTCAAAAAAAGAAAAGAAAAGATTTTGTTCTGTGGTTGGTCATAGAATACAGATGTGCAGTGGAGGACATGCGTCTTATAAAACTCCATACTTAGCTCTAGAGAAGTCTGCAGCAATCAGTAGACATCAAAAAGCCAACGTTGAAACTGCTCTCATTGAAAGCAGAGAATGAGGAGATCTATGTAACAGGAAAAACGGTGTTTTCTGTTCTGTCTCCCCTCCCCCAATCTATTGTACTAATATATTATGTGCATCATAAAATATTTTAAAAATATATCATTAAAGGATGTGATTAAAAAATAAACTTCTCATATTTTTCTCACACTCTAATAGATCATCTTGGACCCCTCACTTTGGAGACCACAGAGCTTGATTGTCACTGTTACCCCAAGTGTAGTCTTGAGTGGGTGAGAGAGAAATCCGGTTTGGCAGGTTGAAAAAGAGCCTAGGGACACCTATGCAAAGGACAGTAGAGGCCAGTGGTCTCAACTCTACTGTACATTAAAGTCAGCCTGGGAGGTTCTGAGAAATGTGAACACTTAGGTCCCACCCCATATGAATCGGATTAGTAATTCAGAAGGTGAAATCTGTGCTTTTTTTTTTTTTTTTTTTTGAGACGGAGTTTCGTTCTTGTTGCCCAAGCTGGAGTGGAATAGCGCGATCTTGGCTCACAGCAACCTCCGCCTCCCCAGTTCAAGTGGTTCTCCTGCCTCACTCAGACTCCCAAGTAGCTGGAATACAGGCGCGTGCCACCACGCCCGGCTAATTCTTTTTGTATTTTTAGTAGAAACAGGGTTTCACAACGTTAGCCAGGCTGGTCTCGAATTCCTGACCTCAAGTAATCTGCCTGCCTTGGCCTCCCAAAGTGCTGGAATTACAGGCATGAAGGTCTGTGCATTTTTAAAAAGTTCCTCCAGTGATTCTTACAGGCAGGGTTGAAAATCCACTGGTGTAGGTGTTTAAAAAAAATAGTTGCTTAACGTGAGGATATTAGTTCTGATTTTAAAACATTTTATTCTGCTATTTTCTCGTCTATGAGTGGGACAATGTTTCGCAGGGAAGTGAAAGGAAAAGGAGGGTAGAAAAACTTTAAAGTAGAAATCAGACCTAATAAAAGAATAGTGAAGTTCTCTCGAAAAAGGGTGGTTTTCATTTCCATATTCCAGGTTCTAATTTACTACATTTTAAACTGATCCAAAATTTTGACAGACCGTATTTTCATTCAACCAAAAGCACTTACCCTACTAGATTATTAAAATTATCTAATGACTATTTCATATTGTGATCATGGTTATTTCATATGTCAAAATAATTAATCCTGGCTACTTACATATTTTCTTTTTAATCAAGTTTATCTCTCAGTTGGGAAAAGAAACAAATCTGGTCTTAAAAAAATAGAAAGATATTTTCTATCTCTGAGGAACTGACTTCATCAAATTATCCTGGAGGGAAAAGCAAGTACAAAAATATGAACTATAGGCAGCTGGAAAGCAAAATTCTCCACAGTGAATGACATACCAAATCCTGCAGGGAAATATGCACCACAATACATTGTTTCCTGTGGCTTCCTGCCTGAGGAACACTGAAGAACAGTAAAAATTATTCCAGAAATGATTTCCTCAGCTGTCTCATGAATGAATTTAGCACAGGTATTTGGTCAAAATGTTAAATCACTGTCAACTCCAAACGTGTATATTGATAAATGTTTATATATGTAATCAAGGGTTGCTAAAAACGGAAGTTAAAAGAAACTTGAACTGGATTCCATTTTATCACAAGCCTGGAATGCTGAAAATGCTGTGGCAAAGTCATCCATTCATTCATCTAAATGAAAAGCCTATAAAACCATGGGCATCTTCAGCCATATCCTTAAATTTCAGCATTTTACGTTTCACAAAAGTTATATTGGCATTATATTTTGTGCTGGAAACAAAGTTAATTGTCTTCTGCAGGATGCTTAAAATAAAATGGGCAATCTTAGTTTATTTTATGATACTTAAGAGGCTAAAATGAGCTTGTTCCACAAATAGCCTTCCTAGTAAATCCTGGGAAGTCATGAGAAGGCGTGCGATGGTAGCACGCGCCTACTGTAGATGGCATTGTGCATTTGGCTTGGCCACAGCAAGTATTTACTAAACTAGGGGTGGGTTGCCACAACAGACTCCAAGGTCATGCAGAAAATTAATATCAATAATTAATATCTTTGTATGGTTTTACATGGTACTTCACATTTTTAGATGATTTATAATTAGTTATCATCCATCTTTGATATGTTATTGCCATAATTTGGGACCTCCATATCTCTTACCTCTTTTTTTTTTTGAGACAAGTCTCGCTCTGTCGCCCAGGCTGGAGTGCAGTGGCGCAATCTCCCGCTCACTGCAAGCTCCACCTCCAGGGTTCACGTCATTCTCCTGCCTCAGCCTCCTGAGTAGCTGGGACTACAGGCGCCCACCACCATGCCCGGCTAATTTTTTGTATGTTTTTTAGTAGAGATGGGGTTTCACCATGTTCGCCAGGATGGTCTCGATCTCCTGACTGCGTGATCCACCTGCCTCAGCCTCCCACCTGGACTACTTCTAAATAGGTTCTCATCTCACTCCAGCCCATCCTTGCCATCATATGTTCTCTTGACAATGCATCTGGGAGCCTGTCATTCCTGTTATTTATCTATGGAAGGTTCTATCTCTTGTTTCTTGGTTCTCACCTCCTACTATCTTCCCACATTCACTGCTTAACACAACCACATGGAGCTTTGTGCCATTATGTAAACATACTGTTTGGTTCTAAGCTCTGTTTCTTCACTGTCCTTCATGAGCATCTTCAGTGTCTCTGCCTGACTGGCAAGCTCTCACAAGGCCTGGGAAATCAAGCCACAACTTTATCTCTTCTGTGGAAGCCTTTTTGGAAAGCGCTGGGGTTGGCCTTTCTATCTTTTGTGTTATCTTAACCTTTGTACATACTTTTATTGTCATTTTTATCACCATTGTCTCTTTCCAAATCTGGGTTCCCCTCTCCCCACTATCACCCCCAAATAGAAATTGAGTTCCTCCAGGGAAGATACTCTTTCACAGTCATCTTAGTATCCCCAGAATCTAGCAAGTGTTCAGTTAAAGAAACTGATGAGCTCAATTGATTATTAAAAGAATTTTTGTTCCTGTTTGAGGTAGAGAAAGTAGAATAATATAAAGCAGAAACAAAGTTATTTCACCTAAATCAGAGGAGAGAAATCTATTTTACTGTGAGCCAATTATGAAAATTTAAATTTTCATAATTGGTTATATTTTTAAATTAATAAAACACTGGTTATATTTTTAAATTATTTAAAATTTAATCTCACTGGTTATATTTTTAAATTATTTAAAACAAAAAATATTTCTACTGAATGAAAGAATTTCAAGGTGAAAATAGGTACTTCCTGTTATAGGCACTAAATTGTTAAAATGTGAGCAGATGTCAGATGCAGCAACACCGAGATGGTTTTCTGATCTTTGATCAAAGCTTAGAAGTGGCAGATTGCTCTTCATCAACCAGGATCATTTATTCTTGGCACTAAGTCTTGGCACTTAGATTACAGAGGATCACAGGACCACACAGTCCTTATTCCTTAGGGAGGCCTTTCTTCAAAGGTTGACTTTCTTTGCCATCCTCTCTCTGCAAGGGGTCTCTCTGGCCTCTCTAACTTAGTGGATTTTTCCTTCCCCTCTCCCTCCACTTTCATGAGTCAGGTGTTAGAGTTAATACTTAGCAAAGAAAATATATACACATATTAAAGTTGATCTTTAGCAACCTCATATAAAAAACACCCTGGGGAAAATGCCTATATCTATGAACAGTTGCATATAAACTATGATTCACAGGGTCTCAAGGGGTTATGTAGCAATTTGGGAGACTGGCTGGGTGGGGCATGTTTTGACTATTCCATCACCCACAGGCCTTGAGCATTTCTGAAGTCTTCTCACAGTACTAGGCCATATGTGACACATAAGCACTCAAGTTGTGTCTACGGGACATCAAAATAGCTATCTAATTGGACTAAATAAATTATATTTAAAGCATATCTTTCTAGGATAGGAAAACTGGTTGTTTTGTATCATGTAAAAGTTAAAACAAGGAGATATTTAAATATGTATTTTAATTCCCTACCTGGTTGCATTAGAGATGAATATACATTATCATCATATGATTCAAATGATTACTGCTCTGAATCTGTGAGGAGATTCACTACTTCAGAGAGGAAGGAACTGATATTTTTTGAGCATCTGCCAGATACTTTACAAACATAAGTTCATTTAATGGCTTAGCACATGAGGTGGATATCACATGGCCCCATTTTATGGATGAGGAAATTAAGATTCAGAGGGGTTGGGTCACTTCTGAGGTCACATAAATAGTATATGATTGAGCTGGCATTTGACGTGGGGTCTGTGTGTCTACAAATCCAGTGCTTTGTCTTCACACCACACCACCGCTGGAGGCCCACAGAATTATAAGGAACCCAAATGGGACAGGGAAATGCACACAGCCTTACTCTATAACTGCACCTAAACCATGCCAGGCTATTGAGTGTTGATTGCTAGTCCCCCATAGCTCCAGGAAAGGGAATGCCTCATCTGTTTAGAAACTCCCATACAACAATCCTTACCAGAACTTTCCACTAAACCAAAATCTTGCCTTTGTAAATACAACAAGCAGTTGTCATCACCCTGAGAAAAAACAAATTTCCTTACTTTTAGTGATTATTAGGTCCTTAAATATATTTTATGTAGTTAAATAATTTAATTTTTGTTTGCCTTAACCAAAGTTATACAAGCTCATGGTTTAAGCAAGCTTTAAATAAGGTTTGATGTGAAAAATAATGGTCCCTTGTTCCTCCCCTCAGTATATTTCTCTCCACTCCAAAGGCGGCCACATTCAATGTTTTCAGAAATTCTGTTTTGCTCATTTGATTAATTTGTTGGTTGGTGGTTTTGATGTTTACTTCCACAACTTTTTAACGCTATATTTGCTTATGTTATTAATTTGATTTTTCAAGTGTAGGCATTTTCCATTACTTCTCACTGTGGAATACAAGGGCACAACTTGCTTTCACCACCCTCTCCCGCCCCATCCCACATATCCACCCTTCCCATCTTTTCATCTACTTACTATCTTTATATCAAAATTTTGATTAGATTAATACTTAGTATTTATGTTAGTTATAGTGAAGCTCTGTAGTATATATAATTTTTCTTTTCATTTTGGCTAAAACTTTTGCTTCCCTGGAGTTGGTTTTTGTTGGTTTTAGCAAACATTCTCTGTGTATATCACTAATTTAACCCCAAACTCTCCATCAAATGCTTAACATTGTTTCTTTCTTTTCTTTCTTTCTTCCTCTTTCCTTCCTTCTTCCTTTTCTTTCCATTTGTCTTTCTTTTTCTTTCTCTCCTTCTTTCTTTTGAAATGGGGGTCTTGCTATGATGCCCAGGCTAGAGTGCAGTGGCTATTCACAAGCATGATCATAGCGTACTGCAGCCTAGAACTTCTGGACTCAAGCCACCTTCCTGCCTCAGCCTCTCAATTAACTGGGATTACAGGCATATGTTACCATGCCCTTTTTCTTAAAATATTCAAATGCATCAGGAATTCTTTTATTTTCACCTTCCTGAAAAATATCTCCCCTTACACCTTATAACATGCATTACCTGGACAGACGGCCCTGGACATCAGGTGCACTCTTGCTACCTGGGATGTCCCTCGCTTATGTCCTGGGAACTCCCTTTGCCTGTCTCTTGTATTCATTGTCTTCCTTTATATTGGCTTCATATCCTCATTTTGGTGGAGCACATCCTTGAGTAGCTTCTGAGAATGAAAATATGAGAGATAAAATATTTTGAGACCTTACATGACTAAAATTCAACTTATTTTCTGTTTTCACATTCCTAAATTTCTAACCTTCAATTATTTTCTGTATCTTCTAAATCTCATACGATTTGTTACAAATCTCTTAAACTGGTAGGACTGAGACTGATCATAGTATTCCAGTAATAGTCTGAAGAATGTAATATAAGAATGATTAATACTTTGTTATTCTGAATTTGGTCTTCTAAATTCCTCCCTGCCACAGTTGCATACTGCAGTTACAGTGCATTTGTCTTTTCTCCCCACATGTGTTCCTATTTAGGATCAACACCTCTCAATTTTTCCAAGGTCATTCTGAATACCATTCTTACGTTCTGAAGTGCTAATAACCCTGGCTCTTAACATCAGCCATACTGAGCTTCATAAATATCATAAAAATTACTGATAAAGTACACAATATATAATACTTCTAGGCCCTCAAACCTGCTGCCATTACTTCTAATGGCCAATTTAAAATTATTCCAAACCACTAAATAATGAGAAAGCTTGACACATATGACCAAATTATTTCTTCATAAAAAAAAGAATGCTTTTGTGGTTGAGTACCAAGATGTCTGAGTTCTGGGGAATTTATCCTATTGTTTTTCCGCGGGTGTTCAGCTTCTACCTTTCAGAGGCAATCTCTTTCCTTATGTAAAAAATTAGGCAGTACACATAGCTTGTTTTCCATACCTCAAGCATTCATCCTGTTAATACTAAACAGGTTTATAATTACAGAGGCAGCAAGGCATAGTGAAAAAGTACTTACTTCAAGAGTAAGAAGACAAATGCTAGTAATGTTTTCCTATGATCCAGTATTTGTTGGAGCTACTATCCATCAAATATGTTTGGTGGATTTGTTAATCCATCAAATAGGTACTCAAATGGAGCATCTATTATGTGCCAGGTACTGTGCTAGGCACTGGAACTACAGAGTGAAAAAGATAGACATGGTCCCAGTCCTTGTTTAAGGGATAACAGATACTGGGCAAGTAATAACAAGTTGAGCATTATAACTTAACCTCCATGAGACTCAGTTTCCTGTGTAAAATAAGGAAAATAATAACAGTACCCCGTATGTTCAAATGAGGTCATATTGTAGAAAAAACTTTATAAGCTCTCTTTTTCCAGATGAACTACAGGCATCTTCTACTAGCTTTTGATTTTCCAGAGCCACAGAGCATATCTTACTTATCTTTGTAATCTCAGCAAGTAATGCAGTGCTTGTCAAGTTAGCAGGACTCAACACGTGTCTGCTGAGTAAGCAACAACTCCAAAAGAAGACAAATCCATATTTTTACACAATTAAAAGTCTTTTCATTTTCTTACCAAGATTATCCACCCATTCATGAATTTATGAACATTATTAGTAGAAAAGCATAAAGTAAAACTACAGTAAACTGTTTCCAGTCAGCATGTATTCATCATCAAAGTGTATATGTTGGAATAACTTAAATATTACAGCATTTAAATTTTCATCTATTCAATTTAATATAACAAGTAATTTGTACCTAAAATAACTTCTGAGGGCAGAGTGTAATTTTGCAAAGTTTGACAAAATTATTTGTGGCTTAAAAAGCACCTATATAAGGTACTCAAAACAAGAGATTTACTTTAAATTTCAAAATGAGATGTAAAAAACTCAAATTAACTTCTAGCAAAATTTTCCCCTACAGAAAAATGTTCTAACAATGCTAAAACACAGTGAAATAAAAAGTGTATGAAAATGCCAACTGACTTGTTTCCTCACAAGTCTACAAGATTGATGGACTTTAATCCTTTGGAACATTAAAATGTATATAGCAGACAGTTTTACCATGGAAGGTAATTGTTTTAGTTTTTTTTCCTTTTAGAGGGCATAAAGGATAAGCTGTGCTTTCTGTTTCTCATGGAACTGCAGAACAGAAGGACTGGAAGTGAGGCCTAGGAATTGTCCGGTTCAGCCTCCTTATTTTTCAGAGGAGGAAGAATAGAGGCTCAGAGAGGTGAGGTGATCTGCCAGTTGCAGAACTGGGGCTAGAATTAGAGTGTCTTCTTCTCTAGGAGAGGAAGTAGCAGCAGCCTACCTCAAACAGCAGCCTGGTATCCTGGGAATTTGCTTGTATGCTGTGTGGACATAGTCTGACCCTGGAGAGTCAAATTCCAAGACAGTTCCACATACATTTCAGATAAAAATGCATCTTCATTTGAAGTGAAATACAATGACAGACCAACACCCCCCAACACATACACACGCCCCATTTTACAAATAGAAACATAAAATTATCTAATGTTTTAAAATCTCTACTCCTTAATATAACAGCAAGACCATCAGAGAGCATCATCCAACCACATCGCAGTTCCCAACACACCAGCCTAACAGGTGTACCTTAAAGCCTACACTGGTCCATTGCTTCTTTCACTTGTCAAGCAGCTGCTTTCTGCCCACTTCATTCCCCTGTGAAGAACCTCACACCTGTAATCCCAGCATTTTGGGAGGCCAAGGCAGGAGGATTGCTTGAACCCAGGAGTTTGAGACCAGCCTGGGCAACAGAGCGAGGGACTGCATCTCTACAAAAGCTTTTAAAAAAATGATTAGCCAGGCCTGGTGGCGCGTGCCTGTAGCCCCTCACTATCAGGGGCTCTTATCCTCACATTTATCCACATCAGTTTCAACCTCTTTCTCCTGACCCCTCCCTCCACCAATATGAGGTTTCAAAACAAAACAAAAAACCAGAATGTAGTTCCTCTTCACAAATTCGGGAACATCTGATCTGGTGGTTCCTAAATTATAAAATGGAGTAATGGAGAGAACATACACCTGGGTATCACTCAGATCCAGCTCAAATGTGGCTCTGATTATAAACTCTTGAGGAAGCCCTCAATCTCTTGAAGGTTCAATTTCTTTATCTCTAAATTAGACATAATAATGCTTATCCTACAGAGCTGTTATAGAGATTAAATAAAGACACATTTAAAATGTATTTACCACACTGCCTGGCTCATGCTAGATACTCATTCCTTTCCATCTTTCAATGAAATTATATTTCCTAGCTTCTGAATTATTGTTCTTTACTTATTAGGTTGGTGCAAAACCTAGCTTAATTGAAACTGACACATCTTATCAAATATCTGATGTTCTTCAGCAGGTTTTATACTAATACATGAGCTACGTGAAACATTAGTAACAAGGCTGACCATTTTATTGTTTATACAATATTATTCAGAAAATATATGTATTTGGAAAATATTATTTTGATCAGAAATATTATCAATTTATCTTCTCAGTTTATGTAATTCATAATAATTCTGGGATTAATTGCCTCCAAATTGGATATCTTTTCAAGAAAACTGGTTGTCATCCACTGTTACATGTAGCCTGAATATTGATCAATAACCAATAAAATCATACTGTTTGACACATTTAAATAAAAGCAGTGAGTTCATGGTTCAGAATGAATATGTGGTTATATTCTTTTTTTTTTTTTTTTTCTGAGACGGAGTCTCGCTCTGTCGCCCAGGCTGGAGTGCAGTGGCCAGATCTCAGCTCACTGCAAGCTCCGCCTCCCAGGTTCACGCCATTCTCCTGCCTCAGCCTCCTGAGTAGCTGGGACTATAGGCGCCCGCCACCTCGCCCGGCTAATTTTTTGTATTTTTCAGTAGAGACGGGGTTTCACCGTGTTAGCCAGGATGGTCTTGATCTCCTGACCTCGTGATCCGCCCGCCTCGGCCTCCCAAAGTGCTGGGATTACAGGCTTGAGCCACCGCGCCCGGCCTTCAGTTATATTCTTTAGAAAGCAATATTCTCTACTTATGAGGTAGTAATTTGCCCTTTATGATAAAATCTCATGCTCCTTATCTAAACCAGAAAACATCAACCTTTTAATCCATGGTTCTGTGTGTTTCCTGGGGCCATTGTGGTTAAACACTTAGAGCCAACTCACTTAGTCTCCCTAAATTTTAGGGTCCCAAGCTAGGTGAATAAAATAATTTTGCATTTATAATAATACCTTTCTTTTACAGAATTCACAGTGCATTGAACTACTCTATTATTAATTCTGAAGCATTCCTATAGACTTAGTAGATGGTATCTATTAAACCCAGCTTCCAAACATGAGTCACAGTTATGGGCTGAGTGATTTGTTCAAGATCACACAGATATAGGGTTATAAAGATCAAATGGTATCATGCATGCCAAGATTTTGACAACCATAGAGTGTTATATGTGTGCAGGATATGACCAGATATATTAACAGATCTGTGATGAGTTTTCATAGTTATTGGCTGCTATTCTCAATACTCTTTTCCTTTGACTTTCTGGCCAAAACCAAAATAATATATGCCACCAAAAAATCTCACAGAGCATAATGAGTAATAACAAGAAGTTGGGACATCTACAGAATCCCTTGGAAATATGATGCCATGTAAATGTTATGAATATTACTGGTGACCCTATTATTAAAGTATAAAACAACTTGTTTATTTACTTTTTAAGAAACAATAAAACAAGCTTGAAATTCTGACCAAACTCTAACTTGGGGATTGACTTCCAATACTTTTGAATCTCTTCTGCTGCATCTACTTAATTTCCTACTTGGCTGGAGAATTACTGGGATATCTTGTAGGATATTTGAAGTACTTGCTACACGATGCTGGCTATAGTTATAGAATATCAGCAAAACTTGTGTATTATTCTCCCTGATTCTCAGAACTGTTTCAGAGTATAATGAACTGCTTCAGAGGGGTCTGAAGGCTTCTAGTGAAAAGTGGTTTAGGACGTGCCAAATACCATGGTTGCTATGAAAATTATCAACCAACTGGAAACATTAGCTATTTTATGCCAAAAAAAAAAAAAAAACACAGTGTTTTAATAATGATTCATTTCTGGTCATTAGCTGATTATTCTGAGTTCTCATTATCCTGAAACTATATTAGCACTAAAGAAAAATATGTTTGCAAATTTGGCTTCTTTTATGTGATGGTTCTATCTCTCATGTACCAACCATAAATTCTTTGCCTCTGGGACTGCAAATGCTTCAGCATGTAATGGAAAGTTAGTATCACATGGCAAGACATTTGTTCTCATTGCAGAGTGAGGCCAGCTCTTAAATTCAAACCCTAATGAGAGCAAGTATGTAAATGAGAGCAGCCAAACCAAACAGATGAAGAAAACAAAGCCCAAGGAGTCTATAAAAGACATTTTTTAAAAATCTAAGTATTCATTATTAATCAATAGCATTTAGACTCTATGAATTCAAAATAGAGCTTTTCCTAATACTTCGTTACTACAGTGACATATCTATAGACCTACATTTAAAAAACTAAGGAGTTTGTACCCTTAGAGTGTCTATATTTTTTAGATTTTTCTATGCAAAGGTTATTTTAGCCATTATACCAAATATTTAAAATATTTCAACGTGTCTTGAATTAAATATGATTAAGAATGGCTAGTGTCAAAGTAACGTGTATTCTTGATCAAGATTTTAATCTTATACTTTCTAAATACTAAATAAGCTATTTTCTCAAGGACTTCAACATATGATCCAATACATACCTTGCATATTTTCTGAAAATTTTGCAACAAATAAAATGCATCAATAAAAAGGTAAAGAAACCTTTATCTTGTAATTAAAATAGTATCTTTCTTTTTTTCCCTTTAAAAAAGACATGCTTTGGCCGGGCGTGGTGACTCACTCCTATAATCCCAGCACTTTGGGAGGCGGAGGCGGGAGGATCACCTGAAGTCGGGAGTTCGAGACCAGCCTGACCAACATGGAGAAACCCCATCTCTACTAAAAGTACAAAAATTAGCCAGGCACGGTGGCACATACCTGTAATCCCAGCTACTCGGGAGGCTGAGGCAAGAGAATCGCTTGAACCTGGGAGGCGGAGGTTGCAGTGAGCCAAGATCATGCCACTGCACTCCAGCCTGGGCAACAAGAGCGAAACTTCATCTCAAAAAAAAAAAAAAAAAAAAGATGTGTTTCAAAAGTATCTGTCATTGCAGGGAATTTCCCACTTTACCAATGTTCCACGCTTTTCAGCATGTTTATTTACTTTCATAAATATTGAATAAAATTGTTGTAGCATGTTGTAAAAATGGAACATTCATTTATTTATGTAATATTTACTTAGAATCCAGTATGTCCAGGTTATATTATTCACTCTGAGAATATAAGAATGAACAAGACAGATTAAAACTCTCTTCCTCTTGGAATAATCCATTTCAGTATAGGAAGAGAGACCACAAACAAAACAAGTAAATAATATAGTATATTAGAAGGTTATAAGTGTGTTAGAGAAAAATCAAGCTGAAAAGAGGGATGGGAGGTGGAGAGGCTTGCAGTTTTAAACAGTGTAGTCAGGGAAGTCCTCACTGAAAAGGTGACATTTAGGTCAAGACCTGAAGATGAGGGAATTAGTCATGCAAACAGCTTAGGGAATAAGGAGAAAGTATAGTAAGTGCAAAGGTCCTGAGGCAGGAGGGTACATTGGTAGGCTACAATAGCAAGGAGATCACTGTGGCTGGAGTAGGGTGAGCACAGAACAAATCATATAGGTTATTGTTAAGACTTGACTCTTATTCTGAGTATGACAGTAAACAATGAATTTGAGCAAAGTTGCACGAATCAGAAAAATAGAAATGACTTGGATGTATTCACCTAGTCCTAGCAAGAAACTTATGGCACAGTTCCAAGGGGATTTTGAGTACAAACTAATGTAAAGAACAATTACAGAAATGTGGGCAGTTAAGAGTCCAAAAAAGGAATGCTGAGGCATTCCAGGGCTAGTACACTGGGGTTCTATCACCACACCTGGATCTGAAGCAGCCCAATAAGAGTCAGAGCCATGGGCGGGGATCTGATACAGGATGCAGTTGTAGAAGGATGGCATCACTACCAGAATCTCAGCCTAGTTCAAAGGGAGGGGGAAAGAAATACTCTAAGTTCTTTTTTCTACTACCTTCTGGCCTCCTGCCTGCAGTTCTCATTGGCTAAACCCAGGGAAGACAAGGGATCCCTGGTGATGAGGGCCAGAGCACCTCATTCCTGGAATGCAAGAGTGCACAGAAGAGCAGGGAAATGATAGAGAAGTGGAATCAGGCAATAACCTGCACACGTGAGTGTTACCAATGCTGAAGCAAAGACATCTTCTGGACCCATTTATATATTTATTGCTGCACGTAAAAACAAGAATCCAAATATGTTTGGGGAATTTAGATTCATGAAGTACTGGCACTGAAAATAGTCATCTGTTCAGCCAGCTCTGTAATTTTACACTTAAACAAACTGAGGCCCATGGAGACTATGACTTGTTCAGGGACACACAACTAGACACAATGCTGCAGAGACTGTAACAGACAAAGGTTTCCCGATGTCCGTCTCTTTTAACTTTGCTTCTAATATTTTAATTATTTTTCTGTCCTTTCTGTCCTTGTAATTCCATTCTAAAATCCTTTTGTATTTCATAAATTAGCTCTTATAAGTTTCTCTGCATTAGTTTGATTCAACTGAAAAGGCACCAATTATTTTTAATATTATCTTTGAGGGCATTCAAATATATACTATTCCCAAGGGACAATTTATCTCTGGATAGCAGTTATGAACTATCGTCGATCACAACAGCTAAAACTATAATCTTGGCTGTTGTTAATACACCCTTACAAAGTTATTTTTGGCTTAGCCTGGAGTCTGTGGGTACATTTTAAAATATATAAAAGTAATATATTTAAATAAAAAATGATATGTGATCATTGCAGAAATTTTGAAAAAAATATATAAAGCAAAAAAAAAAAAAAGCCTATTATCTCATCCCTTAGATATAGCCATTATTAAAGTTCTGATGTATTTCTCCCAAATTCTTTTCCTATGCATACATGTAATTTTTAAAAGGCATGATATAATTTTAATTTTTTTTACTTGGCATTCTAACATACTTAACATTTTTTAAAATTTTCAACAAATGACAAATGTTCATCTTCAAAATGATTTTGACTTTTGAAAACAGAAGTCAACTAGAAGGTCAGGAGTTTGAGACCAGACTAGCCAAAATGGTGAAACTCCATCTCTACTAAAAATACAAAAAATTAGTCAGGTATGGTGGTGGGCGCCTGTAAACCCAGCTACTCGGGAGGCTGAGGCAGAAGAATCCCTTGAACCCAGGAGGCAGAGGTTGCAGTGGGCTGAGATTGCACCATTGTACTCCAACCTGGGAGACAGAATGAAACTCTGTCACACACACACACACACAAAGTCAACTAGAAGCAAAGTTCATTAATAAGGTGGGCTATAAAGTTTGGGTAATATTTTTCTACCCATAACAAGGTGCTATTTTAAAGCAATATGATCAGGATTTGTAAGCTTTATAATTAAGTTGTAAAATAATCTAAGTTTTAGGATGATATTTAACAAAAATGCAGCATGAGCATGTGTACCCCTTTTAAAGAATTTACACAATAACTTTGGCATGCTATCCTTTTCTTTATTGAGATGGGTTTTCTCTCTTGTTGCCCAGGCTGGAGTGCAATGGCACAATCTTGGCTCACTGCAACCTCTGCCTCCCAGGTTCAAGCGATTCTCCTGCCTCAGCCTCCCATGTAGCTGGGATTACGGGTGTCTGTCACCACGCCCGGCTAATTTTTGATATTTTTAGTAGAGATGGGGTTTCACCATGTTGGCCAGGCTGGTCTCGAACTCCTGACCTCAGGTGATCCGCGCACCTCAGCCTCCCAAAGTGCTGGGATTGCAGGCGTGAGCCACCGCGTCTGGCCTTCCTTTTTTAGTTTTAAGGTTTTATCATATCTTATAAAACGCCAAATGCCATCAAATAGTAACATATTTCAAAAGCATTGGATAAGATAAGTAAACTTTCTTCTTTTTGCTTGGAATTTATATCACCTATTCACGTTTACATTGGAGCCTATGGTATAAAACATCTAGGTATTTCTTCTCTCATGTTCAACTAGGAAAACAGATTACCTTTGTGAGCTCTAGAGAAAGTAATAATGGCCTATGGTGGCCTTGCTTTAGATTTTAACTGAGTAGGAACAAATTTAACCTTTGAATATATAGGCCTGAGTTGAGGGAAGATAAAGGGAGATATGAAGAAAGTGCCCAGGCCAGTTGTCCCCACAGGTGCTTGAGAGTGTAACCTTGCTAATAAAGAAATAGCCTATGAAAGAGAGTAATAATCATCTACTGTTCAATTGTACTGGACAAGGAAAAGAAAGTAGTTTCTACAAGAAAAGCAACCCACCAATATCAAAACGCATGGCCTTTCCACCGACCTCTTTCAGAAGAGGCCCCCGCTCGGAGGCCCTTGTAAAGTGTCCCTAGATTTGCCTGTGGATATTTTTATCCACTGAAAAAAAGGAGTCTCAGCCCTGAGCATCCCTAAAATTAGCTCTATTTTTGTCACACTTATCTAATAATTACATTTAAACAAAATGACTTCTTTTTCCCTGTTGTCCAGAGTTGTTTTTTTTTTTCAAGTGGGGCATTTCAAGCTACTCTTAAATATCGAAATCACTGCCCTTAAATTAAAGTTAAGGTTTCATTAAGAAAACGATTTCTCTCTTACAAAAACTTAGTCATTTTGCAACAAAGTTATTAAATCTCTATAAGAAATGCCATATAAATTGTTGAATATTTCTTCCATTTGGTATCACACAAATAGTACAGTCCTGCAAAAAGAAACTTACCTTTGACCATATAAGTTATTTTTAAATCTCCCTAAACATAATACACAATATATTATAAACTATTAGAGGTTAAGAAGATTTTTTTTTAAAGTTTCCTCGTAAGTGTAAATCAGATCATGTTAATCCTCTGCTTATAATCTGCCTGTGGCTTCTCATTGCATTTAAAATAAAATATCAGTTCCTTCACTTGGCCAACAATGTCCATATGATCTGGCCCTTGCCTACTACTCAGATGCCCCCTACTCCCTTCCAACCACATACTGGTTTCCAGCACAAAGGCATTGTCCTCATCTGTCTCCCTTCCTAAAATGCTCCCCTGATGAGCTTGTCCTTAGCTCAAAGAACACTTCCTCAGGCCTACCTGCAGGACACCTGAGTAAGGTACACTGTCTTCCTTCTCACCTTGCATTGTTGTTTCATTTTGTTCTTAACACTTATGAATATTTGAAATTATATTTTTTTGCTTATTTCTTTGGTGGTTGTTTACCCCACTAAAATATAAGACCTATTTTTTTTTGCTTTTCATGTCTGGTTCACAACTGCTTTCCCCAAGTCCAGCAAAGAGGCCAACATAGTAAGTTTCTTATGGAGTCTTGTTCTGTCACCCAGGCTGGAGTACAGTGGTGTGATCTCGGCTCACTGCAATCTCTGACTCCCAGGTTCAAGCGATTTTCGTGCCTCAGTCCCCCAAGTACCCGTGCCTGCTACCATGCCCAGCTAATTTTTGTATTTTTAGTAGAGACAGGGTTTCACCATGTTGGTCAGCCTGGTCTCAAACTCCTGACCTCAAGTGATCTGCCCACCTCGGCCTCCCAAGGTGCTGGGATTACAGGTGTGAGCCACTGTGCCCAGCCAGGTTTCTAAATTTATGTCAAATGCATGAAGAAGTAGAGCTGCTATTATTATATTTGGAGCTGTTTGTTCAAGATACAAGCTTAATGTTACTATCATAAATCTTTTTATTCCACAGAAATAAAATATCTCAAATGAAATATTAGTACAAAAATTATTTTGAACACAGTATTTACGCTTAAAGAAATTCAGTGGTAAATATTTACTATGATTGAATCATCACAATGTAATTTATCTTTCTTGAATATATGCATTTTTGTGTGACGGGCTGATTTTTTTTCCTTGGAGGGTAGAGTCATTGTATTGATGAAATACCAATGAAACAAACAAAAATGAAATGTGGATAAGCTAAAAATCTAAAATTAGATTAGTTGTTGAGTAAATATACACAATATGCAAAGAAAAAAGATTAGTATCAAAATCCAGAAACAATGGGGAAGGATAAAAATTCTGAACATTTGAAGATGAAAATCTATTTACATCTAGTCAATTTAGTTTAACAATAGGTAAATGCCACAAAATGGGTATCAAAACGATACTATTACCATTATTCACTAGGGGTTTGATGGCCAAAATTAAAACAACCCTCTGGTTAACTTTTCACCTTGATTTTGCATTTCCCTATCTCTTTAGTTTGGTCACTTCCTTTTCCTTCAAAGATCCCACATTAAGGATGGGGGAAGGGAGTGAATATTAATTTGCAGAGAAGCAGCTCATTACATGACCATTTTGAGTAACACCCAAATCCTTACGTAAATATGGATCATGTGTTGAGTTTTTAATGAGTATGAATGCTTTCAAGGTAGGATTTCAAGTATTCTAAAGTTAAATGCTAAAAGTGTTTTGTTTCCAGTGACTAAAGAGCTAGCTATTTTGGAATTAAAACATAACTGGGAATGCAAGGTAGTCAGGATTCTATCTGTACCTTTCAAAACTTTGGCTTCTATGAATAAAAGTAGTTCAATCAGCCAGGTTAGAATGATCTTCAGATTATCAGTCCGGAGCATTTAGGCTATCCTTCATGTGTGAATACAGTTTATATAAGTTTCTACACTCACACTTTTAAAAACTTTATAAGCTGATAGTAGTAACATACAGAGGGAATTATTACCCCCAAGTCTAGAAATTTGCAGTCTTTCAATGTTCTTTTGTATTAAAGTTTTACAACTTAAAATTCCAGGTATACTACAACTTTAATCAATACTTCAAATTCATATACAAGAAAGACTAGACAGTGATGATTCACTTTGTCAAAGAAGGTGCCATTGAAAGTCTGTAAATAGCTCATCTATGACAGAATATGGCTTCTCCATAAAATCATGGATATCTAGTAGCTGCTTTCTTCTTTTTTTTTTGAAATTAACAAACGGTATTGCCAGTAGTATTACATTGAGTTGCTATCTTTTCTTCTGAAGATGCCAAAGCACTGCCACATCTGTGACCTTTTTCCAAAGTTTTTCAGTGGGTTTGGTAGTTTAACACCCCTTTACCACAATATTATTTCTTTTTAGTGATAGGGAAACTGAGGGATTAATAGACTTTTGCAATCACAAAACAAGATTATAGCAAAACTGGAGCTTACTCTTGATCTGTCCAACTAGGAAATGTAGTTTTAAAAAAAACCTTATCCTGAGTGGCCACATATCATATTTAAAAAGAAAAATAAAGAAGTAATATAGTCATTAATGGATTTTGTTTGGATTTTCTGTTGCCCTACATTGCAGCATTTAAACAACTTGTAAAACCACAGAGCTAATATCTTACATTCTAAATTAAATTCCATAAAATATAATACAGGCCTTAATAGGACATTATGCTTATTATCAGTTTGAAATGCACCCTTTACTTTTACCAAATTGCTACATTTTGCTTGAACATCAAAGGTCTTTGGACATCAAGGAAATCTTCATTAAAAAAAAAAAGACATCATTGTTTCACAGTATATTAAACTCAAAAACAGTATTTAATAGAAGTTTCCTTAAAACACCTCATTATCAAGTAGGCATTTGTGAATCTCAAATTATATTTTTCTTTATAAAAGTATTTATGGAATTTTATTAGCCTTAGTTCTTTCTCATTACATTTTTTTTCCTTTTTGGGCAATACCACACAATGGACTCACTGAAAGGGTTTATTAATATGATATTGTTCCAGAAATGGAACCCTAGGAAAATCATACTAATAAATCAAGTACTACTTATTTAGACAACTGATATTTATTTCTACCAAATGCTTTCTGGAACCTGAAAATTATTTCTCCATTTTGTATTTTTCTATTAGGTTGACGCAAAAGTAATTGAGGTTTTTGCCATCATGTAAGTGGCAAAAACCGCAATTACTTTTGCACCGAACTCTAATAATTTGGTAATAAAAAACACAGAAAATAAGCATAAGCTATTTCTAAACTCCGGAAAAAATTGTTAACCGGGCTATAGGTAGTCCAATTCTTAATTCACAACACAGAGAATGTTCAATAAATGTCACTGTCTGATAGTATTAATGCTAAAGGGTTACTTCTCTTTGCCTAGGCCGTTGCTTAATTTCTATGGAAAGTATTTTCTTTATCCTATAATGTTTAATGTATCATTACTATTTTAAATATATTATATCTTCATTTTAAGAAAAAGTCAGGTTTTCTTGAGTATCTAGAGTTTACATTCCAAGATTTTCTATGAAATAATGCACCATCTGGTACTGATACGGTTAGATAATAACCTACGAAAATTTGGGGGTATGATGTTTACAGATGATGAAAAGATCTTGCTGTAGCAGTTTTTTATTTTATATCAGTAGAAACTCTCCTTAATTTTTAACTGCTTTTATTCCCCTGCATTATGTTTTCTAAACGTACCTCATGCATCACTGCAATTTGAAATATTTGAAAACAGTACCAGGTACAGAAGAAACAGTCAAATTGGGGGCTCTAA
Source organism: Colobus angolensis palliatus (assembly GCF_000951035.1). Taxonomy (NCBI): domain Eukaryota; kingdom Metazoa; phylum Chordata; class Mammalia; order Primates; family Cercopithecidae; genus Colobus; species Colobus angolensis. Next base: position 3,854,996 of record NW_012118265.1, read on the forward strand.
GAGCAGTAATCGAGTTTTCCCACAGCCTCTAGTATGGTCTCTGGGTGCAAGCATGCAGCCTGGTAACTGCATTAAGACTCCTAGTCTTGAGGTTTGGGACTCCAGGGATCTCTTTCTTTCAGTGAGTTAGGCTACCATACTACTTATTAGCAACACTCTATATAGGGAGAATATGTACTTGCATATACATCCTGCTTTCTATCATTTAAATTAGTTATTTAAAGGCTTTCATTTCTTTGTGGACCAACTTACGAATTACATACTTTTTAATTTAGATATAACTATGCCACTTTTTGTCCTCTACATTGATTTCAAACTTAATTGCAAAAATCAGAATTCTTATTTCTTCACAGCAGTTTGATGTAATAAATTCTGTAGATTTTTTTAAGGGCAAATGTATAAAAGTAGCTAGGGCCTTTAAACTTTTGGAAAACAGTATTTTCAAGAGAACTATTAAACACAAACACAAATCCTTAAACATCTAAATGAGACTTTTAAAAGTTATAAATCATATGCTTTTCCTAAGATGTCTTTGAACACCTTTAGCACCCTCATTACCAGAAATTTAGTCCACTTCTGGATCTCTTCTAAATTATCTTTATCTTTCTTTTCATCTCATAATATAACCTTTTAAGGAGAAATGGTCTTACAGATTAAGATTTTTCCTTTAAATATATGATTTAAGAGTATCATAACGAGTAATCAAGAAGTTTATATGATAAAATAATGTAAAGGGATGAGCAGGCATATAATACTCATTTTTCCAAAAGCACCACCATCAACACTACCCATTGATAACCACCTTAAACAATCTGGTAAATCAATCCAAAATTAAATTAAGCTTTTATAAATTCATATTGGATTTAACCATTTGATCTAATTTATTGATGGAAAACTGCCTCTGACAATTACTGAAATTACAGATTTAGAAAAGAAACATTCCATTAGCTATCGCTGCCACAAGAGCATAACGTTACATTTTATTCCATTACTTTCGCCCATCTGCTTAAGAAATAGGGATTTTATGTGGTCTTATTTCACATTCTGACTCTAGTCACTTGGGTTTGGAGGGCATGGTTTCCACTAAGATTAAAAGACCTAGCTGTATAAATTACAACTAAAGACCTAAAAAATTCTCTGCAAATTTAATTCTCAAAACACCTTTTGGGATTAAAAAGTATTTCTATTCTTCAAAGATGAGAGAACTGAGTTCAACGATTTACTGAGTTATCATAATGTGATTGCTAACGCTGCAGTAGATATGAAATCTCGATTTCCATTAAGACTTAGATTTTACCTAAATGATGACTGCTCTAGTATGTCAAAGTTTAGGAGCCCATCCCCATTTTTTTTTAACTGTTTAAAAGAATGGCCTTACCATTTTCTTTGGCCAGGAACTAGCTACAAGATGATAAATTTGCCAGTACTTTCTTTTCATAGTTATGCTTTGTACCGGAACAGGAAAGGGTGCTTTATCACTCGTTATGGTTGTTTGTGGCCCAATCCAAATCATATAACACCCTGGCTGCTACTAACAGTTTTAGAATAAACAAAAAGAAGAACTATAATGCAGTAGGTTCTACATATATAAAGCCCATAAGCTGATTTTGTGCCGAAAGTAAAAACAGTGTCAGGAGTTTAAATGAATCCTGGAATCACAGCAAATTCAGGAAATTTAGGAATACGTTGGTAACCCTTAAGCTTTTTAAAAACTGACTTCACCCTGGGCAAGTAACCATCCCCTGATGCCGTTGTTGGAGACAGAATTTCTGGCAGGAAGATAATTTTCTGACTCAATCTGGCTTGCTGTTCTTGTTTAATCATCCCCATTTCTCTGAACATTTTACTCCTCTGACGACAATGGTCAACATTTATTTTCAGAAGTTTTAAAGTGATTTAGTTCTTTCAGCCGCATCTCTCTTTATCCCATCTAAGTTTTCCCCAGCCCCCATTCCTATCGCCCTCGTTTCACTAAGATTTTGCTAAACATTAGACACAAGCACATGACCTCCAGTCTTCCAATGTCTCGGAACAAACCGACGTAAAAACATCTGATTAGTTCCATTGTAAGCTTCCCTAGGCTTGGAATTTAAAAATTGTCTTTAGCTCGTCAATTCTTAAAGAACCTTCAACACAAAATTTAAATTTAAAAAATTTTAAATAAAGAAACCGCTCCCTTTTTTAACCTTTAGCTCCGCCCATTGCCCCCCCACCCCAGGTTCCACGCGATACTGCAGGAAACCGGAGGGGGGGGGGCGGAGCGGTGACGTCACGACGCCGGTGCGTCACGGAACGGCGGCGGCTGCGGCGCTGGCGGTGGCTGCGGCAGCGGCGGCATTTTAGTCGGCAGCGGCGGCGGCAGCGGGGCTGCTGCTTCTCCCAGCATCCCTGGCGCGGCCATTTCAGCCCCATCTTGGCCCAGCGGAGGGAGCTGCAGCCGCCGCTTCAGCAGTTTGAATTTCAGTTTCTCCGGGGTTTAGGAATTGGGCGCACCGAGGAGGAGCCGAAGAAGCCACCACCGCTACCTCACACAGCCGGGGCGCCTCCGCTCCCGTGCCAGCGGTCTGCCGCCGCCGCCGCCCCTCTCTGAGAGAAGCCGCGAGGGGAGGCCGAGACCGCCGTCGCCGCCCGCCCGCAGGGGTGGTTCCCCCTGTAAGGGGAGGACCGAGCCGGCTTTCCCCTCCCCCAGAGCGGGTTTCCGCCAGAGACAGCCGACATGTCCCTGGGGTTGAGCTCCGGCTAGAGCCGGGGAGGGAGGGCCGCCTGCCCGCGCCGCAGCCCCACCGCCCGCCGGCGGACCTTCAGCCAGCCCCGGCCCGCGGCTCCCGGCTGAATCAGGCATCTCCGACTCCGGACTCGCCACTCCTTCCCTCAGTCGGAGAGCCCAGCGCTGACGCCGGCACCGGCCTGAGGAGCCCGAGCGGGGCAGCACCGCCCCTCACGCCGCCGCCGCCACCGCCTCCTCCTCCTCCTCCTCCTCCTCTTCGCCCTCCCACTCCCACCCCCAGCCAAGGCCTGCTGACCGCGCCGAGCGCCGAGCGCCGAGCTGGACTGACCACGGCTGCCCGGAGACGGGAGAGGAAGCAGCCGGCCCGCCCCTGGGTTCGCGCTCTCGCCGCCTCTGAGGGAATTGAATTGAGGCGCCGCGGGTGCGGGAGCTGAAAAGGAAGGAGGAGCCGCCGCGGGACTGAGACGGGGGCAGAGCCGAAGAGACAGACATAGAGAAGGAAACGAGGAGGAGGATGTCTCACCGGGCGACCAGCGCCTGGATCAGCTCGTGACTCTTACAGCGGCGGGCCTCAGACCCCAGCGCAGACTCGGACTTTTGTCTTTGGGGGCCCGTGCTCTGCCCTCCCTGGTTTCCGGCAGGACCCGGAGGAGTCGGCGTGCCTCTCTGCCCTCCAGCCTTCTTCACCATGTCCAAGATGCCGGCCAAAAAGAAGAGCTGCTTCCAGATCACCAGTGTCACCACGGCCCAGGTGGCCACTAGCATCACCGAGGACACTGAGAGCTTGGACGACCCGGACGAGTCACGTACAGAGGACGTTTCCTCTGAGATTTTCGACGTCTCTCGAGCCACGGATTATGGCCCTGAGGAGGTCTGCGAGCGCAGCTCTTCCGAAGAGACGCTTAACAATGTTGGGGATGCGGAGACTCCCGGGACCGTATCCCCAAACCTCCTTCTGGATGGGCAGCTGGCAGCGGCGGCTGCTGCTCCCGCCAACGGAGGAGGAGTCGTTTCGGCCCGGAGCGTGTCTGGGGCGCTCGCCAGTACCCTGGCGGCAGCCGCCACTTCAGCCCCCGCCTCAGGAGCACCCAGCGGCCCCCCGGTCGCGGGCTCA
>NW_012118265.1:3858887-3868462 GCF_000951035.1 Colobus angolensis palliatus
CACCCAGCGGCCCCCCGGTCGCGGGCTCATCCGCCGGGCCAGTGACTGCAGCCCCATCTCAGCCTCCCACCACTTGTAGTTCCCGTTTTCGCGTGATCAAGCTGGACCACGGGAGCGGAGAGCCCTATCGACGCGGCCGATGGACGTGTATGGAATACTATGAGCGGGATTCAGACAGCAGCGTCCTGACTAGATCCGGGGATTGCATTAGACACAGCAATACTTTTGACCAGACTGCGGAGCGGGACAGCGGCCTGGGCGCCACCGGAGGGTCGGTGGTGGTAGTAGTGGCCTCCATGCAGGGAGCGCACGGGCCCGAGTCGGGAACTGACAGCTCCTTGACTGCTGTGTCACAGCTACCCCCGTCGGAGAAAATGAGCCAGCCCACTCCGGCCCAGCCGCAGAGTTTTAGCGTTGGGCAGCCACAGCCGCCGCCGCCACCCGTAGGTGGGGCTGTGGCTCAAACCTCGGCTCCGCTGCCGCCGTTCCCTGGAGCCGCGACCGGGCCGTCGTCAGTGATGGCAGCCGCGCAGCCCAGCCAGCCCCAGGGAACGGGGCCCGGGGGACAGACTCTGCCGCCGACGAATGTAACCCTGGCGCAGCCGGCTATGTCCCTGCCTCCGCAGCCGGTCCCTGCAGTCGGCGCTTCTGCTGCGCAGCAGCCCCAGCAGTTCGCGTATCCTCAGCCTCAGATACCGCCCGGACATTTGCTGCCCGTCCAGCCCTCCGGCCAGAGTGAGTACCTGCAGCAGCACGTGGCCGGCCTGCAGCCGCCAAGCCCCGCGCAGCCCTCATCCACCGGCGCCGCAGCGAGCCCCGCCACGGCGGGTAGCCTTCCCGTGGGCACCGGCCAGAATGCCTCCTCGGTGGGCGCGCAGCTCTTGGGCGCATCTTCCCAGCCCAGCGAAGCCATGGCCCCCCGGACGGGACCAGCGCAAGGTGGGCAGGTCGCGCCATGTCAGCCGGCTGGAGTGCCCCCGGCTACTGTGGGAGGCGTGGTGCAGCCGTGCATGGGTCCTGCTGGGGCTGGGCAGCCCCAGTCCGTGCCTCCACCGCAGATGGGTGGCAGTGGTCCGCTGTCAGCCGTACCTGGTGGCCCTCACGCCGTGGTGCCCGGAGTTCCAAACGTGCCTGCAGCCGCGCCCGCTCCAAGCGTGCCTAGTGTGTCTACCACTTCTGTTACTATGCCAAATGTACCCGCGCCTCTGGCCCAGTCTCAACAGCTGAGCAGCCATACACCAGTCAGCAGGAGCAGCAGCATAATCCAGCACGTTGGGCTGCCCTTAGCGCCAGGCACACACAGTGCACCAACAAGTCTACCACAGTCTGACCTAAGCCAGTTTCAGACTCAGACCCAATCTTTAGTCGGGCAAGTCGACGATACTAGAAGAAAATCAGAACCCCTACCTCAACCACCACTTTCTCTCATTGCTGAAAATAAGCCTGTTGTGAAGCCGCCTGTTGCAGATGCCCTGGCAAACCCCCTTCAGTTAACACCTATGAACAGTCTGGCCACCTCTGTATTCAGCATAGCTATTCCTGTTGATGGTGATGAAGACAGGTATGGAAATCTCTATTTTAAATATTTGATAGAAATGCTTGGCCAACATTGTAGCTTAGGATGCAACTTTGGGAGATTTGTTGTCAACTGAGGCCCTTAGCATTTTTAAATACAAAATTTAGTGTTTGGTAAAATTGATTTAGATTGCTGATGTCAAAGGGTGTAGTGAGCGTATTGGTCATGTCACAGTTGTTTAAAAGCACTAAAATGGGTCAGGATGCAACATTGTTTACTCAAAAAAAAGTGAATTTAAGCTTAATCCTTACCATTTAATGGTGGTAGCTAGTATGTTATGCTCCCATAGAATTGTCCTTTTCTTACATATCAGTCACACTCGAACACTTAAGGCAGAGAGATTTGTCAGTGTGAGTTCTGAGGCTAAGACATAATATTACTTACAAGTTTTCCTTTCTGGAAAACCAGAAGGCCCTCTAGTGAAAAAAAAAAAAATCCATGTGAAGAATCTCCTCCAGTGTATCTGGAAAGGCTGGAGACATAGTGGTGAAATGTCAAACCCGGCTTTGAAGATCATACTTAGTTCAGCCTTTTGATTAAAGAAGGTACACCCAGAGACTTCTCTAAGATACTTTTTTTTGTTGTTAAGCAAAAACTGTACTGGAAAGATGTTCTTACCTTCCATCAGTCTATTTACTATAGGAAAGAGAGGTTGAGATCGATCCTTCAACTGTAGTGAAAGCTATAGTTCTTGAAATTTAAGAGTAATTTTTTAATAAAAGTGTAAATGTTAATAACTGGCTCCCTGTATTTAGGGATGCTTTTTTAATGGCCTGAATAAGAAGTGGTGTATTGCTACACCAATACCACAATAGCTGATGTTTGGTTATGGTTTAATGTGGATTTTGTGGTTTTGAGGAAATGTCACATGTGAATTTGAAATACATATTGCAAATTTTTAAAAGCAGACTCGTTGCAGTGTTTTAAAATTATATTTTAAAATTATAGAAAAAGTTTCACGAATTTCACAGACATTTCTTTGCTGGGGTTTTTGTTTAGCGAGAGGCTAATTTTAGGTGTTTTTAAAAGATGAAAACTGGTATTATGGATTTCCAGAATAATTAGTGTGTGGAAGAATACGATGACATATATTAAAGCTTTCTCTTTCTATGGTTTCTTCTGAGTTCCTTCAAGTTTCTTAACCCCCCGTTTCTGATTAGCCTTGTATTTTTGTTATATACTTCTGTTGGTTTGAAAAATACTCACTGAAATTCATTCATCTTCTCTGCTTTTTGTAATTTAAAGTTCATCTTTTTTTGTAGGTGACTTACTTATGGGGAGTCTTTCTTCACTTGACAACGCTTAGAGAACACCACGTGTCCATAAGTGCACTCAGCTAGCTAGTCATTGAGAAATTTTGTGTGGATGGGACTACCAAGTAAACTGATTCCACAAGCCACTCAGAAAAATCTGTCTACTTTTTATAGTTGCTCCCATTGTCATACACAGGGACACACCTGTAACACAGATTGAGTTTATTTTTTTGCCTTTGGTAATAATCAACAGGCATCTTCTCTTTTCTAGCTGCCACAAGCCAATTTTTTCCTGATAAGTTGGCAAATAACCTTTTCTTTCCTCTGTTCCTGTATACTGCCCCGTATCTCTTAAAGAAATGATGACTGGTTTCCTGACCTACCCCACTTTCTATACACACACACCCCTCCACCCAAGAATGCACCCAAGAATGCAGATTACGTTTTCCCTCCTCTTCACACCTCTCAGTTCACAGCATACATACTTAGGTTGCTCAGAACTTTAGTATGATGATAAGGCATGAAGCAGATAGTTCTGTTGATAGATGGAAATTGAAATGTATTTTTTAGGGTATGACATCAAAAATGCATTTATTTTTCCTCTTACTGTGTTAACAGTTGGTAATCTGAAGAATCTCATTTCCAAATTTGTGAATTTTTGAACTACAGATACTACTGTATCAGTGTTCTTATCAATTGCAACAGTTAATTCAGTGCAGGGGTTTTGATGTATGTGCAGTCCTATTTTAAACATGACACTTACCTCCCTCACCCCAATCATTTAAAATCTACATTGCTTACCAAATGTTCATTTCTAATTTTTGTTATAGTCTTTCATTGGTTTTTAACTTGACATGTTAGTTTCCAAGATGTAATCTTACACATTTGACTGTTTTGTCACTGGTCCAACATACCTGGTGAAGGAATAAATCCATTAAGTAGAAATAGTTGGGGTTTTTTTGTTTTGTTTTGTTGTGTTTTAATAGAAAGCCTTAGTGAAAAACAGGGCATTTTAAAATTTTGTGTTTGAAATTAAATAACAGTTTTCCAGGCATATGTTTAAATTACTGAGATGAGTACTTTTGAGGAGGCTACTATCTTAACTGAAAATTTTAATTTTAATGTGATTTTGGGTTACCGCCTTAAAATCTGCATACAGTTTTATATGCAGTCATTCAAATTTGAAATAAAACCAACTGGAGTGAGAGGTCTTGAGCAATTACGATTTAAACTTTGCAAGTAGTTTGACAAATTTCAGATCCTAAGGAAATATTTGTACATAAGATGTAGGCTTTTTTAAAAAAAAAAAAATTAGGACTTTAGTAAACAGTCTATTTCTTTGAGAAAAGGAAGGAAAATGGGAAATTAACAAAAAGATTGAGGTGGTTTAGGTTGATACATTGAAAACTCTATCTTGAGATTTTGGTTCCACTACCTAATACAAAGCTCTATATTGGCTTAATTTTTGAGATCATTTAGAATTAAAGAACTGGGCCTTACGGTGATACATCTTAATATTATCACACCTTTAAAAGGCTGATGGTTGTATATGCGGAAGGTTCTCAATTAGCATTGCCTATTGACTCTACGTTAATTACCATAAAGTTTATCTTTCTGGCCATTTTCATTAGAAAGGTTTATGGTCAGTTGTTGAGACTTTTCAAATTGATTTTGTGTAAACTGGTGGATGTAATGGTTGAAAATACAATTCTTAAATGTGTAGCTACTTTTATAGTGAACTTTACAACACTTGTTTAAACTGCATACACACTTAACAGTCTCCTATAAATGAGAGGAGGTCCAAAGTATTACTGGCCCTTTTGGAAAAGGACCACAGTACAGATCACTTTCCATAGATAGCCGACCAGTGTGAACTCTGTAGGCCGCATTCCAGGAACTCTTATGAATGGCTGCAATTGTGAGCTGTCATCTGTGGCCAAAAGACTGTTGAAAACCTGATTCTAAGGATCCTTTGGTGGCAGATATTTCTATGTCTTGTTAATGGTTTTATTTGTGTGGTTTGCTAATGACCACTGATAAAGTATTATACATTGTGAAAGTTAAGTGGTATGTCCTGGTATGTGCCATAAATACACATTTTGTTTGTACACTTATATATATTTTAAAATTCGGCTTTTGTTTTTTACTTGAAGTTTAAGTGAGAGGATTACGTAAATGTATAACAGGAGGCAGAACTGTCTCAATCTTAGACCTCTGTTACATGAAAGTCTCACTGAATTGTAGTCTCTAAAGATGGACATTTCTGTCTTGAATATGTTTCTTGGAAGCTGACATTTATCTGTTAAATTGTGAAGGTAATTTTGCTCTTGTAGGTTTACAGTTGATGTGTGAATTACATACTAGATACTATCTTAGGCTTATCTACATGTTTAAGAGTGTTCTTACTGAGGAGTTAGTAATAAAAGTGTAAAATCATATATATGTGATATTATTGTTTAGTATAAAAACTGATATTGATGTATTCATCAGGAGCGCCACATGGATTACTAAAATATACTTTATTCATAAACGTGGCTTGAAGTAAAAGGAAATGACAGTTTTCCAAAAAGGCTTATGATTTTCCGAAGTACCTGAAATTCCTGAACCGTGAGCTATATCTGTAGGAGTGTGGCCTTTTGTATTCACAGTGACACATATTGTATAAAATTTTATGTGAACTAAATCATATAGGCCAAACATTGTTAAATATTTTTAGAAAACATAATGGCTTATATGTGTGTGAATAATACAGATTCCAACTAACTATTTTAGTAACACTTGTTTTTTCTCTTTAGGAGATCACAACCCCTGAACTAAATCACCTTTATGAGAAGTCATTTTATATAGGACTGGTGGTAGGGGTATATATGTTCTCTACTTCCTGAGAATAAATATAATGCCAATTCATTTGTTATTTAAGAATCCTGGGCCAGGGGTGGTGGCTCATGCCTTGTAATCCCAGCACTTTGGGAGACCAAGGTCGGGATTGGTTGATGTTTGAGTTTGAGACTAGCCTAGGCAACATAGCGAGGCCTTGTCTCTACAAAACATTTAAAACTTAGCCAGATCTGGAGGCCCACACCTATAGTTTTAGCTACTTGGGGAGGCTGAAGCAGGAGGATCGCTTGAGCCCAGGAGCTGGAGGCTGCAGTGAGCTATGTTACAATATTGCACTGAAGCCTGGGCCACACAGCAAGACCCTGTCTGTAAAAAGAAAAAATAATTCTGATAGCACTAATTTCGAAATAGTGAAATACAGTACTGGATCTGTGAATCTGGTACTTCCCAATTAGGAATGGGAGTCTATCTGTCTCTGCACCAGAAAAGATCAGAAGCAGTTATGAACAAATGGCAGCCCCACCAATCAAGTAGTAAAGAAACCCAAATAAATCTGTTTCCTAATAGAGGAATGGTAGTTAGGAAAGTATAAAAGGATTCTGACCTTCCTTTCCTAAAATGGCAGGAGTTGGGGGTGGGGAAGTGTAGAATGATAGCAGATAACCAAGATGGAAGAAAATACAGTGGAATAGCATGAAATATAGTCTCAAAAGAAATAGGAACACTTGTGAATATTGAGGAACGATGTTCTAATTCTTTCTTTGAAGAATTGTTTTAGTCCAGTGTGTATTTCCTTTTCTGAAGATTCTGTTTATTTCTTAATTGCATTACTCTCTAAATACATGAGGCAGGAGAGGCCTTACAAAAGCAGGTCTGTCTGGTTAAACATAGCCTGAATGATATTCCCTAAGTAATTCCTTAATTGGAAAAGCATATTTTTAGTAAGAAATATTAATAATATTTAAGGGGTATGTGTAGCAAAACTCCTGATATTTAAGTGTATGGTTTTTCTTTATACTAAACCAATGGGCTTGTGATTTCAGGCTACTATTTTCAGTGATATTGTGTGAATTATTGAGTCCACAAAGAATATGTATACCTGAATCATTGGTATAATGTCTTTCCCACAGCAATTCTTGAACGTATCAAATTACTCAATATTTGTTATATTCTTAATCTGGCATTGCTTAGGGCAAAAACTGGGTCTGCCTCATAAAAAGATAGGAACAGTAGCCACTTTGCACCATTCCTATACATCGTTCCATGATTTTAGTAAGCATACTTTGATATATACTCTTCAAATTTGGCTTAGTAATATTAAAGGTGTATTGATGGATTGTTTCTTGTATGAAAGTATTGCATGAGTTCTGCTCTTTTTGTTTTTTTGTTTTTTTTTTTGAGGTGGAGTCTGGCTCTGTCACCCAGGGTGGAGTGCAGTGGCCAGATCTCAGCTCACTGCAAGCTCCGCCTCCCAGGTTTACGCCATTCTCCTGCCCCAGACTCCTGAGTAGCTGGGACTACAGGCGCCCACCACCTCGCCCGGCTAGTTTTTTTTGTACTTTTTTTTAGTAGAGACGGGGTTTCACGATGTTCGCCAGGATGGTCTCGATCTCCTGACCTCGTGATCCACCCGTCTCGGCCTCCCAAAGTGCTAGGATTACAGGCTTGAGCCACTGCGCCTGGCGAGTTCTGCTCTTAAATCAAGTGAATTAAATTTCATCTAGATTGCTTAGCTCAAATTTAAAGCCGCAAATCAGACTTAAATAATTAGTGTTTAGTATTTAGTTTGATTTCTTTGTACCCAAGCTAATTTTTGTTTAAAAAGAAAAAGTGCTTCCATCCTTTTAAGTTGTACATTTATTTGTGATGTTAAGTGAAAATTCTGGGCCGGGCGCGGTGGCTCAAGCCTGTAATCCCAGCACTTTGGGAGGCCGAGACGGGCGGATCACGAGGTCAGGAGATCGAGACCATCCTGGCTAACACTGTGAAACCCCGTCTCTACTAAAAAATACAAAAAACTAGCCGGGCGAGGTGGCGGGTGCCTGTAGTCCCAGCTACTTGGGAGGCTGAGGCAGGAGAATGGCGTAAACCCGGGAGGCGGAGCCTGCAGTGAGCTGAGATCCGGCCACGGCACTCCAGGCCGGGCGACAGAGCAAGACTCCGTCTCAAAAAAAAAAAAAAAAAGAAAATTCTGCAGATAATTTAGTTAATTTTATTAGAGTTTGCCTGGGACATATACCTATTATTAGGGTAGGCAGGACAAATAAGTAAAGTCTAAATGTTAAATTAAAGCTTCTTTTCCCATAAGCTTTACTAAAATTTGTCTAAAGAATATTGCCTTGTAGAAGATGGAGTTTGTGATTAATGTGTCAATTATTATAAATAATGATGGCATAGTTTTAAATGTTAGTGTTAGGCTCTTCATCTTCATTATTACACAAGTATATCATTTAATGTGAATAAAGGATTCCCAAAGCTAAGTGTAAAGCCCTCTAGTTTCTAAAGTAGAGTTAGTATTTAGTTTTTATCAAGTGGTTTTATATGTTAAAGCAAAACAAATCTTTGCTTGGTATACTGTCTACCTAGTCTTTGAAGACAAAACAAAGGAGGGAGGAGCTATTTTGATCAAATAAAACCAATAGCATGTTTAATTATGTGTTAATATATGTGAATGACCATTACAGAGACAGTGGAGTCAGACATACCTGGGCTAAAATCTAACTGCTGTATTTGACCTTGAGCTAGTTGGCGTAGATCCCTTGTTTCCTCTTATGAAAAATGGGGATTGTACCTACCTGGGAGAGTTTTAAAGTATTAAATGATGTATGCAAGTAATTGGAACAGTCTGTAACATAATATATCTGGCAAACGTATGTCACAGAAATGTTAGTATTTCAGTGTCCAAACTGTTCTCCCAGATCACCCCTTCACATGCTATAAATCATACCAAGAATATTCCATTTTAGTATGAAAGCATAATTGTATGGTATGGTTGTAGTCAGAAAAAAGGAGATGATGTTTTAGTGCAGAGGAGTCATGATGTTGTAAGAAGTATGGGGAATTGTGTTCCAGTCATGGCTCTTCTATCATTTAGCTGGTTTCTTTGGTCAAGTCATTTCACTTGTCTGTTTTTCTTTTTTGAGACTTTGTCAAATTTTAAGATTTCTTCTAGCCTTATGTATATGAGACCATACATACAGGTGTGCTTCATGAGAGAACAGCAAACTTAAACCTTGTCACCCCTTTCCTGCCACTTGACTATTGTGTGGCAATAAATGAAGTTTGCAAATACTCATTAAGTATGTTGATGGCCCAAGAAAACATTTAAAACAGCATATCAGTCATTCAGCTTTCATGATGCTCTGCGAGTAGTGAGCACTGGAATATAAATATGAGACTATCCTGCCCTCCTAGATCTCAGGCATTTTCATCATCATGAAAATGATGATCAGATGTGTACTTTGACATCATTGTAGGTGGTGATGGAGTAATATAAGGTGCTAATGGGAACAATTTGAGACGTCGGATCAGGTTGGGATTGGGAGGGTAGTAGACTTCTATTTAAAAATTATTCTCTGCCTAGGTATTTATATAGTTCAAAACTCAAAATGTATAAAAGAGTAAAATTGAAAGCCTCTCTGCTTTCTCTGTCCTCTAGCCACCCAGTTTGTCCTTAGAAGTACCCATTATTACTTGTACATTCTTTTGAGGCTAACTCTTGAACTAAATCTTAAAATGGTCATTCAGATTAGGTCACTAAGAAAAGAAGGGGATAGTTTTCCAAGCAGAGATAAAAGGCAGTTTGTATAATGATTTGTGAAAGAGTGAGAATCTGTCGTTTGGAAAATGGTATTATTAATTTGACAGGAAACCAGAGTGAAGGACTTAAATGTCATGGTAAGAAATTC
>NW_012118265.1:3868753-3922897 GCF_000951035.1 Colobus angolensis palliatus
TGTTAGCCAGGATGGTCTCGATCTCCTGACATCGTGATCCTCCCGTCTCGGCCTCCCAAAGTGCTGGGATTACAGGCATGAGCCACCGCGCCCGGCCAGAAATTTAGATTTTTATAGTAAGTTGCTGTTAAAGGTGTTTATTGAAGCTTTTATTGTTAAAATAATGTATATCTTGAAATGATTTCAGTATCCTTTCAGTGATTATTGCATTTTAAATTATAATCTTATGATAAAGTTGTGTTAAGGGAATACCTTTGGAGTGCTGAGTCCCAAAAGTCAGAATTCTTATCTAATGAAATGTGCTAAATATTTTGGTACACCTAGCTCTAAGTTTAAGTATTTTGTTTCCCTCAATATTACCTTGATAATATCAGAACATTTGGTACATGTTGAGATACTCTACCAAAATTTGATTTATAGGCAGCATAATTTGGAAACTAACCCTGTATTAAACACAAAGGAAACTTACTTGTGTCAGGTCCTATGTGTATAGACTTTCATTTGATCTTTTCAACAATTTGTAAGAAAGTGGTTTCTTCCCTTCCTCCTTTCTTATGGTTTAAGGAAACAGAAACTCTTAGAATTTGAGTCACCTAGATATTGGGTGACAAAGCATAGACTCATATTCAGACCTTTAACCCAAAGCCTGTGCTTTTGAATATTCCGAGTTACAAATTTGTTTTATTACTTGGCAGACAGTAAGTTAGGAGGAAGGAAGAGCTACCATAGCCACTGATTTGTTGTGTTGTAACCCTTTACCTAAAGGATATTTTTAATCATTTAAATTCCCCAGATGATAATACTGGAGATGGTGGTTGTTGATCTTCCTCATATCGGATTTCCCTGGTTTCTATTTAGAAATCTCTGAAGTCATATTTTGGCATAGATAAGAGAAAGAGGTGTTTGTTGAGTGCTCAAGTACCTTATGCTTTAAGCGTTGACAATTTTTGTAGCTTAGTTTTGAGGTGTGGAATGTTTGTGTTTTTCTCCCTGTTGTGACTACAAAGTAGTATCTTGCAAAAACAGGTAGACATGCCACATGCTTTGAGTCATTTTCTGATGTAGCGTTTTGACTTACTTGGAAATTAATGTGATGGACTATTGAGTATATAAAGTCAGGGAGAAAAGAATATATTTTATTCAGTGATGTTGAAGAATGTTTACAACTAGGAAAACAGCATTTTTGTTTAGGTGGCTGAAGTACAGTGTAAACCACATGTCAGTCTTCCTAGAATTGCTTCATTGTCTCTATATTTAGAGTGGTAGTTTATATTAATATCGAATAAATTGTTAGACAGCTGGTTTCAAATTTTACTTCCTGAGTGGAAGAGAATTTGTGACCACAGCTGCATAAAAAATCAGTATTTCCTTCTAATAAAATATTTAATTTCAGTTGCCTCTTCATGCTTTCAGGTTTCATAGACTGTAACCTTGAAATGATCCCATTAACAGCCTTTTCCTTGGGCTCTTAATCTCCTCAATTTTATGCCATTCCAAAATAGAAGTCTCTCTGATGATCAAGTCCTTCAATCTTTACAGATGGCTCTTTTCCCTTCTACTTCCTTGATCAGTGATTTCACAGACTTGACTCCTTTAATCTATACTTGTTAATCAGTGTTTGGAGACTAATTATTGTTGCTGTTTGCTACAAATCCCTCAGTTTATGGATAACATCCCAGTTGAAGTATCCCAGAAACAAAATTTCATAGCTTATAAGACTGTCTACATTTTTACCTTTAAAATCTAGACTGTTTAAAGTTTTATGTAGTACATAGATTGTATAAATATGTACTATAGAAAACCAGGTACTGTGGCTTCTTCACTTTGAATGTATGTAGAGTGATTATTAATTGTTAGCTTTTTTCTGATTAAGTGTATTCTAATATGTTCTAAAAACTTTTGATCCATTTATACAGTATTTTATTTCACAGGTTCTTTCCACATCCCAGTATTTACTACTAACTACAAATATGTTTGTTTTTCACTTTTACATTTGTCTTAAGAGATATTTCACTATTCTGTAAAACTGCTGGAGTTTTATAACAAGTCATATGACTTCATTTGGAACCAACTTACCTGGAATATGAATTTGATTCAAATTAAATATTTATATTTCCAAAGTCAGGATCTAAAGCTCTTTTAAAGAGGCCAGGTGTGGTGGCTCATGCCTGTAATCCCAGCACTTGAGGAGGCCAAGGCGGGCAGATCACCTGAGGTCAGGAGTTTGAGACCAGCCTGGCCAACATGGTGAAACCCCATCTCTACCAAAAATACCAAAAATTAGCTGAGTGTGGTGGTGGTCACCTGTAATCCCAGCTACTCGGGAGGCTGAGGCGGGAGGATTGTTTGAACCCAGGAGGCAGAGTTTGCAATACAGCCACGATTGTGCCATTCCCCAGCCTGGGTGACAAGAGCGAAACTCTGTCTCCAAAAAATAAATAAATAATAGTTATTTTTAAAGAATATCATCTCTATAAATATATTGTGAGTACTCTTTAATGAATTTTGAATTGTAGACTTGAAGAATAACTTCCAAGTACTCTCTTTCTTATTCTTTTGTATATACTACCTTCCTCTCTGAGTCACTCCATTTAAACTGGAGGTTTCCAAACAGACCTTTGAGGAGAGCAAACTAGTTCCCATATGTTCCTGGGCAAGCCTGTTTTTTTTTTTTTTTTTTAAAAAAAAAAGAAACAACCACCAAAAAAAACCAAATTGAATGTTCAGTTGGTTCAGTTTTCATTTGATTTGGCAGACTGACTTCTAAATACAGCGAAAAAAGTGGCCTGACAAATACATCTTAAGAGGATGTAAGCCGTTAAACAGTAGTTAGAAACCTCTTAAGCTTTTCTTGTTATTAGCAGGTCTAATCAGTGTCTTTGATTGCCTTAGACCTAGTTAGGAGAAAAGCGGAGAAGGGGTTAAAAGAATAGAAAGGAGTTGAAGTAGGGCAAGCAATGAGAAATACACATACTAGTCTCCTAATTAATCAAACAGTTACTTTAGTGATTATCTGGCATCTTGGAAGTCATTTTTTTTAATTGTACTAATAATTCTGCACAGAATTTAAGGCTGTTAATAGGACCCCAGAATTGCCGTGTTGTATCTAAACCTCATTTTGTAGATTAAAATAATAGCTATTAAGGATCCACTGTATGCCAGGAACTTTACGTTTAGACTCAGTTCTTCAGCCATCCTGCAAAGCTAGGTAGTAATGTAACCAGTTAACAGATAAAGAGACAGACTTAAAGAGGTCAAACTAATGCTGCTATGTGTTTAGTGTAGTGGTTTAAGAGCATAAACTCTGGAACTAGATTGCCACCTACTAGCTCAGTGATGTAAGCCAAGTTACTTCTATCTGACCCAGTTTTCTCATCTATGAAATGGGAATAGTGGTTCCTACCTCTTAGGACTATTGTCAAAATGTAGTTAATGAGTGTAAAGCACTTAAAATAGTGTGAGGTACCTAATAAACACATTCTTAACCACTGCTGTTCTGCTACAAAGTTATATGGCAAAGTTTTTGTTAGCTTCCAGACTTACAGGTTGAAGGTGGGGGAAGACTATGAAAGCGTGCTGAGGAGGAGGGAACAAGTTTGTCAGAAGTTTAGGTCCCCGTGGAACCAGTCCCTAGGTAGGAGGTGAATCATACTTACTGGGAGATAGTCCAGAAGAGCCCATCAGTTAAGAGTCTATGGTGATAGCCCTAGGGAATGTATCCCTAGGGAATGTTAGAAATGAAAAATAATTACGATAAATAGGCTGTTACCCCTTAAAGTAGTACAGTACCAATGCTAGAATTAGAAAGCTGCCAAACAATTAATTGCAGCACCATTTTTTGCCCTAGACGAGAAAAAAACACATATAAATAAATGGGTTTTGAAGGTGGAAATGTGTCAAGTCCAACCCAGGAAAGAACTCTTCATTGTTAATTATCAAACCTTTGCTACTTTTAACAGAGCCTAAGAAAAGTTTTTACATTGTGAAGAAGATATAGCTTAACTTACTTTATATGGATACTCTACCTGAGAATAGCCTTGTTAAACTGTTAAACAAGATAGGTATTTATAAAGGCATTTGGTACAGAACAGTGTTGATTAGGCTATGAATTAGTCACATTTATATGCACACAGAAAATTGGATGCTACTTAGTATTTAGTTTCATCTGCATTACCTCTTTATAACTGTGATCCTGAATTATTGTTGAAGTCTGCTGGATTTTGTCCAGTTTTTAATTTCTTTCGAAGTGTTGTTTTAAGCAAACTTACGTGGTTTTTAAATCTTTTTATTATTAAAAGTTACACTATTTTAGAAATCTAAAATCTTCCATCTTCTTTTGAAAAGTAGTGATTATACTGTACGTTCTCAACCTCATTTCCATTTGATTCTCGGATCTCACAGGAATCCTTCAACTGCTTTCTACCAAGCGTTCCATTTGAACACGTTACAGGAATCAAAGAGCCTCTGGGATAGGTATGAATATATACATATGGAATGCATACATGCAAAACTGTATGCATGAATTGCTTTGCACTGTACTGGTTTCTCATCATTTAAACTGATCTTTGTTATTTTATGGGGGGTAAATCACATGGTATCTAGCATGGGACAAAGCAGCAAAATAAACCAAAAGGACAGTCTATATTTTATATAGAAAATAAACATACTTTTCTGCATCCTGTGTACTTTAAGTTTATATTTCTGAAGGGTTCATATTGTGTTGAATTTTTGATATGAAATAGTCACTTCCCCAGTGTATTTTAATGGAAATGCATATTCTATAAAATAAACTATATTTTAATTTTTGTGCTACTTTGTTTTTTTTTTTTTCCTGTAAAAGCCATAGTGATTCAAAGCAAAATGTTATTTCAAATTATGAAATTGGAGGAGGAACAAGACCAAGGTATCAAAGTAATCATTGTTTAATTTTTGGCAAGAAACCTTAACTTCAAGTTTGTTTGCTAGAATTCACTAGGTCTGCATTACTGATTTGTAAGCCCCTAAAACAGTTTGCTTTCTTACAGAAATGCTATATAGATTTTACTGTTAACTTTTAAAAAATACAGAATGAAGTCTTGGAGTTCTTTTATGGCAAAAGATACTTTGGTTTATCTTTCTGCTTAACACACATTTTAAGTAGTGTATGCTCTGTTCAATCGTTTTGCTGAATATTTATTAGCACTCCATCATTTTGTGTTTAGTTAATAGAAGTTGAGTTCAAACAATGTTTTTAAAATTCACACAAAGCTCGTTAGATTCTTTTAACTCTGCCTGGCAACGCATTTGTGTCTTCTGCCATAGGTTTGGATAACACTCATGAACTCAACTCCATCTCTTTCATTAGAAAAGTGTATTGCTAAGTGCATGTACATGTCATATTAAGACATGATACACATTGCCTAGAAATGCTAAAACAGTCTTAATTCTTTGGCTTGATTTGCTTGTGTGTGTCACTCTAGGGAAATAACAGGGTTTTTTTTGATGGTGTGTTCCAGAAATGTTTTTAAACAGTTACTTTTAGAACAAGAAGTTTTAAAATTTGTAGTACCATGTTTATAAAATAAATTTTTAAATAGTTTTCTAGCCATTTAAATTAATACATAAATGTAAATTGTGAGATGAAATAAACATGAAGGTTTAATCATTCAGATAGTTTTCCAAATGTAGCCAGAATGTGAGTACTTTGGAGTATGCTTTATAGTTTCCCTTAGAAAAAGGAAAAATAGCACTCTGTTTAGAAATGTAATAAGAGTAGCTTTCAAAAGTTTGATGATTTATTTCAAATAGCTAACTTTGAGCTGTCATGGTGTCGATACGAATGATATATATTATTTTTATCAGTGTAGAAAAGTTTGAGCTATATTTTTAATAATTTGAATCTAATATTGAAAGGTTTATTTTGTTTCATAATAAAACAACCATAGAAGGTGCCTGTACATCATTTGTTGTTACAGCTAAATACTCCTTATATGTTTTCTTTTTTAGATACCAGAACCTTTTAAGTATCAGAAATGAGGCAGGTTTTGTATCTATGGTTTCTCATGGGTTGAAAATACTTATTTTATCTTCTCCTTGGAGCCTGTTGTTCAGAGCCAAAGAAGTTAGTGGATATTTGTCTGTAGTGTGTTAATGCCAAAATATAATAAAATCAAAATATAATCAGATCAGCCATTCTTCACTGTAAATTGGCCTTGTTCATACTAAGGTGATAAGCCCAACCCAATAGAAACTGGCTAGTGGCTTTCTTTGAACTTTTCAACTAGCTTATTAAATTTTCCATTGAGAGGAGCAATCATGGCTAACTTTGTTAGTTTTAATAATCTACACTTTCAGTTGGTAACTACAGAATTACTGATAGGTATATCAGCTGATAAAGTATCGTGAGACCGTTTATTCCTTGCAAACGGGTTGAAGATTTATGTGTGTTAAGCTTTAAAAAATATTAAATATAACTTCTGACCTTGTTTGTTTTGGATATTACCAAATTACATTGTTCATTTTTACTCTTATAAATTCAGGATTTTTTATTTTACTAATTTGTCAAAGAGGTATTTGGCAGGGATGATTCTACTATTAAAGAGAGACGTTGACTGGGCGCAGTGGCTCATGCCTGTAATATCAGCACTTTGGGAGGCTGAGGCAGGTGGATCACCTGAGGTCAGAAGTTTGAAACCAGCCTGGTCAACATGTTAAAACGCCATCTCTACTAAAAATACAAAAATTAGCTCGGTGTGGTGGCACGCGCCTATAATCCCAGCTACTCAGAAGGCCAAAGCAGGAGAATTACTTAAACCTGGGAAGCGGAGGTGGCAGTGAGCTGAGATTCCGCCATTGCACTCCAGCCTGGGTGACAAGAGCGAAACTCCATCTCAAAAAGAAAAAGAGAGATGTTTGGGAGTTTAAGGGACTGCAAGTCCCTAACGTTATCTTCTACATTATCTATTTATTTTGAGGCATAGATTTGTCTCCCTATTGCTAGATAACAAATTTTAGGCTCCTATTTATGAAATGTTGGAAATCATTTTCAGTAGGGGCAGCTTTTAAGTGCCCATTTTCAGTAAAGCTGCCCTAAATAGCTGAATATCCCTAGTTTGATTTTGCCTAACTAGAAAGACAAGAATCTCCTTTTTTCCCCAGGAAATCTTTCAATGTAGCAGAATATCTTTTAAAATATAAGTAACTAGTGTACCTTTCTCATATTGACTTAAAGTTCTCTAATGGCCCCTTTGTTTCCTTCCATATTTAAATTATAATTGGCAAATTAATAGACTTTTCACCAAGCAGCCTGCCTCTGCCTGTATTTAGATACTTCTCCTTGCATTTATATCCAGTGCTTTACTCAGTTATTGTACTAAAATTGAAGCTACCCTCAAGCCTTCCTTTCCCTTTTTCTGTAGGTGCCATCATGGTTTCTGTCTTCTCTGTTTGCCATTTGCCTCTGCAATGCAAATTAAGTCCTCAGGGAATCAGTTAGCTGAAACCATCTTCAAATGTAGGGACAGTAGATACTGATAACTCAAAAATAATCCAACCCTTTCTTCAGTAGCCCAAACTGTTTTTGAGTTGACTCTTTACTAAAGTAAGTACTATAACTGCCGTAGCTTTCTGGGAGATTATCTTATTATGGAGGAGTTAATTTTTCATGAGATCCTAGCCTATTGGTATTTCAGAATAGTAACTTTAAAATTTGACTTCCTATTTTCTAAACAACAGTTTTCCAAAGTTATTACTTGGCATTGCTTTGTTAAATTGGCAGAATTAGTTTAGAAACCTGTCCTGATGATCACTGGGGTGTAGGGAGCAGGTTGTCTTTGGGAGTCCTTTGTTTACAAAACCTCAGCGTAAGAATTTATAGCAAACAATTTTACCCTCTTCTAAATACCAGGTCACTAAAGTAAAGGAGTACTAAAGGGAAGAAACTTCAGCTAGACTAAAGGAAGAAATTAGGTAGCTTGTAAGGCTTTAACCTTATTGATAAGCACTTGCAGAGCTTTTGTCTTCATTAAGAAATGCATAAGTGTTGTTAAAACAAGTGAGAGAACAGTTGCTAGGTGTACATCCCCTTGAGTCTGCTTGTCTATCCTTATGATAACATCAGTATTTAGAGAGAAGTTTATAAGGAAAGTAGTAGAGATGGTTTATTAACTTAAAATGAAAGTCTAGTAAGTTTATCCTAAATTTTTTCACTAGATAATTGATCTCTCAGATTGTTTTCTACAGTGATTATTCACTTACATTTATTACCTCTAATTTTAAAATTATTGGGTAAAAAAAGTCTTCTTATTTCAATAGCCTCAAGTATTTTGTGTAGGGAACGCCTTCCAGTATTTCCTATCATTGTTCCCTATGAGATGTTTTTGAAGCTAGGAATAAATTAGAACTAAACTGCTTGTATCATAAATACCTTTGGTACCATATGAGACAATTTATTTTGTTTTGCTCATCTCTAAGAAGCTTGGCTCCATCATGAACATCCACCAGTACTTGTTATCTCAAATGGTAAAACTCAAGTTGTACAACTTAGCTGATCTAGTTTTTGAATGCTTGGTGATAGGACTTGTTAATTTTTTTATTGAAGTATAATTTGTATCAGAAAAGTGCACCATTCATAAATACATAGCTCTAATTGAACACACCTGTGTAACCAGCACCCAGCTCAAGACTTAGAATATTATAAGCCCCTTTCATGTCCTCTTCATGCCCCCCATCAGTCACTTCCCCTCCCAATCCTAATTTCTAATGTGTTATATATGTAGGACCATACACTATGTGTTTTGTGTCTGACCTCTTTCATCCAGTATTATATTTGAGATTCATCTGTATGGCTCTGCATAGTTGTAGATATGAACTATATAATTTTAAAGAATCACTCAAGTAAGTTATTTGTTGGAGATTGGTATTGGTTAGATGTTCTCTCCTAGTGATTATGCATAAGTATCTTGAGGATATGTACCTGAACCATTTTGTGATCAACCCCAACAGATTCCTTACTAATTTGTATCTAGTACTTACATAATTTATTATCTGATTATATTTCAACCAATTCCACTAAAAGACGTCTAGTAGAGGATAGGCCAGGAAGCTAAAAATTAATAGAGTATAGCTTTTTAATGATTATCACCTTTTATTCTTCCTCCCTCCCTCTTTCCTTCCTTCATTTCCTCCTTCCTTCCTTCCTTCCTTCCCTCTCCTTCCTTCCTTTTATTTTACTTTTTAATCTGAAATAATTTTAAAGTTGCAAAAATAGTGCTGAGGGTTCTTGTATGTCCTTTACCTAGTTTCCCTTAATGTTAACATGTTGTACAACCTTAGTACAATTATCAAAGTTAGGAAGTTAACATTGATAGAATACTATCAACTACAGATCTTATTTTAATTTTACCAAGTTTTCCACTTTTTTAAGTGTCCTTTTTCTGTTCCAGGATCCAATTCAGGATTCCACATTGTGTTTAGTCATTATGTCTTCCATTTTAATTTGTAACATAGCACTGTTCCTTTATTGAACATAGTAAGTACCAAGTCTGGTCTGATTGGTGTGGAGAGTCAGTTAAGTAAGGTTGCCTCCAAATTTCCACCTTTTCTGCAGTGCTTACTACAGTTGCTATTCTCACAGGACTCTTTCGTACCACGTATATAAATATTTTCATCAGTAGTTTAATCTGTAGTTCTTAAGTGGGGAATGGGACAGGCCCAGGGTAGGAGGGGCAGGTAATCAGTGGTACTTAGAGGATGAAAGCTTTATATATTCATTCTAAAACTCACTTTTGAATCTCTGATTTAGATGGAAACCTCAGGGTGTGGTTGTGTTCAGATGACGTTAAATCAAGGAAGTGACAGCCATTGAGGATGACAGCATTTATATATATATTTTTTTTTTTTTTTTTTTTTTTTTTTGAGGCAGAGTCTCGCTCTGTCGCCCAGGCTGGAGTGCTGTGGCCCGATCTCAGCTCACTGCAAGCTCCGCCTCCTGGGTTCACGCCATTCTCCTGCCTCAGCCTCCCGAGTAGCTGGGATTATAGGCGCCCGCCACCTCACCCGGCTAGTTTTTTGTATTTTTTAGTAGAGACGGGGTTTCACCGTGTTAGCCAGGATGGTCTCGATCTCCTGACCTCGTGATCCGCCCGTCTCGGCCTCCCAAAGTGCTGGGATTACAGGCTTGAGCCACCGCGCCCGGCCAACATTTATAAATTTAACTGAAACAAATACAGAAACCAAGAAATTGGAAGAACTTACATGTAAATTCAGGGAGGTTGAAACCTAGGTTGACTAGTTATAGCAAAAAAAAATACTTAGATATGTGTGTTAATGGCATTTTGTAGTATTGGTTAGCAAGTGACAGGGCTGCCACAAGAACTAATGTGATTTTAGGTGATGTTTCTAGAACTAGAGTAAGAAATGATGGTGACTAATCTGTTGTACTCCATTTCTGCAGAATAGTTGTTCTAAATACAAAACTAACTAGAAAACCAAATTTCTTTATACTCTACTTGCACATCCAGGGGTATTTCAATAGGCAGACCTGAGCAAGCTTACTAAAAGTAAACCAATCCCTTGGGAAATGGTCTTGCCATCACTGTCTTCCTGTCTGTTAATCAAGGATGCTGATTTTAAGTGAAATTTAGTTTTAGTTACTTTAAAATGCCTACGCTGGAGTTTTATTTCCCCCACTTTTCTAAATGGAAAAGAAGAGGTAAGTACAAGCATTGGAATTGAACTCATTTACTTGTTTTGTCATTATTGGCTGTGATTATCAGTAAACCTTAAAGAGCTGTGTATTTGCTTAAGGAATGGAAGACTAGCAAATTATTCTGCTCTTTTAGGAAAGAATTCCATGTCAGAGGCAGTAAATGTTGGTCTGAATAGAGAAACCAGTGGAGCTTCCCTCAGAAGAAAATGAGTGACAGTAAGCTTATTTGGAAATGAGAATTGCCGTAGATAGTGGTGGTAAATGAAGCCCTACAAATAACTAGGCACCAGTTATCACCATGCTGATCATTTCAGCAGCATCTTAAAAACTAGTGAATTCTTCATACCCAGGTGCCAAGTGGAGGTAGAGTAACTCATGGAGAGAAATAACTACACATTACAGACTGACTGGCAGAATTTAAGGTTAACTTCATTTAGAAATCGTGGACTATATATATAAATGGGCATCATCAGTCTAGGTCACAGTCATAGGACCATAGGGAAAACCAGGCCTCCAAGTTTTTAAAAGCCACATGGTTGGTTATGAAATTGATGCTCTCAAAATAGAATTCAAATTCTTGTTGATCTGGAAATAAGAGTAGTATGTAGGAAAGAAATACAATTGTATGTAGAGTGTAGTGAATGTAGGTCATTGGAACTTTAATGAAAGATGAAAGAAGCCACTTAAAACTGTTTGAAACCCGTGCCTACAATGTTCTGAAAAGCTACTTGGGAAGCTCAGTAAAGTATTAGATGCTTGGTCATATTATAAAGTAGTCTGTTTACCAATACATGTTTGTCCCGAATTATAGATACTTGCTGTTTAAGGCATTTTCCTGTTACTATCTTAAGTGGTCTTAGATCACCTTTTCCATCCAAAAGACTCTAAAACCTTAAAAATCTCACTTTTTTAGAGTAGCTCTGAATGAATCTAAGGGAAAATATCAGGAACGTTTGCAATTACTTAGCAAAAGTTTGTTCTCCTGTAATTAAATACTAGAAGAAACAGTAAGATTTAGTAACATCTTTCAATGAGCTTCGTGTTAATATGGAAAACAGTAAAGACATTATCACGTGATTGAAAGTGATAACATATAAAATGTAAGCACTTCATGTCTCTCAAGTACAGCTGGAGGGATTGGTCAAAGTTTCTTCAAGAGGTGGCTTTTGAGTTGGAAAGTGGGTAGAATTTGGTCACGCAGAATTAAAGAACTGAGGGGAAGGGAACATTTCAGTTAGAGGAAATACTGTGCACCACTATGAAAGTACTGGGCTTATATGATAAGGATAAAATTAAATTTGGTGGGTGTATAACATATTTGAAGACAGGAGAGGAGAGCGGTTAGATGAGAGACAGTGATTCTAGAAAGGTACTGAAGCCTGGATTAGGCAGTGGGGATGAGATAGGAATTGCAGGATTTTACAACTGATTGGTCATGATAGGGGAGCAGTCGAACCTGACTCCAAAGTGCCAAACCTAATTGACTAAGGGAATGCTGGTATTGTTAGGA
This sequence comes from Colobus angolensis palliatus, assembly GCF_000951035.1. NCBI lineage: Eukaryota > Metazoa > Chordata > Mammalia > Primates > Cercopithecidae > Colobus > Colobus angolensis. The sequence goes on from NW_012118265.1 coordinate 3,880,951, forward strand.
AGTATTAGTGAAAGAATTAGTTTGGGAAGGAGGAAGTAGTGATGAGGTTTTTGGTTTTAGCTGTTTTTTGGATAAGTACATCCAAAAAACTGGCTGGTACAAAGTCAAAGTGAAAATATTTGGCGTGCAGCTGAGGCTGCAGACTTGCAGCTTGATACAGAAATTAAAACTAGTTGAGATTTAAGAATGTTTTAGAGTTCAAGCTTTAGGAAAGGCCAAGGTTGCCAAAGATTAGAGTAGGGTAAAGGGTCAAGCCAGGACCTTGGGCAATATCACCTGTATTTAGAGAACAGAAGGAAGTCTGAAGAGGGTGATTGGTCTTAGAGATTAGAACATTCTGAGGATATTATTTTCCAATCAAAAAGAAGAGAAATGTGAATCTTTATTTTGAAATAATTTGAAATTTACAGAAAAATTACAAGAATAGTGCAGAGAATTAAATCTTCTTACCAAGATTCAATGTTTGTTAACATTTTGTCATATTTGCTTTATCATCCTAACATACTATTTTAGGAACTACTAACAAGGTGAAACCCCATCTCTACTAAAAATAGAAAAATTAGCCAGGCATGGTGGCAGACACCTGTAGTGCTGGGTACTCGGGAGGCTGAGGCAGGAGAATGGTGTGAACCCAGGAGGTGTAGCTGGCAGTGAGCCGAGATTGCGCCACTGCACTCCAGCCTGGGTGACAGAGTGAGACAACGTCTCAAGAAAAAAAAAAAGTAGATAGGAAGTACCATATCCATTTAACTTCAATACTTCAGCGTATGTTTCCTAAGAAGATTATTCTCCTAACAACAATATAATTACCAAATTCAGGGTATCTTGTATTAATGTGCTGTTATCAAATACAAATATACAGTGCATATTCAGATTTTGTCAGTTATTACAATAATATCCTCCATAATCATTTTTTAACCTGTTAGAAGAGCCAGTATAGGTTCACCAATTATACTTATGTTGTCTTTTTCCCCTCCTGTCTTGTTTGCATATGTGAGTACTTGTATTAGTCACCTATAGGATTATTTAAAATTTAGATATTTACAAAAAAGGCAGTATTAACGTTTTGGATAAAATACTAGAAAAAAATGTATTTGCTTAGCTAGTTTCTATTATTGGAAGTATTGGGAGGCAAGGGAGTACTGCCTAAAATCCAGCTGAAACAACTACTAGAATTGGTGAAGTTTTATAAGGGGAGGTCTTTTATTGCTCAAAGTTGGGGTGGTGGGTGGCAAGACTAGGAGAACATTTGTATATTAATGTATCCGTTACAATAGAAATTGAAGTATATTCATGTACTTCCCTTTCTGTACTGTGATTTTTGTATGTATGTATTAAATTGGGCTTTTAATTATTTTGAGTTGGAAAAAATAGTATAATCTTAAAGACATTTTACATCACCATTTGGGTTTGCAAATTATGTATTGCTATCCTTTATATTCTGTTGTATCCTCTTAGTTTTATTCTGGTAGTTGTGTTAGGTGTCTTGTCTGCTGTGAGATTTTTAACCACAAATCCAAATCTCATTATTTGAAGTGGTGTTTCACTGGACCCTAAACATCTCTTCTCTAAGCTTTTCTATGGCTAGCTGAAGTGGGACACTAGACATTCTGACATCTATTTTCAGCACATTACTAGATTTCAGAATTGGCAAAGAGAAATTATTTCTTAACTGCTCACCCACCATTATATATGCTTTCTGCTAATATGTCTACCACCTTCCTCTTTAGTAAATTTAATATGTTATTTAATAAATTTCTCAACCTAAGTCATCCCAGCCTATTTTGAGATGTTTTGATAATTATTTTCAGGTGAAATTTGAGAAACAGTTTTGAAAAAGGTGGGAATAGCTGGTAAGGTCTCTTTGTTATTTATTTATTCATTTATTCAATTCTTTTAACTTTTCATCAAGTAGATTTTAAGTAAACCAAGGCTTTGAATAGAACAGAAAAGTGTATGTATGTGTGTACATATGATCTAATTTGCCAAACTCAATGTATTTTTTTCTACAGAATCTAAAATTCTATTGCAGAGCTTTAAAAAAAAAAACTAACTGAACTTGTTCAGACAAGAAGGAAATTTAAGGAACCTGGAATTGTTGAACCAGGATAAACATAGAGCATCTTTTTGGGTTTTGTCGTTCTTGTTGTTTTGTTTTTCCATTCTAGTCCTCAGCAATTTAAAATTTTAAGTTCATACCTCTTCAGTTGTGTTAAAGTCCACAGTTGGGCAACCTTTTGGGAAGAAAGAAATATTAATGGAATTATTTTAATTTTTTATTTTGATTAAGATTTGGGGTGGTAGGTAGAGGTAGAAGAAAGAGATGACTGAATGTATTCTAGCCTGACATTCTTTTAGTTTGTGTGCCTAAACATGCTCATAATATTCCAAGTTACTCAAATCAGGGAATATATTAAATTTTTGTGATTGATACAGAGCTTTTAAATGCCTTAGCTTACCAAAAATTAGCTCCTGTGTTTAAGCTTTAGTTGGCTACTTCTAAAGTATTTTTCATATTTGACAGAAATAAATTTAAATAAGTGATAATAATTTAGAGTTTATCCATTAGTAAATATCCTTAAGAAATAACATTTTTATGCCAGTTTATCCCCCAGTTGTTTCAAAGTTTGAAGATTGTTGGTTATAAATACTAAAAGATTTGGAAGGTGCTATTGTATTTTTCACTTCTTAATTGTGTGATATTTGGCCCAAAAATAGTGGTGTCTTCACTAAGTTAAAGTATGTATGCGGGCAGCATGGCTGTCAGTGTCCCCAGCTATTTATATGGCCACATATTGAGAATTTTCTTTGTGACTCCAGTATCAATACTAATGGTGGTATCCATAGTAACTATATATTTTCTACCAATAGCAAGATGTTCAGAATATATGTAACCTTTGTCGTAGAAGACAGAAACATCTTTCTACGTATCTGCCTGCTAATGAAGTATATTTTCCCTAGTCCTACACACTATTGGAAGGGGAACAAAGAGGGAAAAGAGTTGCAGTGTCTGGCTGATAACACTCCTGTTCACAGTGATGCTAACCATTGGTCTTCAGAAAATTTCTGCGTTTATTTGTAGTAGCTGTTTTTATTTTAGATAGTACTTAGTCCAGAAAATGTTGCTAAATGTGTTTTTCTAGAGTGGTCGTAACTACTTTTGTTTCAAGAAATAAGAGATACCATCTCTTCAAAAAGCATAATATATTACAGTCTCTTTACAAGTTCTATTTCTCCCGAGCATGATGGCTCATGCCTGTAATCCCAGCACTTTGGGAGGCCAAGGTGGGCAGATTGCTTGAGCTCAGGAGTTGCGTCCAGCCTGGGCAACATGGCAAAACCTCGTCTCTACAAAAAATACAAAAATTAGCCGGGTGTGATGGCGCATGCCTGTAATCCCAGCTACTTGGGAGGCTGAGGCATAAGAATTGCTTGAACTCACAAGGTAGAGGTTGCAGTGAGCCGAGATTGCACCACTGCACTCCAGGGCCACAGAGTGAGACTCTATCTCAATAAATATATAAATAAATGTTCCATTTCTGGAGGCTTTTTTTTTTTTTCTTTTTGAGACAGAGTTTTGCTCTGCCACCCAGGCTGGAGTGCAGTGGCACAATGTTGGCTCACTGCAACCTCTGCCTTCCAGATTTAAGTGATTCTCTTGCTTCCCGAATGCTGGGATTACACGCGCCACCACCACACCCTACTAATTTTTGTACTTTTCATAAAGACGGGGTTTCAGCACGCTGGCCAGGCTGGTCTCAAACTCCCGTCTTCAAGTGATCCACCTTGCCCTGGCCTCTCAAAGTTCTGGGATTACAGGTGTGAGCCACTGTGTCCAACCCAAATATTCAGCTTTCTGTTAACAAAACATGCGGTTCCTTATTATACATATATTTGAGTGTTATGTAACTAGCTTACCCTTACTTTGATTTTCCGTTTTTAGAGGGAGCTCTACCTTTAATTTCAATATCTTTTTCCTTTGCCTTCTTTATAAGCTGTTTCTACTCCTTTTGAAAGGATCAAGTGTATAAATCATTTGAAAGTAAGCATGTTAAAAATACCAATAGCCTATCTTCTTAGAGCTGTTTTTCAAAGCTGTATTAATGAAATTCTTAAAGTTGTATATTTTGTGTTTCTTCTACCAATAGGTGCATTTGATTTAATGCATAAATACCCAACACTTTATATATGTATATACATGTACTTATGCTTATATATGTATGTGTATATATGTACATATGCTTATATATGTGTATATATATGCTTATATATATTTAGTTTCTGGTATAGCTAATTGTGTCTTAAATGATATCTTGGATCAACCACAGATAGATGAAGTTTCTTGTCATTGTGTGTTGTGTATCTTTTTATATGTGTCTTTTTTATTTTATTATTTTTTTTTGAGATGGAGTCTTGCTCTGTCACCCAAGCTGGAGTGCAGTGGTGCGATCTTGGCTCACTGCAACCTACACCTCCTGGGTTCAAGCGATTCTCCTACCTCAGCCTCCTGAGTAGCTGGGATTATGGGCGCCCACCACCATGCCTGCCTAATTTTTGTATTTTTTAGTCGAGATGGGGTTTCTCCATGTTGGTCAGACTGGTCTTGAACTCCTGACCTCAGATGATCCACCACCTTGGTGTCCCAAAGTGCTGGGATTACAGGCGTGAGCCAGTGCACCTGGCCTGTCTTTTTATATGTTAATTTTTTGGAACATACTGTCTTCCCAGCAGTTTTATTTTTATTTAGGTACATTTATACTAATTTTTAAAGTAAATTTATCTTTGATATTTTAAAGCTTATTTTTTCAATATATAACCTATGGAATGACTCTGTGTTATTTATTGGAGGACATAAAGGGTTGCCCTGTTTGCCCCCTTTCTCCATTTAAAAATAAGTATTTCTGACCAAGCATTGGTTTATCATGGCTAGGATTTCTCCAAACAATGTAGTGAACTTTTTTGAACAGCAGGGTGAAAATATGGCTATATTAGTGGATAGTCTTGTAGAATTTGCAGAATCTTTTAAGGAAATATGGTTTAAACCTGAAAACAAAATTTTCTATCAAACTAAGATAAGCACATTCATTAGAAAACCAAGTTCCTTTAGGAACTCTTGTAGACCTGTTTGATTTAGCATATCCATTTTCAAGTAATTACGTGGAAATTATAAACATCCGCCTTCCTCCCCTTTCACTGTTTTTTTCTTTTAATACAGATTCACCTTCTCACAAAAGGAAATGATAAATAACTGTAGGGAATATATGGGATTTGGTTTTGGTAGCAGTCTTGCCAGAGAATCAAGATTATGATTGATAATATTAGTACAATTTTCTCATTAAGTATTCATTTTTAGGAAGAATTCTAATTTTAAATTTTAAAGGGTATCTGGTTAATCTGAACTCTGTTCATCTGTAACCACTTTACCCAGTTTCGTTTCAGGTTGTTAATAAGGATGTCCTACATGTTGGAATTTAATGATTTAAACTCTTGGAATATGACCCTGTACTTGGTAACAACTAGTTTTGAAAATATATGCTTAGGAAAATTTTGATACATAAGTTTTATATCTTTTAAAATGTATACAGTTCTAAAGTCCTGATTTAACCGTACATTTGTATAATGTACACACTCTTAAAAAAATTTTTTTTTGTACGTTTTCGTAGTAAAATAACTGCTTCACATGACTGGTTTAATTGCATCTTCCAAAAAGACTTTCTAAGCATTTACCATAACAAGGCTTTTTTGTTGGCAGGCCCTTTAACAAAGGGTCAAGCTGTCGGCCCTTTAAATGACCTTAAATCAAAGCCTTGCAGACAAGCAGATTTACCAGCATTATAGATAAGTATTTCAGGAAGTATTTACTTTAGTAAATATGACTGTATGTTTGTCCTATAAAAAGCAAATCTTCAAAAGATTTAAAAATTTTTAGTATATTGGTTGATAGGAGATAAGAGTTTTATTAACACTTTCTAAAAACGTTTGGTAATACACTAATGAAATGACCACAACTTTAAACTACTTATCCTCATAAATACGGATTTTTGCCTTCACCAGGTGATTACATTATAAGGCTGTGCTTTCACAGAAGACAAAATAAAGTTGTATGATTTATATTGAAGTCAAATGTGTTGTGAGATTACATTTGGAAAGATTATATTGGAAAAATTCTAATAGTTTTTCAGGCTATGTGAGAGACTTAAGTGACCATGTGTAATAGAAAAGTTCCATTGAAAGTTAAAATCTGCAACAGCATGACCCAACCTGTACATTCGGGTCAAGTATCTTTTTAGATAGCTGCAAAGCAATGCTGTCTTTCAGTTTTCTATAGCTTTATGCGTATTGATCATCCTCAGTAAGGGCCCTTTTCTTTTTCCCCCATCTCCTCTGCCCCTTTATAGTGTTCTATTTAGGGGGTTAATTTAGGCAAAACTATGCCCACAAATCTATGGGTTTCCTTTTCTGTGGATTACTGGCAACCAAAAATATAAATGTACATTCTTATCAGACAGAAAATGTTATTAATGATATTATTCTTCAGTGATTAGCATAGATGCCCAACTGAAAACTTTCTGGTAAAATTTAATAAATTTAACATGATATTTTTAATGAAGTGATTTTTGCCATTATTAAATCTTCCTACCTCCAGTTTTCTTCCCTGCCCATATACAGATGAGCAATAGGGACCACTGCTGCATAGGATACATTGTTATGTCAGTTACATAAAGCACATAATAAAATTTAATTCTTGCCATTATGTTGTCTGTTTTCAAAATCGGGGATAGTAGAGACAGATGAAGATTTAGATATAAAAATGGAATTCTTTCTTAAGCACTTAAATGATCGGTATGGATTGTTACTTATCCAGCCACCCATGCTGTAAGTCTAGAAACTCGGCCAGGCATGGTGGCTCATGCCTGTAATCCTAGCACTTTGGGAGGCCAAGGTGGGTGGATCACAAGGTCAGAGATGGAGACCATCCTGGCTAACATAGTGAAACCTTGTCTCCACTAAAAATACAAAAAAAAAAAAAAATTATCCGGGCGTGGTGGCACTTGCCTGTAATCCCACCTACTCAGGAGGCTGAGACAGGAGAATTGCTTGAACCCAGGAGATGGAGGTTGCAGTGAGCCAAGATCGCGCCACTGCACTCCAACCTGGGCAATAGAGTGAGACTCCGTCTCAAACTAAATAAATAAATAAAATAAAATAAGAAACTCATATACATGGATGTGGACCAAACAATAGAACTCAAATGCTGTTCTACAGGACTACAAAGCTCTCTGTATCAGGTTATGGTGTTAAATCATAATTTCTGGATTATGATCTTAAACCTTTAATTGGTTCCATTTCTACTTTACTAACAAGTATCCTGATGGCCTGAAAATCCATGTTGAAATTTAAAGTTTGAATTTTCCAGATCAAATATGAAATTTATTTTCATTTTTTAAAGTACAAAATATCAGTTGTATAATCATGGTAAAACATAAAATTTTGCTATAAAAGATTTTTAAAGGCTATTTGATTAAAACACTTATTTACTTAAACTCTTTGCTAGAATTTTTTTTAGAATTCAGCATCGGAGGAGGAATGTGACATAATAATGATCGAAAGCCGAAAGTTTAAAAGTTGTGATGCCCTCACATGGTTGGAGGGTTATTCTAGCTTCTAAGGACTGAATGTTGTCCACAAGAGTGTCATCAGGTCATAAATTGGTAAGACTTAATGGCTTAGATTTTATGTATTATACCTGATGTTATTGTATTGAGATGAATATTTATGAAAAAAATGAGCACATTGTGTAAGAATACAGTATTAAATATAAGTTAAAACTTGGAATTTTAAATATTTGGAGTATGTAAGCCTTTCAAAGTCTCTTGAGGCTGAAGACTGTATCTTTGCAGTGGTGTTTACTAAATACATCAGTTTAAAAAAAGAAAGTGAAATCCTATATTATAGTAAGATTATTAAAATATTGCTATTGCATCTGCTGTAGATGCCTACAATATAGTGAAGAACCCAAATACTTTCTAGGTGTTATACCAGGAGATATTTGAGAAATAATATATTCATCTTTAAAAAAAATCCATTTTTCTTAATAATATATAGCTTAATTGTATTGCTTTGGAGGATTTTATTTCTTAATAAAAGACATGTTTCCTCTAAATGTCTAAAATAAAGCCAAGAAAATTTTTTCAGTTCTTACATTGAGAATACCTAAGATGCTAATATCATATGAAAATGATATATTAGAAGTCATTGCACATTTTTTATATTCCCTGAAAATTAATTTTCTCTCAGAATTGTATTCTGCTTAGAAAAAAACTACTTTGTTTTGTGCACTTTCTTATTTTGCTTTGTTTTACACAGCTGTATTTTGTAGGGGGACCATTGGAAGGGTAGAGTTTAGCTCAGGATAAGACCTTATACCTTTTAATCTGAAGATCATATTTTGTAGATGAAGAAAAGGAGTCTGGATTATTTGTCCAAGGTCATATAATTGTAGAATTCATGTTTTCATTAAAGTGTGGTATACATATCCTGCATGTCAGTCAAGAATTATTTGAAATTATTTATTTTCCAAAAAAGCCAGAAGGTATGGGTTGATACCAGCTAAACAGGCCACTATATATATATTCCAACTTTATCTTTAACCAGAGATATGTTATTTTATCCCTTGCCCATTCTGCCTTTTGAATAATATTCTAAATTGTTTCTGATATAGTATTCCATGATTTCATTACATTCTGTAAGCTTAAGTCCCTTAAGCCAGTAATTACAATCAATAGTAGTCTGGAGGGAAATACAACAAACTAATTAAGTTATCTCTTATTCCATATACTTTTCTATTTTATTTTCTATAATCTACATAACTTGGATAATCAGGAAAATAATTTCTAATTTCTCTAGTATAGGATATCCATATTTAGTAGTCAGTGGCTGGGATTCAGGAGATCATGAACCATGTGGAATTTTGGGTAGAATTTTTTTATGTTCACTTTTCTGTGAAAGGTTCAGAGCATTTGTCAGATTTTTTTTTTCAGGGCGTTTGTCAAATTTTCATCTGTCAAAAACAGTTAGGAAACATTGCTAGTGAATGTTTTGTGTCAAAAGGACAATCCTTGTTAGATACCTAAGTATGACTCGTGAAAAATTTCTAGCGAGAACATTGGTCCTATGACCCTTACTGATGTTTATTCAGTGCTGGGTTACTATAAATGCTCATTAGACTGATGGGACAAATCAGAGCCAAGCCACATTTAGTTTAGGAATTTCGTACTGTCTCTGTGCTCAGGGTCAATTGGATTTTTCTGCAAAGTAGTTGTATTTTGGCCACTGAGTGTCAGGCACTGTGCTGAATATTTTTGGCATGTTATCTCATTTAATTTTCACAAAGTCATATATTAATAGACATTATCAATATCCTCAGTTTACAGAGAAGAAAATTGAAAGCTTAGGGAAGTTAAGTAACTTGCTCAAGCCACATAGCCGTTGAGTTCTGGAGCTAGAATTCAAATCTTATTACTAACTGGAACCTCGGTATCAGTATGCTGGTATGCTGGTATCCTCTGAAAACTTGAAGAATAAGATAAAGGAGAATTTTATATTGTAGGAAGATGTGAATTCATAAATTTGATTTATCTTGAACTTAAGTAGCAATGGGTCATCTTCCATTACAAAACTATCTTTTAAAGTATTTGCCAAAAAATAAATGTTGGAGGTTACTTACTATCTAAAAGTTAAGTATTAATTGCATTAAAAAATAAATTCTTTTCAGATTTAATTCTTATGAATATATGGAAATATATGTGGTTTTTTTTTTTTTTTAGAAAAGTCTTAGTACTTAGAATAGTGTTATTAAGGAACTCATCCTTTCATATTTAGGATTTATAAACAGCAAACACTAGGAAGCATTAATTTAAAAAGCAGCTTTGAACTGCAGATATTTCTTGGGATAGTGGGATATATTGCATGTAAAACCCTTATTAAATGCTATGTGAGAGTTTTCCATTTGCCTTTAGTTGTGAATAATTCTATTGAGAAACCTTTTTTTTGCCCACTTTTAAAGCATTTATCAGGCAAAATTAATTTTTTGGGATACATGAGATTTTTTGGTTTTGTTTTCTCTTGTACTTTGTCATATCCTTTTTGTTGGTTTAATTTTACTCTCAGATGAGCTCCACGCCTTATAACCTTTTCCCTGTTTTTAAGTATTAATAATAAAAGGTTGAATCTACAATAATAGTACTGCTTAAAACCGTAAGAATTTGTTTGCTTCTGAGTGATGTTGAAACAGTCTGCAGATCTAGTATAAACTGTTTCTTTAGCACCATGGTTAAAAATGCACAACTTGATAGGTCATCAGAATACAAGAATTCTATCTAAAAGTCTTTTTATTTTTAATAATACATTTGTACCCCAACTCCTGTAGTAGTAATATGTTTGCCTTTTCAAAATTCAAACCGGAAAATCTGGAAAATAGAATAAGAATAATCAATCCAAGTTTTTAACAATTACCATCGGCCGGGCGCAGTGGCTCAAGCCTGTAATCCCAGCACTTTGGGAGGCCGAGACGGGCGGATCACAAGGTCAGGAGATCGAGACCATCCTGGCTAACACGGTGAAACCCTGTCTCTACTAAAAAATACAAAAAACTAGCCGGGTGACATGGCGGGCGCCTGTAGTCCCAGCTACTCGGGAGGCTGAGGCAGGAGAATGGCGGGAACCTGGGAGGCGGAGCTTGCAGTGAGCTGAGATCTGGCCACTGCACTCCAGCCTGGGCGGCAGAGCGAGACGCTGCCTCAAAAAAAAAAAAAAAAAAAAATTACCATCTTACTGTTTGCATATTCCCAGACTTGGAATACATATATATTAATAGTTGCAATCATGGTAGATAAGTAGATTTTCAATAGTTTTAAAACTATTTAGTTAAAACTAAAGCTAATACTGATACGTGATAGGTTTTTAATTTTGAACTGATATTTGTTATCTGTGATACTATTCCCTCCTGTTTTTCCTTCTGCCTTGCTGGTTGTTGCTTCTCAGACCAGTTGGCAGGCTTTCCCTTCTGTCTGTTCTTTTAATATTATTGGAGGCCGGGCATGGTGGCTCATGTCTATAATCCCAGCACTTTAGGAGACTGAGGTGGGAGGATCACTTGAGCCCAGGAGTTCAAGACCAGCCTGGACAACATAGGGAGACCCTATCTCTACAGAAATAATTTGCTGTGCATGGTGGTGCACACCTGTGGTCTCAGCTACTTGGGAGGCTGAGGTGGGAGGATTGCTTGGGCCTGAGAGGTCAAGGCTGCAGTGCGCCATGATCACACCACTCCACTCCTGCCTGGGCAACAGAGTGAGACTTGGTCTCAATAAATAAATAAATAAAGGAGTCATCAGAATGCTGTCTTCTTCTTACATTCTTCATCGTAATAAGAGCTTATAGATGGCTTCCAGGCACATACCATCTTTATGCTATAGGAAGTCACCTGTATGCTCTAAGGTGCTCAAACCCATTACTTTCAGCCTAGGTGTCTCTCCTTACATTCAAACTTCCCTGATCTCTCATAGCCAGTTAATCACAAAGTACTGCCATGTCTGCGTCCTGAGTGTTTTGCCAGCCTATCCATCTCTTGTCCCCATTCAGTGCACTATCCTTTCTTATGTGAAAATGCAACAACCTTCTGACTGGTCCTTGTCGTTGGAGTTTTCTGATGTGGCCAACTGCACTTACTGTTCTTTTTACTTGGAACATTTTTTTGTACCTGCCTTTTTTTCTCCACCCAACTGTGTCACTTCCTCTTTCCTGATCCAAGAGCTTGATTATATGCCCCCAGAACACCCTGTCAGATCTTGCTCTGTCTTAGCACTTATCACACTTAACATCTTGTATATCTCCTGCACTAATTGTAAACTCACAAACTCTGGAATTATGTTTATTTGATGTATCCCCAGTGTCTGATAAATGTTTTAAGTTCATTACAACCCCTTTGGAATGTGGCATCACAAAATTTGGTATCTGAAAATAATGTTAGAGATTATTGTATGCAATTAGAGACAAGACTCAAATGTAGAAACCACATTACCTAACTCCTAAGTCAGTGTTGTGTATTTCATGACATTTAGATTTTGACCACTATAAATTATTACTGCAAGTTATTAGGTAACATAGTAAGTGTTTACCATGTGCCAGATACTAATGCATTATCTCACTGAATCCCAGTACGCGGTCCTATTATTGTCCTTTGGGGAGGCTAAATATTAGCTTGTCTAAAGTCATATCTCAGTTTTGGTGCAGTGGCTCAAGCCTTTGAGTAATCCCAGCACTTTGAGAGTTCAAGGCAGGAGCATTGCTTAAGGCCAGGACTTCAGGAGCAGCTTGAGTAACCCTGTCCCTACCCACAAAAAAGAAAAACTAGCTAGACATCATGGCACATGCCTGTAATCCCACTGAGGCAGAAGGATCACTTGAGCCCAGGAGTTTAAGGCAGCAGAGAGCTATGATGGCGCCATTGCATTCCAACCTGGGAGACAGCAAGACTGTGTGTTATAAAATAAGATGAGAGATGGGATTCCAAACTGGGTATAACTCCAGAACCAATGCCCTTTTATTTAATACCACCTCTCAGAATTTATCTTCTGAGTTTTGAATTATAAAGCTGAGTTAGAAGGGAATTTAGTGGTCATGTATTCTAACCACCTATCCTGTACTTGGATCATGTCTACAGTGTTCCTTCCAAGTTGTCATCTAGTCTCTCAACACCTCCAGTGATATCTTACTTTGCATCCTGGTCTCTTTTTGTATTTATAAACCTCCCATAAACCCTTTCTGTAAAACAGAATCTTAAAATGTGAAGCAGAGAAATCAAATGATTGCCATCACTTAAAGCATATATAAGCAGCACTAAAAAGTCTGTGGAGATATTGAACTGGGTACATCCTCTAGTTATTTCTGTATTTTCATAGCTGCTATAATCAAGAATGTGGTTTCCAGTTCATGGCCGTAAGTCACTGGTTTTAGTACATAGTCCTAAAGTTGTTTTTCAAAAATGGATAAGGAGACATTGCTCAATACCTTAGAGATCACAAGGACGTTTCTCTACTTATTGATTGTAGTGATGATACAAGGACTTCATGGGAAACCTTTATGTGTGACATGATGCTCAGTGTAAAAAGAGTGAAATAAATGGGAATTATCTTCAGACTCCTGGGTCTAGTTTACATAGAACTTGCACTTATTCACGAGTCATGCTTAAAGGCATGGTAGTTTGAATTGTCTTTTTTATCTGACCAAAAGCCTTTAGGATTTTTAATTCTCCCTGTAGACCTAATTTTGATTGAATAGAGAGTGAGATTAGTCAGCTGAGAGAACCCATAAATAGATACTATGAGGCATGATTATACAATCAAGCTTTTCACTAGATTTACAAATGGTTTCTCCTTAAATCCATGATTCTAATGTAAAAAAGTCTCTGTCAAGGTTTTTATCTTAAGATCATTAAGAGTTTTTAACATCCACTTTATTCATGAAGTCTTCTGTGATTTAGTCATCATCATGATCAGTATATGGAGTTACCAAGTTTCACTGGCCATGGCAGCGGTAACCTGGAAATTCATAGAGCCTAGCCCTTTTCTGTTACTCAAACTTAAAACCGTTTTTCTATTTACATCAGTTGTCTATACTATATAGAAACTGGCACAGTTTACTTCTTTCTCAGTGGGTAACAACCAGATTCAAGAAACATCAAAACCTTACCTTTATTAGCGAGAAAAAAAGTCTTGAGGTCTGCCCATATTTTACTCTGTTCCAGCGATACCCTTAATTAGTTTCTAATAGTTTAAATAGTTGGTTAATTTCTTAGATCTTTGTCCTGGCATGATGAGCCCAATATAACATCTGTTTATACCAAACTTATAAAAATATATATTAGATAATATATTGTAAGTCATATTCTGTCTTTTTCTTCAAGTAATATGTTTACTATCAATTATATGCAGAGTAGTGTTGTAATAAGTAGACCCTGGGGATGGACAGTTTCTGCTTTTATGGTTTAATTCAAGAGAAAGGAACATTTGATAAAGACAAAAAATTATGGACAAATCAGAAGTGCAGCCTGTTGGCAAGAAAGGAAGAAGGCTAAGGACAATGTAGGTGGAGCATTCCATCTCAAGTGACAGTCTTATCTCTGGAATCTAAATTGATTTAACAAATTTCAGGTCATGATGTAAGTGTAGAATTCATCGTAAAAGATTTCACACAAACAGTTGTAAAGTTCTGTCATTCACCATGTCTTAATTATTAGAATTGTTATTGCCTAAAAGAATTCAAGGACATGAATCTAGACTGAAATGATAAAAACTTGGATGTCAAACTTTTTGTCTCTGAAAATGTGCCTACTTGAGTACAGTTTTGCTTGAGTGAAAAAAACCTAATGACCCTTCAGATTTTATAGTAGTGCTGTTTTTTACTTTACATCAGAATTCCTTTTTTTTTTTTTTTGAGACGGAGTCTCGCTCTGTCGCCCAAGCTGGAGTGCAGTGGCCAGATCTCAGCTCACTGCAAGCTCCGCCTCCCGGGTTCACACCATTCTCCTGCCTCAGCCTCCCGAGTAGCTGGGACTACAGGCGCCCGCCACCTCGCCCGGCTAGTTTTTTGTATTTTTTTAGTAGAGACGGGGTTTCACCATGTTAGCCAGGATGGTCTCGATCTCCTGACCTTGTGATCCGCCCGCTTCGGCAGAATTCCTTTTTAAATAAGGTAATTCTAAAGCAGTGATTCTTAGCTAAGGTAATAATTTGTTTAAAAGCAAACAACACTTTATACCACTTTTCTTGTTTGCTTTTAGTAATATTTATTGTTGAATTTTCATATAACAGTACTAAAGGAAGACCTGGGATATTTTTAAATACCCTTTTTGGAAATTTCTATTTGAATTAAATTGGTTATATTTCAGTGGCCTTTGGAAAAATTTCCCACAGTAAGATAAGTTTATTTTACTCTAAATAATGAAACATCAAGATCCCAAAGAAGATCCGTAAGAACGTTACTGACGTTCAATCCACAGGGATCCTGTGTTTAATAAGCCTTGTACAGGAGAATCACTTGAACCCAGGAGGCAGAGGTTGCAGTGAGCAGAGATCATGCCGTTGCACTCCAGCCTAGGTGACAAAAGCAAGACTCTGTCTCAAATAATAATAATAATAAGTTTTGTAAATGTAAATCTCAAGTCAAACAATTTTTGTTAACATATATTTTATGGCTGCATTAAATCTTTAACATTTAATTGAATACAAAAAAATCAATTTATTAAGGAATAACTAGGATTTTATTTTGGGTGAAACATAAATATAAAACCTGTTTCTTAATACTAATCATAATTGATTTTTATTCGTGTTTCACTGCATTGGGAGATTAACTCTTATTTAATTTTCCCAAGATACACTGGGAAAGTAGACCTTATAAAGTGTCAAAATTCAAATTGATCCAAATGATAAAAGGAACTAATTGGGTTGTTGTGTGTACTGTTGTAAACAGTCTCACATAATCCTTATAGCAGTCCTTTATATATGTACAACTGTATCCCATTTTATAGTAGAGATAACTAGTTTCATTATGTTAACTTGCTAGGATCACCCCACCAGTAAGTGGGTGGAGTTTGGATTAAAAGTCAGCTAGCCTCACACCTGTAATTCCAGCACTTTGGGAGGCTGAGACAGGCGGATCACGAGGTCAGGAGTTCAAGACCAGCCTGGCCAACATAGTGAAACCCCATTCCTACTGAAAATACAAAAATAACTGGGCATGGTGGTGTGCACTTGTAGTCCCAACTACTTGGGAGGCTGAGGCAGAGGAATCACTTGAACCCGGGAGGTGGAGGTTGTGGTGAGCTGAGATCGTGCCACTGCACTCCAGCCTAGGCAACGAGACTCCGTCTCCACAAAACAAACAAACAAACAAACAAACAAAAACTAATTCTAAAGCCTATGTTTTTAAACCATTTTATTATTCTTTCTGAATTCAACTTTTTGCTTAGGCTAGGCAACTGCTAAGTGAGAGGTTGTCTTACCCCTCAATGTGTGACCCCAGAATGAAGTAGAGAACAGAAAATACTTTAGACAAGAGATAGTAAACTGAAACGTAGACAACTTTAATTCTTCAGGGCCTATATTTAGAGCGTTGACTTTATATTTGTTGAAAGTGAAAAGTGTAATCCTTGGCTGGGTACAGTGGCACACACCTATAATCCCAACACTTTGGGAGGCCAGGGCAGGAGGATTGCTTGAGCCCAGTAGTTTGAAACCAGCATGAGCAACAGAGGGAGATCTGTCTGTACAAACAAATAAAAACATTTTTAAAAAGAAAGATGTAATTACTTGTTCAAACCCAATCCACTATAATTTTAGAAAACATTCCAAATGGAAAACATTCATTGGTTTATTAAAAATAAAGACTAGGCTTCCCCCCACCCCCAATATGATATATTCTGTTCATTTCACTAAGGAATGATGACCATGGTTGGTGCTCTCCCTTTAGTCTAAATCAGAATCAAGCAACTGTCTCTTTAAAAACCTGATGATACTTTTCTGAGTTTCGCCCTATTTTGAAACGGTTCCGTGACAACCTTTATTTATTACTATACTTGGACTTTGGGGGACAGATTAGGAAGGAGACTTAAAGTAGCAAAGAAAAATTAGTTAATAACTTAGGAGCAAATTGTAGTCACGAAATCCTAGTGACTAGCCTAATATAATTTTACTTTGTCAAATACATTGTTCATAGAATTATACTTTTTCTAAAAAGCTATTTTAACTAACATTTCTGCACTTTCAAGAAATAGTCATAAAGAAAAGAAATAGACAAAATGAAAAGATGAACAAAAATTATGTACTTTTCACTGGTATTTGGCTTTTGGCATATACATATACCAAAGGGGATAGTCTCATTTTTACTTTAGTTAAGTCTCATTGTAGAAATGGGATTGAGAAGATATTTAAACAAGGCATCTAAATAAGAATGACCTTAATAAAAAGAAATAATATGTAGAGAACGAGGAGGCAAATGTGAGACCATTAGATGAATAAGTAGCATTCCTAAGAATAGTTTCTTCCCAAGCCCATCTTTTTCCAAGACTCTTTACATGTTAGTGTTCTCCAGTGTTTTGGCCCCACTTGTCTTTTCATTGTTTGTGCAGGTTTGTCTTCTCCTATGGTTTGAGTCGCGTACTGCATTCTTACAGCTTTCAAATCTAGACTTCTAGGCCAGAGATTACTCTGGAATTCTCAATACCTATTTCCAGCAGCCTTCTCTCTATATTTCTCCAACAGGATTCTACATTTCCATGTCTCCAAATTCAGTAGTTCCAAGTGAAACTTAAATTTCTTTTCTCATCTTTATTTGCAGCGCTTTCTTTGCACATCTTTATTTGCACCACCTACTCCCCACCCCACTTCATCCTCCCCAAAATGTAGCCACCTTTCTGTAATACACCAGCCAACTCCTAGTTGCTCCAAGAATAAAGCCCTAGGCATCCTTAGCATTTTCTTTGTCATAAATAGTCTCTTTCCCTTATCATCTCACTGATCTCTCAAGATTCAGTGTGCTTCAGTTGAAACTTGAAATATTTTCTAATTCTTCTCACCCTTTTTTTCCTCTGAGGTACCAGTGTACATCTAAGTCTAGGTAACTGTCAGTCTTATACTATTTTTCCAGTCACCAAGAAATAATTTAAAGTAGCAGGTATTGTAGTGTCAAGTTTTTAATTTGGGCTTATTATTGGTATGTATTACCAATTACTTGGTATGTATTATTCACTCCTCAATAATATACTGTCATCGGATTAGGTAGTAGCTGCTATGTAAACAGTAAAATGAAATTTCTTTCAAGAGAGCCTGCTCTAAATGTTAAGTACTTCAATATCAAGGAAAATGCCACCCTCCTCATATCCCTTTATCCTGTCCTTTCTTAGATCTTACTCAGAGGAAGGAAATAATCTTTTCAACCTGTTAAACCTTGCCTATTGTTAGTCTATTAAGAAGTAATGATTTCATCTAATAAGAAATAATGCTAGGTATGATGACTGGTTCCTGTAATCTTAGCTACTCAGGAGGCTGAGGTGGGAGTTAGAGACCATCCTGGGCAACAGGATGAGGCCCTGTTTCTAAACAACAAATTTTAAAAATCGGCTGGGAATGGTGGTGCACACCTGTAGTTCCAGCTGCTCGGTTGACTGAGACTGAAGTAGGAGGATTGCTTGAGCCCACGAGTTTGAGGCTGCAGTGAACCATGATCATGCCACGGCACTCCAGCCTGGGCATCGGATCAAGACCCCATCTCTAAAAACAACAGCTAGCTAGCACACAAAGTCAAGTATCTTAAATAAATGTAACTCCATATTATTATAACATTTAAGTGTTAACTTGAAATAGGATATTTAACTTTGTTTGGAATATTTGGACTGCATAAATAGTGAAACTGCTGTGCAAATTTTACTTTTGTACCAGTCTTCAATTTTTCCAGACTAAATTCTTATCTCTTCAATTTTGAATATTTTCGTGGATTTTTAGTTCAGCTAGTTTTAATACGAAGTTTCTTTAAAATGGCTCTACAAGAAAAATGTAATTTTATCAGAATTTTACTACCAAATATTAAAATGATCCCCCCAAAATATCATAACTTGGAAATGTGAAAGAGATCTGGATAAAGAAGATAATGTTAATTTTAATCTTGTATATATATTGGGGGATAAGTTTTTAATGTAAAGTTTTTATTGTGTAAGTTTACATAACTTTTTGTAGTGGAGATCTTTACCGCAAATTTTTATCATTTGCTTACCAGATTTACTTTGAATAAACAGAAATCACTGTACTGGGAGCTATAATCATAATTTACATCATATTTGCAGATGGTTATAATTCACTCTAAACCAAGAAACGGAATTTTTACAAATCACAAATATCACTTACGTTGATCATTGTTTTGTTTGTTGAATATAGTACCTTATCTTGCAGAATGAAATAGTTCCTAGAGAAAATAGAGTTGGCACCTTTTCTCTCCTTTCTCCCTTTTCTATTTTCTATCATTACTTTTCCTGTCTGCCATTTGTTCATGTCTGGAGTTTACACTGTACAAGATAGCTCCTTCATGAGTCATTTTCATTTTGGAACACGGTTTTCATTGTTCTTCAACATATAGTAAAAGTACTCTTGCTTCTATCTCTGTCCTGCATCCGCCTGCCTTCCCAAACAGAGAGCCACTTCCTTAATGTGTGTGTATCCTTCTTTATGTGTATATAAGAAAACCAATGTGTATTATCTTCCTTGATGTAAATTATAATGTATTGTACACACATCTGTACCTTTACTTTTAAAGATCTCCAGGATACATTATTTCCATCTCAGTACTGAGAAAAGTATCTTCATGGTTCTTTAATAGATGCATACTATTTAATTGAATGGATGGCTATGCCATGATTCATTTAACCAGAATTGTTGCTGTTATGAACAGTATTGTAATGAGTAGCCTTGTTAAATACATTATTTGCTATGTATATAAAGTATCTAGAGGATAAATTCCCAGATGAATGATTGCTGGCTTAAAGAGTGAATAATTAAGGGGAGGTCGGGAGAGAAGAAAGGGAAAAGGAGGCCGGGCGCGGTGGCTCAAGCCTGTAATCCCAGCACTTTGGGAGGTCGAGACAGGTGGATCACGAGGTCAGGAGATCGAGACCATCCTGGCTAACACGGTGAAACCCCATCTCTACTAAAAAATACAAAAAACTAGCCGGGCGAGGTGGTGGGCGCCTGTAGTCCCAGCTACTCGGGAGGCTGAGGCAGGAGAATGGCGTAAACCCGGGAGGCAGAGCTTGCAGTGAGCTGAGATCTGGCCACTGCACTCCAGCCTGGGCAACAGAGCGAGACTCCATCTCCAAAAAAAAAAGAAAGGGAAAAGGAGAGAAATCTGTTTTGGAAAATAGTATTACATTATAGTTTTAATTTGTATTTTTATTCTATGATTCAGATGTTGAGTCTTTTTTCATGTCTTTCTTGTTAATGTTCAATGTGAATTCCCTCCATTTTTCTGTTGGGCATCTGGTCTTACAGATTTTAGGAAAATTGTTAGAGACTTTTTAACTTTAAAAAAAAAATTAGGCATGCAGTTATATAGTCCTCTCTCACCGAAGTATTAAAGAAATTCTAATTAAATGGGTTTATTTAAAGTTCTTAGTACAGATGATAAGACTGACTCCAGACAAAGGGAGTCTAAGGTAGGACTTCGTATAGATTGCATGCTCTTTCATCTATGCTTTACTGGCTAGCCATTTGATAAAATTAACAAGATAAATATAAAATATGCTGAGGGCATTGGTGGACAAGGTTTTTGTAGAAGATGCTGACAATAAATACCAATCATTATATAAATATTTAACTGGGTTTTTAATAGTTCCTTGGTAAAAGCATTCATCACACCATTGCAGGACTGGCTACTTGAGAAAAAGTAACACTTAAGTTTTGTAAGTAGAAGTTTTACCTGCTTGCTCAGGATGAATAATAGCTTTAAAATAACTTATTTTGTGTTACTGCTAATAATAATCTCTATGGGGCATTTTGGGTTTCTTCTTTTTAATCATGAAATTAAACATTATTTGTTTTATATTGGTAGAACTGATGGTCAATAATTAGAATAACATAACATTTTGAGTTCTTAGTTTATTATTAACTTCACCCAATTTTTATTCTTAACCATAGAGGTTTGCATTCAGCTAGAGATTGTCTACATGAATTTTATTTATTTAGGCCGTTTTGAAACGAAAATTGTTATTTGTTCTTGAGTAAGCTATAAATATTTTTTTAGTCCCCTCTTACAGAAGAGTGGTGGATTTTGAAAATTATATTTAACCTCACAAGCTTGCTGAACTGTAGATTTATTCGATTTATTCCTTTGTAATCAGTGACTTGCATTTTCTTAATTTTCTTTCTAAAAAACAAAACATGCATTTGTTAGAGAATAGGCAAAATGTTACCCAGGTTAGAATTAATGCATTTTAGTAGTAGTGATGTTATTACAGTGCTTATTTTGGGAGATGGGAGTGGGTGGAATAAAGGTTATAGATGATTTACTGGAAACGGTATATGATTCCTGAGGACTGCCCCCAAAGAAAGGTATAGCTTCCTTCTGCTTGTGCGTTTCTGAAGAATCAGTTTCGGTTGGTTTGGGCAAGGTGGGGTGAGCATGAAGTACGCCAGATTTGCCAACTCAAAGGAGTTTGTATTACAAAAAATTTGTGTAATTTGGAGAGTTCCTGTAGTGCATTTATAGTTGTGATTGTAACTCAATGCAAAGTTAGAGGAGTCTTTGAGTAAAACAAGGCATTTATTTTATTTATTTATTTATTTATTTATTTATTTATTGCAGTATTCTAATTAAAGATACATAAAATTTTTAAGACATCTTCAGCTTTGTAACAAACCAGAAGAACATTTTCGTTCTTAGCAATTAGGTAAACTATATTGGCTATAAAAAGATCACTAAGCAAGTGCCTTTTCTAAGAGGTTCCCTCCCTTATTCTCAGAGCTGAACCTCTTCTAGGAATATGCCACATAAGATAAATGGCATATTCTGAGCATGGTTTAATCTTTGGATCCATGCTTATAGTTTCACAACTTAACATTTGGTACTTCGTTAAAGCACTGTTAATAATATACATAATTCTGGATTTATTTCAGATCACTAGAGATTATTTTTTCACAGTCTTACTATTATGGAAGAAAATACATGTGTTTTGACATTAGGTCCAGGTTTGAATCCTGTTCCTAGTGTTGTGTCTTTGAGCAAGTTACTTGACCTCAGTTTCCTCAACTGTAAAATGAGAATGTTGCTCAGGCTTGTTGTAAGGACTCATTAAGATAAGGTGTGCCTGCCCTAAAGTAGACAATCATTAAGTTTTCTTTTCCTCTATCTTGTTGATTTGTTAATTAGCATTTATATCTAGGGGAAGATGGAAAGACAAAATAGTCAAAATATGTCCATTTTGAAAAAGAGAAGTAGTTATTTTTCTTAGAGACAGGTCTGGCTCTCTCACCCAGGCTGGAGTGCAGTGATGAACCCTGAACTCCTGGGCTCAAGCAAGTTTCCCACACAGCCTTCTGAGTAACTGGGACCACGGGCTTGCCTTCTTTTCTCTTTCTTCTTTTCTTTTCTTCTTTCTTTTCTTTCATGGGTTCTCACTATGTTACCCAGGCTGAATTTTTTTATTTTAAATAAGTAGTCATGATGTCTCTGTCCACATTACTACAGATAAAGAAAAAAGTTGGTTTCTCATAGTTTTTTAAAAATAGAAATCAAGGCCAGGTGTGTGGCTCACGCCTGTAATCCCAGCACTTTGGGACGCCGAGACAGGCAAATCACCTGAGGTTGGGAGTTCGAGACCAGCCTGACCAACATTAGAGAGTCCCCATCTCCACTAAAAATACAAAATTAGTCAGGCATGGTGGCACATACCTGTAATCCCACCTACTCAGGAGGCCGAGGCAGGAGAATCACTTGAACCTGGGAGGAGGAGGTTGCGGTGAGCCGAGATCGCGCCATTGCACTCCAGCCTAGGCAACGAGAGTGAAACTGTCTCAAAACAAAAAATTAAATTAGATTACCTGTTTCTTTAGTGATTTTAACTTGTGAAGTTGGAAATTCTTCATCCGTCCTCTTGCTTTCTCAGTAATGTTGCAAGTAGTCTCATGGTAAGAGTAAAGAAACCTAGAAGGAAAAGCTGTGGTAGGGAACCAGTTAGGATCAATTAAAAGATGAACAGCATGGAAAGCCAACCTGTCTTACTGTAGCATTGATACTTTGAGTTTTACTTTTTCTGTGAGTGTAAGTATAATTAGCTTTAAACAGTGAATTCAAGCTCATTTATTTATTTTGGAGCAGCAATTCCAGTAAATAAATACTTTCCTATAGGTCTTTCTTACTTTCCACAGCTCTATATTTCTGTTCATTCTTTCCATATCCACAAGTTTTAATGCATCTATAAATGCTAATAAATGTTTGATTTTTATTCTAAGAATAATTCATAGTAAATAGAAAGTTTGTTTTTAAAAATTATCTTTTGACTTTATTTAGCACTTCTGGTTTACCATAATAGTTTAAAAAAGAAAATTCTGAACTCATTTTTCCCTCATGCTTCTGTGGCAGTAATTGTAACACTTGGTTTAAAATTGACGTATTTCAGTTTGAGTGTGTATATACACATACACACTAATCTGAAATATTTGTTTATACTACTACCGTTATAGGTTACTGGGTATATATACTTTGTGCTGGGAATAAAGACAGAAAGCCTTTTCTTAGGGAGCTTAAGTTTGGAAACTGGTTAACCACCAAAATATAATGTGCTGAATGTGATAATTAAAAGGAAAACAAGGTATATAGTATTACAACGTTAGGTGAAGGAAGGAAATTATTGATTCTGCTTCAGTTGATCTTTCTCATTTTAAAAGAGAGTCAAATCTCAGTATGATAGCTTTGAACATAATAGAAAACATCTTGATACCCTCACTGAAACAGTATTTTTAAACCACATTCTGGGATCTTGAAATAAAATAGTCTCTTATTTGCTTAAGACTACCATATTGGTGTCTTCATTGTAAATCTGGCTGTTTAAAGCAGTGGTTCTCAAACTTTAGTTTCTATCTGAACCGCCTGGAGAGTTTGTTAAAATAGATTACGGGGCCGCCTCAAGAGTAAATCTGGGGTGGATCCAAATATTTACATTTCTAACAAGGTCTGGGTGGGTCCAAATGTTTACCTTTCTAACAAGTTTCCAGGTGATGCTGATGCTTCTGGTTCAGGGACTACACTTTGAGAACTGATTTATCTGAACTTAAAGAATTTAATGCCTTCCTCATATGAACCAATAATTGTTTCAAGTCTATCATATCTAATTACTGTCAGTATGCATTGAGTTGCTGTGTGCTAAGCACTGAATTCACTTATTCACAAAGGTGAGGAAGTTACGGAACCTTTCTCAAGGAGCTCAATCTAATAGGATCAACAGTGGTAGTATTTATAATACTCAAAGTAATCACCGTCTGTATTGAGTGCTCAGTGTGCCAAGTACTATGCTGAGCATTATTTAAACTCATTTAATCCTCACAATTGGCATATAATCCTTATTTTAAATGAAAAAACTGAGGTCTAGAAAGGTTAAATAATTTCCATATAGTGAGTATATGGAGGAGCCAGAATTTGCTATTCTGCCTTTTTGCACTACAGAAAGTTTGCGAAGATTGGTAGACCCCAGAAGGGATGGAGTAATTGGCTCTACCTTGGAAAATCAAACAGCATCACAGAAGAGATGGCACTGGAGCATCTTAAGGGACAGGTGTAAGATAGCCAGATGAATTGGAACTGTGAGCATTTCCAGCTGAGGGAGCAGTTTCTGCAAAGCCAAGGAAACCTGAGAGAACATATTTCAACAGACTGCAAATAGTTATATAAGACCATAACACAATAGGCAGATGGAGTATAAGAGGAAAACAGATTGTATAAGGCAGAGGTCAAAGTCATAAAGAATTTTATGTACCAGGCTAAAAAGTTTTAAAAATAGAATTAGGCTTCTTAATTTTTCCTCCTATAACTTTCATTTGTAAGCCTGCAGTTCTCAAAGCATAGTCAGACAGCAGATTCTACATCATCTGGGAACTTGTTAGAAATGCAGATTCCTGGTTCCATGCCTACTAAATCAGAAACTCTGAGGGGGAAGCCCAGCAACCTGCGTTTTAACAAGACCTCCAGATGATTCTGGTGCGTGCTAAAGTTTGAGACCCCTGCAGTAGGTTATAGAATTCTTGAATAATAGCCTTCAAGATAGTTAAAGGTCACTATAGTGGTAGTAATTATATTTGACACTGATTTATTCTATTAGAGTGTAACACCTAATAGTTGAAATATTAATACCTGTTAAGGGATACATCTTCATCATTATCTATTTATATCTTGCAAACCTGTTTCTTCTGTTGTCAAAAGAGATCTTAGGAAAAGAGTTTGTTAGATCACCATTCAAAGAATAGCATGCTAATTATTCTTCCTTAGCTATGGGAATCATTTTAAAACTCGCTGACTGATTTTAATTATCAAAAAAACAAAACAAAACAGTAAACTCTTTTTTAAGGGTTTTGGGGTTTTTTGTTGTTTTACTGCTTATTAATACATAAAACTGATGTTGTAGTTAGTATTTAAGGTGTGCTATTTAAACCAAATGTGTTGAAGGAATCAAATGATTTAAGTCATGAAATGACTTAAAAGTAATTCAATCTTTCCTTGCCATGTCAATAAAAATATAGAACATATAATCTGGGATTCCCAAGCAAGCTAATCTAAATGCCTGTCACCGTCTTTTTTGCCAAAATGTGTTCAGTATTTGTGGTGAATATATCTGCATGGTATCTGGCACTGAAGTACATATTAAAGCCTTATGGTTTACTTAGTGGTTCTGTAGTTTATAGTTACATATAGTCACACTTTGCACAGCTCACTAAAAGCATTTAAAGCCCAGCATGTATAAAGTATTTGTTAATGATCCATAAATCCTTTCTAGATGTTAGATATACAAAACCTCTTTTCATCTTAGAAATAGTAGCAGCAAGAAGTGAAGGTAGTATGCTGTAATTAATGTGGTTAATGTTCAAATAAACAAACTTAGTTTTCCATCTAATGATTTAAGGTTTCAAGGATTTAAAAGTGGAAAATCCATTGAGGCATTGACATCAACCCCTTTGTTTTACAGATGGGGAAACTGAGATCCAGGGAAGTTAAATAGGTGATTTGCTGATGGTCACATAGGAAATGAATAGCCGGAAATCATAGGACAGGATATTTCTGAGCCTCAATCTGATATGACATTGTGGGTCCACACCATCAAAGTAAAGTAGTTTCCATGTATTTTAGCACTAAAATCTTAGGGGTGGAGTATACTTTATGAAGAGTATTTAGTAACATATAAAAATTATCTTTTTGTATTGATATAGTAAGCTAAAGTATCAGATTTTTCTTTACAAGAGTAATTTTTAAAAACCTAATAACTTTTTTGAAATAAAATTTAAAAAAAAAAAAAGAAAAGGGTATAAATTCCAGCTATTCTTACTACTTAATACATGGTAGAATATAAACCACCAAAGAGGACAATTATTCAGCCTTCTGTGTTGTTATCGTACAGTTGCTAAGGTGATATTTGAACTTGGAATGTGCTTACAGGCTGGATAACTTTTCAGTTATTCCCAGGAAAAGCTGATCTAAACCACATACCTTATAGGTGATTAGGTTATTCTTGCCAGCAAGTAACCTACAAAGACATGTAGGTCTGCCAGAATGTTGAGTTTCTTTTCTTTTTTCTTTTTTTTTTTGAGATGGAGTTTTGCTCTTGTTGCCCAGACTGGATTGCAATGAATGGCATGATCTCAGCTCACTGCAGCCTCTGCCTCCTGGGTTCAAGCAGTTCTCCTGCCTCAGCCTCCTGAGTAGCTGGGATTACAGGCTCCCGCCACCATACCTGGTTAATTTTTTTTGTATTTTTAGTAGAGACGAGGTTTCACCATGTTAGCCAGGCTGGTCTGGAATTCCTGGCCTCAAGTGATCCTCCCACCTCGGCCTCCCAAAGTGCTGGGGTTACAAGCGTGAGCCACCACACCTGGCTGAATGTTGAGTTTCTTGTTAACCAATGCTGCCCAAAGGCTTTCTGAAGCATTTTTAGAAGCCATTAAAAATTTTTTTGAAAACTAGATATTTATAAAACTTAGAGCAGAAAAGTCTTACTAAGAGGACTAGAAAAAAAATCAAGCCATCATCTGAATTTTACTACAATAAGTAATTATTGGAATTTCTACATGAAAGGCAATTAGAATATATAGTTGGTTAATGAAGAAATTTAAGAGATACAGAGAAGGCACTGCCCATTTAAAAGTATCCTTTTAAAACCACTGAACAGAGAAATTCTTAATACAATTGAGAGTTAAAATAGCATACATATATCACAGGCAAATTAGAAATGTTGGCACTACGAAAGACCTGTAGAAGTCGTCAATTTACTAAGACTCTCATTTTAGAAATGAGAGCTTTGAGTACTGAAATTGTTAGAACAGAATAAGCTATTTTAAATTACTATATATTTGGTTTTAAGTGAAGCATGAATGTCTTTTACATTCTTTTAAGAGTTGGAAGGGAGGTTAAATTTTTTAGAATAATTTAATGACATATTCTAATTTTTTCCAGTGCATCTGGGGGAGGTGTTGTAGCCATTGACAACAAAATAGAACAAGCAATGGTAAGTAAAAGTTTACAGTTCTCCCATTTCATAGATTGTTGGTTGTATGGAACACTTAGCTTTTGTCAATTTTAGAAAACAAATAATTTATTTAAACCAAAGATGACCAAATCATGTTTTTTGATAATGAGATTTCATTGTAGATGCCAGAACTTTGAGAATTTTTAGTCTAGAAATACTAATTGAGTAAATATTTCTCCCATTTGAATATCTCACATTTTATGCATCATCATTGATAAGGGCCATTGGTGAGGGGGCATACATATTTAAAGACAACATGTTCCCCAAATATTTCAGCATTGAAAATACTTTAGAGCAAAAAAGAGTATTAAAGCAAAAACATCTAGAGGTCTGATGGAAGTAGACTATAAGTAAGCTATAAGTAGGCCAGGCACAGTATCTGTAATCCCAGCACTTGAGCTGAGGTGGGAGGATCAGTTGAGGCCAGGAGTTTGAGACCAACCTGGGCAACATAGCAAGACCTTGTCTCTACAAAAAAAAGTTGGTATTTTTGTTTGTTTTGAGATAGTTTCGCTCTGTCACCCAGGCTGAAGTACAGTGGCACGATTTTGGCTCACTGCAACCTCCACCTCCCAGGTTCAAGCGATTCTCCTGCCTCAGCCTCCTGAGTAGTTGGAACCACAGGTGCATACCACCACATCTGGCTAATTTTTGTATTTTTAGTAGAGACGGGGTTTCACCATGTTGGGCAAGGTGGTCTCAAACTCCTGACCTCAGGTATCTACCCGTCTCAGCTTCCCAATGTGCTGAGATTACAGGTGTGAGACCTTACAGGACTGTTAGTCTCAAACTATTTTTTTTAATACTAAAATTTTAAAGTCCAAAGTGTTATCTTTAAAGCAGTACTATGACTAGTTTAACATCAAACAGCTTTCCATTGGAATATTGTTCCTTTGTTCTCTTGATCTACCATTTTAAGCATGTGATTTTAACCTTTTTTTTTTTTTTATTCTAAGCCTAAAGAGTTGACAGTTAAAGAAGCTAGTATTTTTTGGAAATCGTCCCAAACTTTGAAAAGAAAATTCTGAGCTCACTGCTCTAGTTGGGAACTGGATTTTTTCCAACCCATCTTCCATAGGCTCGGTCAAGATAAAGCAGAAATCTTAAAAGCAAGAGCAGGAAAACTAATATAAAAACTTAAACAGCACCAAGTAGGCCAGAACCAGATAGCACCACCTTTACCTTTTCACTCTTTTGACATTCCTAATTTTGTTTTTCACAGGATCTGGTGAAAAGCCATTTGATGTATGCAGTAAGAGAAGAAGTGGAAGTTTTAAAGGAACAAATAAAAGAATTAGTTGAAAGAAACTCTTTACTTGAACGAGAAAATGCACTGTTAAAATCTCTTTCAAACAATGATCAGTTATCCCAACTCCCAACCCAACAGGCCAATCCTGGTAGCACTTCTCAACAGCAAGCAGTGATAGCACAGCCTCCGCAGCCAACGCAACCTCCACAGCAGCCGAATGTCTCCTCAGCATAAAGCTTTCTTAAGCCTCATTAAGAAAAAAACTGAAAGCAATCTATCCTTGTGTGCCACTGGTGTTCTTTCCACTTTATACGAAAGCAAGTAGCCATGCTTTGGTTGTGTGTTTGGCCTTTTCAGTATTAGACAATCATTCTACAAGAGCTTTTCCTCTCTCTGAAATGTCATGCAGCGCTGTTGATGTCCAGTTCTATGTCATCAGTACACAAGGAGAATAATAGATGGGGTTTATTAAAGCGAGCAAAGTCTGCATTTTACCTGGTGCGCATGAGTGGGGTCTTGAAGAGTTTTGGTGGCTCTCCCATGTTTCCTATTACCCTTGGATTTACCCTGAGCCTTCCTATCACATTATAAATAACAGTTCATCTAAAGAGCCACTTTTCTTTCAATATCAGTAACATTTGCCTACATAAGTTTTCATTTATTTGTGTTTTATTTATTACAGGGCTGCTATTTTCATAATGTACATGAACAATGTCACAGAACTTTTTTAATTTTTTTGAATAATTGTAAGTATCAGTAAAGGAAGTGAAAGACAGGATTGCATTTAATAGATAAAACGTTTAGGCAATAATTGAACAAAAGAATCCTGGCATATTTCTAACACTAATGGCAATTCACTTTTGGTATTTATTTTCAGTAGTAAAGACCCAGCTTGAATGTAAATTTTGTATAGTGTAAGTATGAAGAACATAGTGCAACTGTACAGGTAGTCACCAGTTATTGTGATATAATAAATAATTGGGCTATTTTGATGAAGAAAACTTTGTTCATTTGTTTCTACTTTCTAAGAGAAATTGCCACGATTCCTCTGCTTTTCAACATTTCGTATGACTTTTTTTTCGGGTGGGAATAAAAAGCTGTGAAATTGTTCAACCTACTTTGTAACCAAAGAAGCAAAGCTGTGTAATGGAGTTTTTTTTGTTTTTTCGTTTTTTTTTTTTGTCTTTTTTTTTTATAATGCACATTCTTTATGTATTTTTATTTAGTGTTTTCTCAGTCACAATTTTCTTTGCTGTCTAGCATGATCTGCATGACCTATAATCTTTGAACCACTTTCGTACCTCATGTTTTTATCCA
This sequence comes from Colobus angolensis palliatus, assembly GCF_000951035.1. Classification (NCBI taxonomy): domain Eukaryota; kingdom Metazoa; phylum Chordata; class Mammalia; order Primates; family Cercopithecidae; genus Colobus; species Colobus angolensis. Next base: position 3,910,848 of record NW_012118265.1, read on the forward strand.
GCACTCTTATTGTAATATGTACTAGTCTGTGAACAATGTCAAATAAAAGAGAACGAACAGGTAGTTTGGTGGAGCTGAGCTAGTGTACAATACACTAGTTGTAAAAAAAAAAAAAAAGTGAGCCATCTTTTGTTCATTTAAAATGGTGTTTTGAATTTCGTATGCAGAAAACGTTTTGTTACATTGCAGATTTTAATGTATTTAATAAATGCAACATGCAGATTAAGTGCAGTGTATACTGAGTATTTAAATTAAAATGTACATTTCATAAATACAGTTTCAAAAGAAAGCATCATTTTGTGTATACTAACACATTAAGTGTATGTCAGAAATTGATGTATAAATATATATTTTAACACATTTTCTGAAATTAAACTGCAGTTTTGTTGAAATATTTGGCTCTATATGTGTTCAAAATTTGATTAGATTTGTATTTTCACAATTCAAAATACTCCTTAAAGACCTGTTAATAATGACTTACTGATAGTTCTTAAATTTTCAAAGTAAAACAATTTAAAGAATGCAAGAATAGTGAGCAATATTTGTACTCAATATTCATATTATGTTAGTGATACTTAAGGAGGAAATCCTTGTCTACCAAAACTTTTACTTGAATTCAGAAAGGTGCCTGTAGAAATTAATATGCGCTGCATCTGTAGCCAGCTAGCTAATCAGAGTTAATGAGGCCCAGTAGGTAGTTCTCCCTGTTAAAAGACGTGTTTAGTTGAAGTAAAAATTTAACCAGATTAGCCACAAACGAGGCATAAAATTGGGATGTACACGAGATTGCCAAATATTTTCTATTCTAGTTGCGCTGTAAGACATTGAACAAAATGTTCATGAATAACATTATAAATAAAGGAACTAAGTACATAGGCTTGAGTAAGCAACCCTAAGGATGTGTAGTAAGATTCCAAGTAGAGCTGCTACAGGTGAGATACTTAATGGAATGTGAAACTTCACTGTTGGACTGTTAACCAGAAAGGTTTGCTGGCTGTGCCCCTCCAGTGCTAACTGTGATATGTGATATTTAATACACGTGGAGAAAAACTAGTCTTAGAAAAAGAGGTGGGATTTTTGTGAAAATGGATTCCATTTTGATTCTGGGGCTGGAAAAACACTTTATAAACAAAGTAATAGTCTCCAAGGAAATGAATAATATGTAAAGGTTTAAAATGGTAACAGCAGTTATTACTACTTTTATATTAAGAAAAAAATAGAAAAGGAGAGAAAACATGGGTAGTTCACAGAAGAGATAGAGCAGTTTCTAAAGGTTCAACTTCTAGTAACCTAAAAAATGCAAATTAATATTTTTAGCTAATTGTAATAAGTGTCCAAAGTAGCAGGACTTAACATAGAAAGACAGGCTTTCCTGTGTACTTTTAGAAAGTAATTTGGCAATATGTTTCAAGAGCCTTAAATAATAAGCTTTTCAGTGTAACGACAGAAGGTACTCAACTCATGGTGCATTGTTCAAAAATGCAAAATTATTGTCGTGCCTGCCCTCTGCTTTCCCATCATCCCCTCCTGCTGTCAAAATCCAAACTATCCCTACTGTCAACCGTTCCCCCAGCTGATTGTTTAGGATCTTAAGTAACTTCCAGTTCAGCTATTTGGAGTCTTACAGGAATGCCATCTATCTAATTCTGTCAGTGTAATGCCCATAGAGCAAGGTCCCACATAAGCTTTTCTGTTTTAGCCAGTAAATCATAAGTAAAAATTTTTCTGATATGGTAATTGTGTACAGTTCAAACCTAACTTTCCCCAAATAAAATTTATTTTAGGTTGTTCCAATGTGATCTCACAGCTTGCCACACCAAAAACAAATAGTAGGAGTTAGGAGGCATTAAATGTACAGTTTCCTTAACTCCTAATTGTCCAAAATAGCTGAATTTTTCCAATTCTATTTATAAATCCTATACTAATTTAGAAGTATTGAGATAACGTTTTATAATCAAGCCTCCAGTGATTGGGGATCACAACTGCCATTATTCACAAGAATTTTCACAGGTGAATGATTATGTTTCTCCAAGTTGCAAACTCCAGTAATTCATGGACCTTAAAAAAAAAAAAAAGTCTTAATAGTACCAGAATATCTCTGTTCTTGAAAATTTATCTTTGCAGAACCAGAAATATTTAATTGTCTGGAAACAATTTTTAAGATTTGAAGTCACATTTTAAAAAGAAACTTTACGGCTCAGTGACAAGCACTTTGTGACATGGCTCAATTTTCTTAATCGTAGGAAAAGGACAAAACTCAGCCGTCAAGATTGACAATTTGAGGACATAATAAGCCAACTAATAATGCAGCGAGAAATACTTGTTAACTATACATAGTCAGGGATGGTTTTTTCAGGGTAGATTTCCTCAAAAACGTGACACCTGAGTCTTGAAGGTCATAAGAGCCAGAGGGAAGGGCGTTCCAAGCACAAGAGAGAACTTAATGGCTTAAGAGCATAAACAAGGCTCCTAGGGCAGCCACAGAATTGCATTGGAGACAGGCAGACAATGACTTCCCCACTGACCTAGTAGTTTGGCATCTATTCAGAAAGCAAGAATGATTTATTGAATGGTTTTAAGCAATGGGATACTGTGCTCAAATTCTGCTGGATGTGCACAATTCCAGTGGCAGATGGGAGGTAGATTAGAGTAGCTGAAACTGGAAGCTGAGAAATAATTTAGGAGGGATGATGATCCAGAAAATAAACAATGCAAAGGCAAAATTACAAAGGCAATTTTGTGAAGCTCATGAAGGAAGTTTGTCTTGTGTCTTTCTGTACTATTTTCCTCTGCACAATGAACATCCCATTCCCAGTATCAGGTATTAGGTGCCTATTTCCTTTTTTTTTTTGAGACAGAGTCTCGCTGTTGGCTCAGGCTGGAGTGCAGTGGCAAGATCTTGGTTCACTGCAACCTCTGCTTCCCAGGTTCAAGCGATTCTCCTGCCTCAACCTCCTGAGTAGCTGGTGTTACAGGTGTGTGCCACCATGCCGGGCTAATTTTTGTATTTTTAGTAGAGATGGGGTTTCACCATGTTGGCCAGGCTGGTCTTGAACTCCTGACCTTAAATGATCTCCCCTGCCCGCCCGGGCCTCCCAGAGTGTTGATTACAGGCGTGAGGCACCACACCCAGCTGCCTATTTTCTTGTCCCTCCAAAAAAAGATTAAAGAGTCCCAACTCATACTTGAAAGTTTGACTCAGTCTTTTCCTTCCAATAGTCATAAATCTGTGAAATGAAAGTCTTTGTTTCCTTAAAGGAATTTCAAGAATTTAACAAGGGTCGGGGGAATGGAACCTTTGCTGTTGCTATACCTCTGTGTCAATTCTACCCTAAAGGTAAACTAAATGTAATTCTTTTATAGTGACTAGGATTAGGATGATTCCAAAGTCTCCCTAAAATCTATTCCTTGCTCCCTGGAAAGGATAATATTGGTTCTGGCCCCCACTGTAGGTACTGACAGCCCAAGGCAGAATAGGTTTTGCTAGGCTCTAGCCTTTTATTCTTTGACATAGGTCAGTCCTGCAGGCTTCTTTTTTCTAGGTCTCCTGCTTATCCAAAACTAGACCTTTTCTCCCACCTCCTTCTGCTTCAAGCCTCTTAATAATCCATATTTCTATTTCCTAGCAGTAGTAATAGTTTATTATTTAGTGATGTATACTTGCACCCTATTTACTCCTTTTCAACATTTCAAGATAAATCTTTGTCATATATTTCTGTACCAGTTCACAGAATTTCTACAGCAAGATCCCTTTAAATGCATGGCTTTCCTTCATTGGTTGCAAGGATTACTTTATGCAAGTGCTATTGTAACTATATCTTTCGTGGAGTATAATTGGTATGACATGCTGTGTTCATAGATGAAAATGCTAAGTGAGGCACTCTGAAGCAAGTTAAAGTTCACAGACATTCTTGCTTCCCCCCCGACACCCCGCCATGGAATCATCAAATAAGAAAAATAAGACAGATTTTCAGATTGGCGATGGCCAAGTAAGACGCTGGTATTTTGCACTGGCGCTGTCCACTTAGTTGTTGAGTTTGTTCAGCATACCTGGATGGTGAGTGAGTTAGCTTTATTTTTCATTCTCAGCAGGGAAACTGATAGACTAGGCAGTTTGGGGAGTTTTCCCATTGTCTACTGTCATGGGTCCAGAGTATCTAAGTTTACAGACTACGACATTGTCCACAGAAGCCATATTTATCCCTTTGGAGAGAAGGGAAAGGTGTGCTTAGATCGTAAAAACAACTGAATTTTAAAACAAGGCAAATGCCACAGTTCAACTTTTCCATAAAAAAGTTAAGTTCATCTCTTCATCCTTTTGCATTCCTACAATATTTCCATATAACAACTGTAAAATACTCTTGCCTGCTGCAATCCAAATGTTATCCAGATCACAGTTCTTGCTGTCATTTCACAGGCATGCAATGTATCTATAGATAGGTCATACCTGAGGGAGATCAGAGACAGCAAGGGAACATTTTCCCCACACTTGAGACTAAAATAATAACAGGTCAGTGTCTAATTCTAGTTTTCCTACTAAAAAGAAACATGTATGACATTGTAAAACCCTAAAAGTGATGTTTTCAAGAAATTTAGGCTTCATTATTTTATTTTTAAAAAATGTTGACATGCAATTTAATTCTATTTCAATTTAGGTGCTGCAACCTGTACTGGATGTTTGGGGATAGAAAGATGATTGGGACATGATTTGTGTGCTCCAATGAGCTCAGTCCAGTGTAAGTGTAAAAGTTAAAGTGCCATATTGTTTATTCAGAGTATATGTTATAGTTTGTGAACCTTATATCATTTGTTAAATGAAAGGTTTTTATAAATCAACAGTAATATTGCCATCCCATGTAAAAATCCTTTGATATTGCCAGGAAACAACTTTAAATCACCAGAAAGCTTTAACATCAAATAATACTTTCAGAAGGAGGGGAAAAGCCTCCCACCTCGACATTGAGCCTGTGAAGTATTCCCTAAAAAAGAGGAACTAATCTGAGAAAAGTTTACACATTTTTAATACTCTAAATTGTAGATAATGGAATTGATTTAAATCAAAGTTAACTAGAATAGGATTCATGTGTCATGAATTATATTGTCTATTGTCTCATAAGCAACACACTTACTATCTTGGCTGACAAAATCAGCTACCATTCAATGAACCAAGTTAAGAATAACTCAGGTGACTGATGCCAAAAATAAATCTCTAATAGAGCTGAGAATCCAGAAACACACATATATGTTGAGTAAGTAATAAAAGTGATATTTCAAATTAGTAAGGAAAAAATGGATTATTCAATAAATAGTATGGGATAGCATAACAATTTAGAAAAAATATGAAGTTAGATCTTTCACAAAAATTAACTCCAGGTAGACTAGCTGTTAGTCTTCTACTTTTTGGTTACTCCCTTTTAGAAATTGGAAGCTGTATACCCTTTCCCTTTGAAAATGCACATAAGCAAAGAACTTTACAAATCGGTTATGAAGAGATGCTCCATCTCAGCAAAATAAGGAAAGTGCACATTAAAACACAAGAAACCATCTCAGATCCAACTAATATTTAGCATGCATACAAATCAAAAACTGGAAAGGGTGTGGAAAAACGAATACATTGCTAGTGAGCATACAAATTGGCACAGCCTCTTTTAAAGACAATTGTGTATCACCCATTAAATTTTAAAAGTCACATACCCTGTGACCTAACAATTCCAACTTTTAATGTCCTAAAGAAACATACATGTGTTCACAAGATAACTTGTACAATGATGTCAATTGCACCTTTGTACAGTAGACCCCCTTATCTGCAGTTTCACTTTTTGAGGTTTCAGTCATCCAAGGTCAACCACAATACAAAAATATTAAATGGAAAATTCCAGAAATGACCATAAGTTTTAAACTTCAAACCTTTCTGCATAGTATAATAAAAATCTCTCACTATCCCTCTCCATCCTGCCTGGGACAGGAATCATCCCTTTGTCCAGTGTATCCACAGTGTGTACTCTCTGCCCATTAGTCATTTCTTTTATCAGATCATAAAAAAACATAGTACATAGAGGGTTTGGTACTATTCATGGTTTCAGGCATTCAGTGGGGGTCTTGGAAAATATCCTCCATGATTGGGGAGCTACTGTAATACTATGAAATTGGAAAAACCAAAATACTCATCAAGAGGATGGAATATGGTACACATGATGAAATATTAAGTATCAATGAAAAAGAGAAAGTCCTACATGTCTGGCATGGAAGGATCTCCAGGAGACAATGTTAAAAGTTTGAGGGAAAAAATTGAAAGACAATACCTGTAATACATACGATACTATTGATGTTACATCACACACACACACACACACACAAATACTGTATAGTGTACTTCTACAAGTACATATTTGTGTATTATATAGAGAGAAGGTCTGGAAGGATACTAACCAAACTGTTAACAGTAGTTTGGCAGCGTGCATTAGCTTTAACTGTAATGTTTGATGTTTTTGAATATGCATTTATGTATTGTTTGTGTAATGACAAATTAATAAATTAGAAATAAAATAATGTTTTCTTCTTGTCTGCTGCTGTTTCCACTGGTACCTGGGGTCTCATCATGTTCAGTGTCTTTCCTCCCCAGGAATATCTTCCCCCTCTACCTGTTTCTTCTGCTTCGCCTTCTCCTATGGCTTTTTCACATCAGTATTTACACAGGCTCAATAAATAACTGGCCAATAAATGAGTAGCCCACCTCCCCTAACTGAAAATGTGTTCCCTCCACTTGCTTTTTCAGCTCCCTCCGCTTCCTTTCTACTTTTACCTCTTCCACGTACAGCTCATCACAAACGCAGTCTGGCTTTAGCTCCCACTGTGCCACTGAAACTGTTCTCGTCAAGGTCTTTGATGATCACTTTGTTGCTAATTCTATCCCGTATCTATTGAACTGCTTTACTCCTAATTTCTCTTTATGATCATTTCATTACTCTAGTAGTTTTCTATCTCTTCATTTTCTAACTTTACTTTTTTTTTTTAAGAGTTTCCCTTATGAAAAGTACATAGTTGAATTTTCTTTTTTGAACCAGGCAACACTTCATTCCATAAAATAGGATAAGTATTCCCAATTTTTTCTTTTATAGAGATGAAGTCTTGCCATGTTGCCCAGGCTGGCTTTGAACTCGTAGGCTCAAACAATCCTCCCTCCTCAGTCTCCCAAGTAGCTGGGACTACAGGTATCCATCACTGTTTCTGGCTTGAATTTTTAGTTTCTTAACCCAATCTGTCTTTTGATAGAAAAATTTAGTCGATGTCTGTTTCATCAGTGGCATATTTGGATGTATTTCTGCCACCTTATTTCATGTTTTCTCCTTAAAATGCTTCCTAGGCAAGCCCCACTCCCACCCCCAGCCACTGCCCCGCCACACATACACCCTTTTTCCCTTTTCTTGGCTTTCATTCAGTTGTTTCTTACTCATTTTTGATCCCTCTCTTGGTTGGGAAGTTATACATTCCATATGCATTCTTCCAGTGGTTACAATTTTGTTTAGCATTTTGTTGTGGATTTCTCAACCATATACAAAAGTGAACTGTATAATGAACTCCCATGTACTTATCGTCTAGTTTAAACAATTATCTACTCATGGCCAATCTTGCATTATTTATACTCCCACTCATTTCCCCTCCCCAGGATACTTGAGAATGTCACCCCCCAGAAGAGAGTTCTAAGAGGAGGAGGAAAACGTGAGCCCCAGGAGGGGAATTCCAGGCGGAGGAGGAGAAAGGGCTCTGGGACCTACATATGGGGTTTAAAGTGAAGACCTAGGAAACTTGGGGTGAGAGGATGCCAACACTTAGAAATAATCCATGATGCTCTGGATTATTTTGAACGAAATCCAAGATACCATAGACTTCATCCATATATATTTCAGCGTATACCTCTAAAGGACAAGGATTTTTTAAAGAAAAATTATAACCAAAATACCATCACCCTACCTCAAAATTAACAAGTCCTTAATATCATTAAAAATCTACTCAATGTCCACATTTCCCTGATTATCATACATTTCTTATGGTGTATTTGTTTGAATGTGGATCAAAATAAGGTCCATACACTGCAATTGGTTGGCAGGCCTCTAAAGTCTCTCTTAATATGTGGGCTCCCCATACCTCTATTTTCCCCTTGAAATTCTTCAAGAATCACAGTTATTTGCCCCATAGCTTTTTCTGAAGTTTGAGTTTTCCTAATTGCATTCTTGTAGAATCCTCTGTCCCTGTATTTCCTAAATTAGTTCTAGAAGTTTAATCAGATTTATATTTTGTCAAGATTAATTCGTAAGTGGTGGTATATACTTCCATCATATAATGTCTGTATTTTGTGATGTTGGAAGCATTGATAATCATTATCTAGACCCATTAGCGTATTAATTCTATTATCCCTTCTCACTCATTAGCGAAGTACTTCTCTAAAGAGAGACTTCCCCTTACCAACTATTCAGCTACCCTGTGGTACAGTTTGTATAAGAAAGGGAGAGGCTTAGTTCTTTCCTTTTATTTCCCAGTTTTCAAAATAATGAGTACCTACCAAGGAATAAAAATAAATAAGGTATGATTAGGGAAGACTTACTCTGATGTTTTATTCTGGGAAGAAAGCAAAGAGAATGTAGTGAGTTGATTTTGGATGCTATGACTCAGGGGTTAGTAGAGAGAAGCCAGGAAAAAGCCCCCAAAAAGTTGTTAACAGGAAATGGTGACCTGAAGATTTGTCTGTTTACTGCTGAGTCTGGGAGTAACTTCTAAGTGAAGAGTACCTTGAGGGAATAGGGGTGGGAAGCCCCATATCTGGGCAGAGGCGGGGCTGGTTCAGAAGAAGCATCTGCAGGTAAGAAAAGCAGGTCAGTTAGCCCACGGATTCAGAGAGTGAAGAGTTACAGAAATGAGCAGTGGATTTTTGTGGGTTTACTTTCCGCCAAACGGAGACGAGGCATATTCTCCTTATAATCTGAGCATGAACCAGAAAACCTACTAAGAAAGGCCGCATGGGGTAGGTAACATTTAGCACATGCAACAATATTTTTTATTTTATTTTTATTTTTAGATGGAATTTTGCTCTTGTCTCCCAGGCTAGAGTGCAATGGTGCTATCTCGGCTCACAGCAACCTCCACCTCCCGGGTTCAAGCCATTCTCCTGTCTCAGCCTCCCTAGTAGCTGGGATTACAGGCATGCGCCACCACGCCTGGCTAATTTTTGTATTTTTGTAGAGACAGTGTTTCACCATGTTGGTCAGGCTGGTCTCAAACTCCTGGCCTCAGGTGATCCACCTGCCTTGGCCTCCCAAAGTGCTAGGATTACAGGCGTGTGCCACCGCGCCCGGCCAACATGCAACAATACTTCTAAGTATTTATTTATTTTTGAGACAGAGTCTTGCCCTGTCGCCCAGGCTGGAGTGCAGTGGCACCATCTCCGCTCACTGCAAGCTCCGCCTCCTGGGTTCACGCCATTCTCCTGCCTCAGCCTCCAGAGTAGCTGGGACTACAGGCGCCCGCCACTGCGCCCGGCTAGTTTTTTGTATTCTTAGTAAAGACGGGGTTTCACCGTGTTAGCCAGGATGGTCTCAATCTTCCAACCTTATGATCCGCCCGCCTCGGCCTCCCAAAGTGCTGGGATTACAGGCGTCAGCCACCACGCCCGGCCTAACTTCTAAGTATTAAAGATCAGCAACTCTGGTGCTGATGTGTTCTGTTGCCTTTGGTATCTGTGTCTTGATTCTCCATGGAGACCAATTTTGTTATCATCCTCATGGTCTTTCCCACAAGGAACGCACTAAGAGCTTTCAGTGTTGGGACATTAGCTTAAGAACCTAGGTGGTCAGCGCAAGAATCTAGGTCTGTGGGACCCTCCTATTAATGACTCCTCTTACCTACCATTCTCCAGCCAGCATTGTCTCCTGTTCTTCTCCCCTCTCCACATTCCATCCTGCCCCGAGTAGTCTATTCGTGCTAAAGCATTCACTGAGAAAAATTGTAAAGGGAGAGTCCCTTCTCAGAAATATCAGCTTATTTTAAAATGGAAATTTTGAAGACCTCCCTGTTCTGTTCTCTGGAGAGAGTGAACAAGTGGAGACTTGGCAATAGCTGTGGAAACACCGCCAGCCTCTTGCTTCCAGCAACCTTGAGTTCCAAACCTGTGAATCTCAGTTTTATATTCACTGACTTCAGCTTCCTGAACCCATCCCAGTTCAGCATTAGGTAATGGCTGTGATGACAGCTGACTCATCTGGGAATGCAGCTTTCCTGGAGGCTTCCTCTGCTCAGATAATCACACTCTGGGAGGGAAAAAAGGTTACAACAATCTTCTACCCCGGGATACTCAAGAATGTCATCCCCCAGAAGGGAGTTCTAAAAGGAGGAGGAGAATGTCAGCCCCAGGAGGGGAGGTCCAGGGGGAGAAGGAGAAAGGGCTCTGGGCCCTACATAGGAGGTTTAAAGTGAAGAGCCTAGGAAACTTGGGGTGAGAGGGTGCCAGTACTTAGAGACAGAAGCTGACTGGTGTAAAATGGAATGAGAATCCCCTCATTGCCCTTTGACAGCTGGGAAACTTCAAACTGGGCCCCGTTTAAGGGTAAGTTCTGTAAGAGTAGAGACTTCTTATTTATTCACAGTTGTATTCCTGGTACCTAGTGCAGTGATGCATTGCTTAACAACAGGAATACATTCCGAGAAATGTATCGTTAGGTGATATTGTCATTGTGCAAACATTATAGAGTGTACTTATACAAACCTGGATGGTCTAGCCTACTACACACCTGGGTTATATTGTATAACTATTGCTGCTAGTCTATAAAACTGGACAGCATGTCACTGTACTGATACTGTACTGTGACACATGGTAAGTATGTGTACACCTAAACATAGAAAAGGTACAAAGATACAGTATAAAAGATTTAAAATGGTACACCTGTATAGGGCACTTACCATGAATGGAGCTTGCAGGACTGGAATTTGTTCTGGGTGAGTCAGTGAGTGCGTGGTGAATACAAAGGCCTGGGGGCATTACTGTGCACTGCTGCGGACTTTATAAACACTGTACACCCAGGCTACACTAAATTTATTTTTTAAAACATTTTCCTTTAATAATAAATCAACATTAACTTATTGTAATTTTTTTTTTTTTTTTGAGACGGAGTCTTGCTCTGTTGCCCAAACTGGAGTGCAGTGGCATGATCTCGGCTCACTGCAACCTCTTCCTCCCAGGTTCACGCCATTCTCCTGCCTCAGCTTCCAGAGTAGCTGGGACTACAGGTACCCGCCACCATGCCCGGCTAATTTTTTTTGTATTTTTAGTAGAGACAGGGTCTCACCACGTTAGCCAGGATGGTCTCGGTCTCCTGACTTCATGATCCGCCCGCCTTGGCCTCCCAAAGTGCTGAGATTACAGGCGTGAGCCACTTTTTTTTTTTTTTTTTTGAGACAGGGTCTTGCTCTGTCACTCAGGTGGGAGTGTAGTGATATGATCATGGCTCATTGCAGCCTTCATTTATTGGGTTCAAACAGTCTCTCACCTCAGCCTCCCGAGTAGCTAGGACTACAGGCACATGCCACTGGGCCTGGCTATTTTTTTACAGAAATGGGGGGTCTCCCTTTGTTATCCAGGCTGATCTCAAACCCCTGGCCTCGAGAGAGTTTCCCTTAGGCCTCCCAAAGTGCTGGAAATACAGGTGTGAGCCACCATGCTCAGCCACTGTAATTTTTAGTTTTATAAACTTAAAATTTTGTTTTAACTTTTTTATTCCTTTGTAGTAACATTTACCTTAAAACACAAACATTCTATAAGTGTACAAAAATATTTTCTTTCTTTATATTATCACATAAGCTTTTTTCTATGTTTAAATTTTTTAACTTTTTAAACTTTTTTGTTGAAAATTGAGACACAAACCCATATATTAGCCTAGGCCTACACAGGATCAGGATCATCAATATCGCTGCCCTCTACCTCCACATCTTGTCCCACTGGAAGAGGTCTTTAGGGGCAATTAACATGCATGGAGCTGTCGTCTCCTATAAGAACAATGCCT
>NW_012118265.1:3928327-3987263 GCF_000951035.1 Colobus angolensis palliatus
GCCTGCCTGAAGCTGTCTTACAGCTGCTTTTTTTTTTTTTAATAAGTAGGACTGCACTCTAAAAGATAAAAAGTAGAGTATGTTAAATACATAAACCAGTAACGCAGTTGTTTATTATCATTATTAAGTATTATGTGCTATACATAATTGTATGTGCTAGACTTTTATACGACTGGCAGCACAGTAGATTTGTTTACATCGGGCATCACCACGAACATGTGAGTAAAGCGTTGCCCTATGACTTTACTGATGGTGGCCCACAGTTGACCTAAATGTTCTTATGCAGCACATGATTGTACTCTTATTAAATGAATGAATGAGGGTTCACGTCTATCTTACGTATTCTTTATTCTTGAGCTTTCTGATCTCTAAAGGTAGCCTGAGATAACCAAATCATAGCCTTGTTGTGAGGATCAAACAATATAAAATATGTAAATCACATAACTGGGATCTGGCCCACAGCAAACATGCAGTAAATGCTGGCTCTTGCTTTCTTTCTCACCCCTTTCTAGGCATCTGGTTGAAGTAATGCTCTTTCTCCTCACTGCTTTTTGACCAAAAGCTTGGGAAAAAGACTAGGCAATTAGCACCTGTGATAAATCCAAGGTCACCTAGATAGGTTTAATCACCTTCTCCAAATAATAACACTACCAAGTTTTACAGCACTCCTGACAAAAAAATCTATTTTTCCTCCTTTTTTTTCCCTTTAAGACAGGGTCTCACTCTGTCACCCAGGCTGGAGTATAGTGGCACGATCACAGCTCACTGCAGCCTCAACCTCCTGGACTTAGGTGTATTTTTCCTCCTTTATCTCTTTAGAACCTCAAAACTACCCTAGTAAGCCTTGGGAAAGCAAATGTTTGGCTCATCTGACAGATAAAGAAACAGGTTCAGAGAATCCAGAGAGCTTGTGACCTGCCCAAGATCTCAGATCAGATTAGTGGTAGAACTAGATTCCAGCCCATGGGATGCCATAGCCCACATTTTTCTCCCCATTGTGCTTGAATAGGTTAGAGGTCACAGAAAGAAAGAACTCCTTTTCTGGAAAAAATTATGTTGAAACTGTACCCAATTTATTCTTATTCATTGATTCATCTACTTGATTTCATTAGGCAGCTCTGTGATTCAAGAGATGGCCATTTAGGATGGGCAAAAGAGAACAATATATGACAATATACACTCCTTGGAATGAAGAAAGGTAAGTCTCCATCCACAAAACACCGAACAGACTTCAATCAGAACACTCTCAGTTCAAGAGGATGAGTGCTGATTGTTTATTTGTTAGAAATGTATATTTTCTGGCTGGGCCCAGTGGCTGACGCCTGTAATCCCAGCATCTTGGGAGGCTGAGGCAGGCGGATCACTTGAGGTCAGGAGTTTGAGACTAGCCTGGCCAACATGGTGAAAACCCGTCTCTACTAAAAATACAAAAATTAGCTGGGCCTAGTGGTGCACACCTGTAATCCCAGCTACTCAGGAGGCTGAGGCAGGAGAATCACTTGAACCTGGGAGGTGAAGTTTGCAGTGAGCTGAGATGGCACCACTGCACTCCCGCCTGGACAACAGAGTGAGACTCCATCTCAAAAAAACAGAAAGAAAAAGAAATGAAAGGTGTATTTTCTTAATAAGTAGCACATGCTCACATACACACCATGGAATACTATGCAACCTTAAAAAAGGATGAGTTCATGTCCTTTGTAGGGACATCGGTGAATCTGGAAACCATTATTCTCAGCGAACTATCACAAGGACAGAAAACCAAACACCACATGTTCTCGCTCATAGGTGGGAACTGAACAATGAGAACACACGGACACAGGGTGGGGAACATCACACACTGGGGCCTGTTGTGGGGTAGGGGGAGGGAGGAGGGATGGCATTAGGAGATATACCTAATGTAAATGACGAGTTAATGGGTGCAGCACACCAACATGGCACATGTATACATATATAACAAACCTGCATGTTGTGCACATGTACCCTAGAACTTAAAGTATAATAATAAAAAAAAGCTTCAAAAAAATAAGTAGCACGTGCTCATTGAAATATTTCAATAAAGAAGTTAATTTTCAAAAAAAGGCAAAATCTCCGCTCTCTATTCATCTGCAATCCCACTCTGCAGAGTAAAACTACTAAGTTTTCTCTGCACATAATTGAGATACACACATTTCGTGTTTTCATTTACCATAAATGAGATTATACTAAACATATTTTTCTTCAACTTGCTTTCTACATATCTAAAGTAATCATGGACATCTTTTCATGACAGAACATAGAGATTGTCTTTATTCTTTTAAATAGCTGCATAGTGTTGTATAATAAGCCATATCACGACAGTCCCCTACTCATGGATGTTTAGATGGCACTTAGTTTTTTTCTGTAATCAAAATTGTTTATGTATACATCTTTGTCTAGTTATATGAGAATTTCTTTAGAATAAGAGTGGCCAACATTTCTTGAGCCCTTTACCTTCACATCATGTGAGTAAGACAAATCGCTGAGCCAAGGGTAGGGCATTTCACTGTAGAAAAGTAGAGACCTGAGGCTCACAAAGGGTAAAGCTAGGATTTTTTGATATGTAATCAGAGTAGAAACTCAGTTCCCTAGCTCCAAAATCCAGATTCCTTTTAGCCTCCAAATATATGTATCTTTTTTGTTTTGTTTTGTTTTGTTTGTTTTTTTGTTTTGAGACAGGGTCTCACTCTTATTACACAGGCTGGAGTACAGTGGCAGGATCTCAGCTCACTGCAACCTCTGCCTCCCAAGCTCAAGCTATCCTCCCATGTCAGCTTCCCAAGTAGCTGGGATTACAGGTTCATGCCACCACACCTGGCTGATTTTTGTATTTTTTGTAAAGACAGGGTTTTGCCATGTTGCCCCACTGTTCTCGAACTTCTGAGCTCAAGCAATCTGCCCACCTCGACCTCCTAAAGTGCTAGGGTTACAGGCATGAGCCACTGCACCAGTCTAGCCTCCAAATATATTGATATTCTGATAAGATGCCACAGGGCTATTTTTTATTTGAACCCCTTGTGTCCCTCTATTCCACTTAACTAAAAAACTACCTATCCTCAGGGGGAAAAGCCGAGTGGATGAAAAAGCAAAAGATGGTTAAGCTGCAGTGCTCCAAGGAGACTAACCAAGCATGTAAATATTATTTAAAATATCCTTTTAGGCTGAGTGTGGTGGCTCAATCCCAGCACTCTGGGAGGCCGAGGTGGGCGGATCGCCTGAGGTCAGGAGTTTGAGACTAGCCTGGCCAACATGGTGAAACCCCGTCTCTACTAAAAACACAAAAATTAGCTGGGTGTGGTGGCAGGCACCTGTAATCCCAGTTATTTGAGAGGCAGGAGAATTGCTTGAACCTGGGAGGCAGAGGTTGCAGTGAGCCAAGATTGCGCCACTGCACTCCAGCCTGGATGACAGAGCGAGACTCGTCTCAAAAAATAAATAAATAAAATAAGATAAGGTATCCTTTTAATATATTTTAATCAGCTTTATTGAGGTATATTTTATTCACTAAAATGCACATTTTAAATAAAGCTTGGTGAGTTTTGAAAAAGGATACAGCCATGTAACCACAACCACAGCCAAGATGAATGTCTTTGTATATCCTATACACAGTGTCATCAGATATAAGTATTGCAGATATGTTCTTCCAGTCTGTGACTTGCTTTTTCATTTTGAGCAGAAAGTTTTCATGTGACAGAGTCCAATTTATCAAAGTTTTCTTTTATGGTTCACATTGAGTCTAAGAAGAAATCTTTGCCTACCCCAAGATTATGAAGATTTTCTCCTATGTTCTCATCTAGAAATTTTATATAGTTTTTACATGTAAGTCTCTGATCCCTCTTAATTTTTGTATATAGTACGAAACAACAGTATGAATTTGTCTTTTGCATATGGATATCCAATTGATTCAGAATTATTTGTTGAAAAGATTATCCTTTCTCTATTGAACGATTTTGGTACCTTTGTCAAAAGTTGACTACAAATGTAAAACCTTTAAATGTAAATATAAACTCTATTTCTGTCAATTCTATTCTGTTGAGCTATATGCCTATCTTTAGGACAATACAACAATGTCTTGATTTCTGTAGCTATATAGCAAGTTTTGAAATCAGAGAGTATAAATCTTCAAATTTATTTTTTTTTCAAAATTGCTTTGACTATTGTAACTACAGCTGATAGAACTGACCAATGAAGCTGCAGTAGACAGAATTCTAAGATGCCCTGGGACTGTAAATATGATGGGTTTTACTCTTATGATTAGCTTATGTTATATAAAGCAGTTGGCTTAAAGAAAGGGAGATTAGCCACATGAACCTTTTAAAAGCAGAAAATTTTTTTGGTTGATGGAAAAAGAGAAAGCTAGAAATCCGAAGCACTAGAAATATTTAATGAACTGTTGTGGCTTGAAGATGGAGCAGGCCACATGACAAGGAATGCAGGCAGCCTCTAGGAGCTAAAAGCAGCCCCTGAGGGACTACCAGCAAGAAAATGGGGCTCTCACTCCTACAAGGTCAAGGAAATGAATTATGCCAACAACCTAAGAGATCTTGGAAGTGATTCTTCTCCAGAGCCTCCAGATGAGAACTCAGTCTGACAGACACCTTGATTTCTAGTCTCACCATGTCAGACTTCCGGAATACAAAACTGAGGGCTAATAAAAGGGTGTTATTTTCAGCCTCTACTTTTTTTTTTTTTTTTTTTTTTTTTTGAGACGGAGTCTCCCTCTGTTGCCCGGGCTGGAGTGCAGTGGCCGGATCTCAGCTCACTGCAAGCTCCGCCTCCCGGGTTTACCCCATTCTCCTGCCTCAGCCTCCCGAGTAGCTGGGACTGCAGGCGCCCGCCACCTCGCCCGGCTAGTTTTTTGTATTTTTTTTTTTTAGTAGAGACGGAGTTTCACCATGTTAGCCAGGATGGTCTCGATCTCCTGACCTCGTGATCCGCCTGCCTCGGCCTCCCAAAGTGCTGGGATTACAGGCTTGAGCCACCGTGCCCGGCCTCAGCCTCTACATTTACAGCAATTTGTTATACAGCAATAGGAAATGAATACAGAGCTGTCTGGACCCAAGCTTTTCTTTATGGGAAGCATTTTATCTATTAAATGAATTTCTGTACATGTTATAGTCTAATTCTTCTTAGGTCAGTTTTGGTAATTTGTATCTAAGAATCTTTGCATTTAAGTTTTCCAATTTGTTAATTTGTTCATAGTAGTCCTGTGAACTCTTTAATTTCCATAAGACTGGTAGTGACAACCCGTTTCATTTTTGATTTTGAAAATATTCTATTTCTCTCCTCCTTGGTTAGTCTAGCTCAAGATTTCTCAATTTTGTTGACTTTTTTCCAAGAACATGATTTTTATTGGTTTTTATTTTCTTTTCTCAATTTCATTGATTTCTACTTTTTATTATTTCTTTCCTTTTGCTTGTTTTATTTTACTCCTTTTTCTAGATTCTTGAGGTGGAAGCTTAGATTAAGATTTTTCTCTTTTTATAATGTATGTGTTTAATACATTTCCTCTCTGCACTAACTGCATCCCACAAACTTTGATTTTGTATGTGTTTTCATTTTAACTCAACTCAAAATATTTTCTAATTTCCCTCATGATTTCTTTTTTGACCTGTGGGTTATTTAAAAGCATGTTATTTAATTTCCAAATATCTGGAGATTTCCAAATTTCCTTCTATTGCTCATTTCTAATTTAATTCTGTTGTGGTCAAAGAACATACTTTGTATGATTTCAATTCTGTTAAATGTGGGCCTTGTATCATGGCCTAGCATCCAGTCTATTATGGAGAAGGTTCCATGTACACTAAAAAGCATGAGTATTCTGCTGTTATTAGGTGTGGTGTTCTAAAAATGTCAGTCAGTTGTATCAGGTTGGTTGATAGTCTTCTATATCCTTACTAATTTTCTATCAAATGGAGTGTTGAAGTCTCTTTGAATAGTGTTTTTCTTTTTAATTCTATCAACTTTTGCTTTATGTATTTAGGAGCTCTGTTGTTAGGTACATATACATTTATAATTGTTACATATTCATTATAAAGCATCCCTCTGTCTCTAGTAATATATCTTGTCTTAAAGTCTATTAATATAGCCACTCCAACTCTCCTAGGGTACTGTTTTTATGGCATTTCCCCCCTATCCTTTTACTTTCAACCTGTTTTTATCTTTAAATCTAATGTGTCTCTTGTAGGTAGCATATAGTTAGATCTTGCTTTTATTAGTCACTCAATCTCTGACTTTCGAATAGCATTTAGATTGTTCATATTTAATGTAGTTATTGATACGGTTCAATGTCTGTCTTCCATTTTTCTATTTTATTTATGTCCCATGTGTTTCTTCTTCCTTCGTTTCTCCTTTACTGTCTTTTGTGTTAAATGGATATTTTTTTGTGTGTGGCTTTTATTCCTTTGTTAGTTTTTAAAAATTATTACATTGTTTTGAGTTTTGTAAATTTTTTTACTGTTTGCTCTAGGGATTATAATATGCATCTTAATAAAATCTACTTCAAATTAATATGAATGTAATTCTAGTAAAATTATAAAAATTTGCTCCAATGTAACTGCATTCCGCCCTTTTTGTTATTATTGTCACATATATTACTTCAAGGTTATAAACTCAAACTCAACAATGCAAGATTATAATTATCATTTTATAAAACTTAAAAGATTTGCATATATGCTTATATATTTTTATGTATATATAATATTCCTATTTACCTATTTACTTTTTAATATGCTTTTCATTTCTAAGTATGAATCTGAGTTACTGTGTGGTATCATTCATTTTCAGCCTGAAGTATCTTCTTTTAAAGCAAGTATACTGGCAATAGATTTGCCTGAGAATTTATTTCTCCTTTATTTTTGAAGAATAATTTTGCTGAATGTAGAATTCTCGGTTAACAGAATTTCTTCTTTTTTTCTTTGAAATGGAGTCTCACTCTGTCAGCCCAGACTGGAGTGCACTGGCACAATCTTAGCTCACTGCAACCTCTACTTCCTGAGTTCAAGTAATTCTCCCACCTTAGCCTCCCTAGTAACTGGGACTACAAGTGCATGCCACTACACCTGGATAATGTTTTTGGATTTTTGGTAGAGACAGGATTTCACCATGCTGGCCAGTCTAGTCTTGAATTCCTGAGCTCAAGCCTTCACCTCCCAAAGTGCTGGGATTACACCCAGCTCTATGTATACTTTTACATGTTTTTTTTTCTCCACATGTTCTTAGGTTGGCAAAAACATTTAATACAAATGCTAATAGAGGCAAAGAATATAATGTTTAGATTATTATAAAAACTGGGTTTTCTTTTTTTTTTTTTTTTTGAGACCGAGTCTTGCTCTGTTGCCCAGACTAGAGTGCAGCACATGCCGCCACGCCCAGCTAATTTTTTGTATTTTAGTAGAGATGGGGTTTCACCATGTTGCCCAGGCTGGTCTCAAACTCCTGAGCTCAGGCAATCCACCCGCCTTGGCTAGGATTACAGGCTTGAGCCACCGTGTCCAGCCTATGGCTGGTAATTTTAAAAGTTAATTCATGTATCCTTGGATGAATATTACTTGCTGCTGGGCACAGTGGCTCGCACCTGTAATCCCAACACTTTGGGAGGCCAAGGCAGGTGGATGACTTGAGGCCAAGAGTTTGAGACCAGCTGGGCAACATGGCAAAATATCTTCTCTACTAAAAATACAAAAATTAGCCACGCATGGTGGCACATGCCTGTAATCCCAGCTATTCTGGAGGCTAAGGCACAAGAATCGCTTAAACACCGGAGGCGGAGGGTGAGCGGACATCATGCGGCTGCACTCCAACCTGGGATAAAGAGCTAGACTCCGTCTCAAAAAAAGAAAAATTACTTGATGGTAGAACAAGACATATTTAACATCAATTTTATTTCTTTTTTAAAATCTGAGTTAGTTTTGTTTCAAGCATCAATTCTATTTTTCATTTTTATAGATGTTGGCTCTGAAAAACCTTGTTGACTTAAGTAGATAAGAATGGGAGTGTTGTTACATCAACATCAATCTTTGAATTGAGTTCTATGCCAAAATTTACATAGTGATTGCTCTTCAGATATTATTTTACATGATCAATAAGCTAAAAACTCAATTAGGTCTTTCTTCAATTTTGCTGAAATCAAAAATTGAGAAATTCCTGCTTTGCAAAAGGACTTGTTACCTAGTCAATAAAACCTAAGGTGATATTTCAAATTGTCCATTTGTTTGGACCCCAGAGCTTTTTAGACTCCAGGGAAAGGCCACACAGTAAGAACAGTATGAGGAGAAGGAGGAAGGGAGGGTGCATTCTCAGTAGAACAGTGTTAGGAAAGAGTACCTATGGAAGTTGAAGATACAAAAATTGATTGCCTTAAAGCTATTCTTGCCTGATTTCCTTTGTAAAAGTCTTTGGACCTCACTTCAAAGACCACTGATCTAAATTTCTTTTCAAAGTATGCTTACAGCTGGGCACGGTGGCTCACGCCTGTAATCCCAACACTTTGGGAGGCCAAGGCAGGCATATCACCTGAGGTCAGGAGTTCAAGACCAGCCTGGCCAACATGGTGAAACCCCGTCTCTACTAAAAATACAAAAATTAGCTGGGTATGGTGACACACGCCTGTAGTCTCAGCTACTTGGGAGGCTGAAGCAAGAGAATCACTTGAGCCCAGGAGATGGAGGTTGCAGTGAGCAGGGATCATACCACTGCACTCTAGCCTGGGCAACAGAGTAAGACTCTGTCTCAAAAATAAATAAATTAATTAATAATAAAACAAAATATGCTTATAATGCCCCCCAAATGGGTCAATTTAAAAATATATCTTAAGAAATAAAGCAGTGGTACATAAAGCAAAAATCTTAATGGTGGCCAAGTGACTGAAGCATAGGGAATCCCACCATAGTGAATACAGTACAGGCTATGATATCAAACAAATACAAATTTGAATTCTAGGGACCTTGCACAAGTCACTTTACCACTCTGAGCCTCAGTTTTCTCATCTGTAAAATGGTAATACCTACTTCCTAGGGTGTTTTTAAGGGCTAAATGAGGTAATATATAGAAAAATGCTTCTATAGACTACAAAACAAAGCTATAAATCCTGTTGAAAGTAATATATTTCCACCTTGTCCCCCAGTATTAATTGAACTAGTCATAGATATCTCAGTAAAGGAATATCCTCCCTTGGGCCTGAGTCCTAGGTTAAATAACCCAGATTCAAGAGTTTGACTCTGATATCAGACATTAGTTGGACCCAAAATTTAAATCTGTAGCATTTTATCAGTATTTATTTATTCCCTTACTAAATATAACAATTGTGTTCTAAATCATAACGCTTCAGAGAATACTAAGGTTGCTTCCTATCCCATAATACCAGGAAATGGAAGGAGAAAAATACCTCATGCAAAAGTGTGTAACTATTTCCTGAGTGCACACATGCTGGGAAGCACACACCTCTGTCTCATTGCACATCCTCTCCTGTATGATGGCTCCATTGCCAGGTGTCTTATCTCATAATTGCCACACATATTTGAGGTTATTATCTGATGTTTATGGTATTATGAAACACATACAAACTTGTTCCTCATGAATCTAAGACTGACAGAAGAAATGAAAACTCGTCTTATAGTTCAAAATCTGTGTGTGAATTAAAAGAGCAACATGGTTAAACATAAAAATGAATGATAGTACCCATAAAGTTCTAGAAAAATCAACAGAGAGCTATAAAAGATGATATAATTAAGGCTTTTTAGAGCATGTAAATCAAGAATACATAGAGATTGTAAAATATTTCTACTCTGTCTATGCCCTTCTTTCTTCTGTTACAGCATTCTTATATTTTAAAAAAAGGCTTTTTCTATATTGTGCTATGATGAGACAATATGTAGCAACAAATCTGACATTCTAACACATAAAACATTTTTTACCCCAAAACAATATTGCAGCTATTACACTATGGATAAAATGGTCCCAAAACACTATTATTTTAAGAGTTGGCTTTTAGGTCACATTTTATTTTATTTTATTTTATTTTATTTTTTTTTTTTTCTTTTTTTTTTGAGGCGGCGTCTCCCTCTGTGGCCCGGACTGGAGTGCAGTGGCCGGATCTCAGCTCACTGCAAGCTCCGCCTCCCGGGTTTAGGCCATTCTCCCGCCTCAGCCTCCCGAGTAGCTGGGACTACAGGCGCCCGCCACCTCGCCCGGCTAGTTTTTTTGTATTTTTAGTAGAGACGGGGTTTCACTGTGTTAGCCAGGATGGTCTCGATCTCCTGACCTTGTGATCCGCCCGCCTCGGCCTCCCAAAGTGCTGGGATTACAGGCTTGAGCCACCGCGCCCGGCCTGAGGTCACATTTTATAACAAAACAAAATGAAAACATTTTATTCATATCAATATGAGACATATTGATCTTAGAAATACAAGGATTTAATTTTTCATTTTTAATATTGTTCTTGGTATAAAGATTTTTAAATGCAATACATTATTTATATAATTTCTTGCAGTAATAATCTGTTTAGGAGACATTTTTTAGTCTCTGTCAAACCAAGCTCACATTATCTGCCTTGTTCTCTTGTAGATATTCAGTTAAAATACATCCTAATGTTTAAAGTGTTCAAATACATTTGGTAAATGTTAAACATTTAAAATCACCTAGTGCCCAAAGAACTGCATAGATATGTAAAGATACATATGACTATTCAGGACCTAGGTTTACTGAAGAACTATGGAATACACCAATAATAATTTTATTTACAAAACTCTGTATGTATTAATATATGTACTTAAAAATCAGAAAAATATTCTCCAAAGTGTCAGCAATGATTAAGTTTGGGCTAGGGCAGAGAAGAAAGGGGTACCAGAGGATTTTTAGATTTTTATACATATTTTTATTGAATATTTTTATAATGGGCAGACATAATTTTTCTGATATAAAGATGTATATTTAATTAAAATCAATTGGGAATGCAGTTTCAGCAGTAAGAAAACTAAGTCAGTTGTGACAGTTATTTTTTATTTATTTTTATTTTTTAAGACAGAGTCTTGATCTGTTGCCCAGGCTGGAGTATAGTGCTGTGCAATCTCAGCTCATTGTAACCTTTCCTCCCAGGTTCAAGCAACTCTCCTGCCTCAGCCTCCTGAGTAGCTGGGATTACAGGCATGCACCACCACACCTGGCTAATTTTTGTATTTTTAGTAGAGACAGGGTTTCACCACGTTGTCCAGGCTCGTCTCGAACTCCTGGCCTCGTAATCTACCTGCCTCAGCCTCCCAAAGGGCTGGGATTACAGGCATGAGCCACTGCATCCGGCTGACAGTTACTTCTAAAAGTGAGGCCTTAGCCTAACAACATCTTTGAAATCTGCCTAATCCAGCAGTAAAGGAATTTAAGAGCACCTCCTCTGTGCCTGCTTCAAGCTTTCTGAGTCCAAGAGCAGGAGACTCCTGCCTAAGGAATAGATATTATTGATATGTAAGACTCATTTCAACCAGCCCTTTTATCTACCATGTTCTTGATTTGAAATGCTGTAAAAAAGTTCAGAGCAAGCTTTTCAGAAGAGAATATCTTAGTCTCAGCACTCAAAATGAAACAAAGTTCATTTCATTCAGTTTAGAAATATTCAGATAATTCTTAGCCTTTTGGGTTCTCTTTTAAATTGCTTACTTCCCTTACTTATACTTGGTTTCTCTATAACACTGTTTTCTGCTCTGTGAAATAGTTACTGTCTACACACTCTGTCTCTAATCTTCATAGGTTTTGGTAAAGTGTTTCCCCAACTTACCTGATCACAAAAGTCACAAACCAAGGATGTTTGTTAAAAATAAAATTTCTTGGCTTTCCCTCCCTCAAGAACTGCTTAATTATGGATCTGTGAGGGCATCTTAAAATCACTGCAGGTGACTTTTATAATCAGGTAAGTTTCAGAAACACTGCCTTAGTTAAACAAATATCTAGTAGAGTCCTAAGTTTTTGCAACTGGTTGAGTCCAAGAAACACTCTAGACAAGTGGCTCCAAACTTTAGCATTCATCTGAATCACCTGGAGAGTGACAACAGCAAGGTGGCAGAAAAGGAAGTCTCAACCCTCATTTCCCACAAAAACACAGATTTAACAATGACATAAGTAATAAAATGCCTTTATGAGAAGTCTAGAATCCAGTTAGGAAGTTACAGTACTGTAGACAAGCATAAAATCAAGATCAGCTGCACTGAATTGGGTAAGAAGAGCAATTTCACTTTACTTGCATCAGCCCCTCCCCCAAGCTGTATAGCTGAACAATGAGATTGGGATTGGGAGTCTATTTGAGGGGCTGGAGGAGATGGTGTGGCAAAAATCCAATGTCCCTGTTTTTTTTTTTTTTTTTTCCTTCAGTATAATACCCACAGAGTTGGCTTCTACCTCATTTTACAGAAAGTGCCAAAAGAACTGCATAGTCCAGATCCCTGGGGCAGCTAAGGGGACAGGCACTTTCCCAAGGCCAGCATAGCTGTGAGAGGCTTAGAGACAGCACAGCACTGAGATCTGCCCTCCAGGAGGGAGGGTGAAATGGAATATGCCCCCAACATCCCCACCTTTCAGTGTACTGCCCAAAGGGCCAGGCTCTATCTCACCTCACACAGAGTGATATAAGACATTTTTTTTTAAAAGGGGCCAGGTGTCGTGTCTCACACATGTAATCCCAGCACTTTGAGAGGCTGAGGCAGGTGGATCACTTGGGGTCAGGAGTTCGAGACCAGCCTGACCAACATGGTGAAATCTCGTCTCAATAAAAATACAAACTTAGCTGGGCATGGTGGCACATGCCTGTAATCCCAGCTGCTTGGGAGGCTGAGGCAGAAGAATGGCTTGAACCT
This sequence comes from Colobus angolensis palliatus, assembly GCF_000951035.1. NCBI lineage: Eukaryota > Metazoa > Chordata > Mammalia > Primates > Cercopithecidae > Colobus > Colobus angolensis. Next base: position 3,941,182 of record NW_012118265.1, read on the forward strand.
GGGAGGCAGAGGTTGCTGTGAGCCAAGATCATGCCATTGCACGCCAGCCTAGGCAACAAGAGTGAAACTCCATCTAAAAAAAAAAAAAAGGACTGGATGATGCCTGGCACAGCTAGGAACAAAGACCCAGAATCTATATCTGGGTTAACTGGTGATAATTTTTCCCAGTCAAAGCAAGTACATAAAGACTAGGAGAGGCAGCCACTTTTCTCAAATGTGCTAGAAACCAATGCAAATCTACAAGGAACATAAAGAATCAGGAACACATTATACAATCAAATGAACGAAAGAAATCTCTAGTAACTGACCCTAAAGATATGAAGATCTACAAATTGCCTAATAAGAAATTTGAAATAATCAAAGAAGTTCAATGAGTCACAAGAGAACACAAATTGACAACTTTAAAAATGTCAGGAAAACAATACATATACCAAAGTATTGATAAAGAGATAGAAGTAATAAAGAAAAAAACAAATTCTGGAGCTGAAGAATTGAATAACTGAACTAAAAAATTCACTAGACTGAATATCAACAGCACACTTGATCAAGCAGAAGAGAGAATCAGCAAACTCAAAGGCAGGTCATTTAAAATTACTGAGAGGAGCAAAGAGAAAAAAAAATTTAAAGAGTGATGAAAGCCTCAGTAAACTATGAAACACCATCAAGTGAACCAATATACACATTATGGGAGTCCTGAAAGGAAGGAACAAAAAGGTTATTTAAAGAAATAACATGCAGCCATAAAAATAAAATAAAATCATGCCCTTTGTTGGGCATGCATCTATGCCCAACAACATAGATGCAGCTGGAAGCCATCATCCTAAGCAAATTAAGGCAGAAACAGAAAACAAAATATTCCATGTTCTCACTTACAAGTGGATGGACATGGACATAAAGATAAAAATAACAGACACTGGGGACTCCAAAAGGATGGAGGGAGAACGGGAAATAAGGCCTGAAAAACTTCCTATTGGGTACTATGTTCACTATCTGGGTGATAGGAAGCCAAAACCTCAGCATCACACAATATACCCTTGTAACAAACCTTCACATGTACCCTCTGAATCTAAAATTAAACATTTTAAAATAATAATACTAATAATTTAAAAATTAAAAAAGAAATAATGATTATAAACTTCTCAAATCTGAGGAAGGAAATGGACACACAGATTCATGAAGTCCAAAGGACTTCAAATAGACTTCAAATAGAATGAGCCCTATAACGTCAGCATCAAGACACATTACAGTCAAGTTGTCAAAAGTCAGCTGCATGCACACACACACACACACACACACACAAAATCAAGCAGAAAGAGAAATTTTGTTTCTGTTTTTTGAGGCGGGGCTCACTCTGTCTCACAGGCTGGAGTTCAGTGGTGCAATCATGGCTTACTGCAGCCTTGATGTCCCAGGCTCAGGTGATTCTCCTACTTTAGCCTCTTGAGTATCTGGGACTACAGGTGTGCACCACAACTGACTAATTTTTTGTATTTTTTGTAGATACAGGGTCTCCCTATGTTACTCAGGCTGGTCTCAAACTCCTGGGCTCAAGCAGTCTTCCCACCTTGACCTCCCAAAGTGTTAGGATTACAGGCATGAGCCACCGTACCCAGCCACAAAGAGAAATTTTGAAAGCAGTAAGAGAAAAGTGACTCATCATGTTCAAGCTCCCCACCCCCACCCCCTGCCCCCTGTCAAATGAGACAATCAGTGGATATCTTGGCAGAAACCTTGCAGGCCAGAAGACAGTGAAGTGATATATTCAATGCACTGAAACAAAAAAACTGTCAACCAAGAATACTATACCTAGTATAACTGTCCTTTAAAAATTAAGGAGAAATAAAGACTTTCCAAGACAAACAAAAGCTAAGAGAGTTTATGACTACCCAAACCTGCCTTATAAGGAAAGCTAAAGAGAATTCCTAAAGTTGAAATAAAAGGACTCATATGGGCTGGGTGCAGTGGCTCACACCTGTAATTCCAGCACTTTGGGAGACCAAGGAGGGCAGATCACCTGAGGTCAGGAGATCAAGAACATCCTGGCCAACATGGTGAAACCCCATCTCTACTAAAAATACAAAAAATTAGCTGAGCATGGTGGCACATGCCTGTAGTCCCAGCTACTCGGGAGGCTGAAGCAGGAGAATCACTTGAACCCAGGAGGCGGAGGTTGCAGTAAGCCAAGATCATGCCACTGCACTCTAGCCTGGTGACAGAGCCAGACTCTGTCTCAGAAAAAAAAAAAAAAAAGGACTGATAAGGTTTGGCTGTGTCCCCACCCAAACCTCATCTTGAATTGTAGCTCCCATAATTCCCACATGTTGTAGGAGAAATCTAGTGGAATTTAATTAAATCATGGGGGCAGTTTCCCCCATACTGTTCTCATGGTGGTAAATAAGTCCCACAAGATCTGATGGTTTTATAGGGGGTTTTCCTTTTCACTTGGCTCTCATTCTCTCTTGCCTGCTGCCATGTAAGACGTGCCTTTTGCCTTCTGCCATGATTGTGAGGCCTCTCCAGCCACGTAGAAATGTGAGTCCATTAAGCTTCTTTTTCTTTATAAATTACCCAGTCTCAGGTATGTCTTTATCAGCAGTGTGAAAACAAACTAATACAAGGACACTAAACAGTGACATAAAAGCATATAAAAGCATAAAACTCAGTAAAGGTAAATTTATAGACAAATACAGAATACTGTAATAGTATAATCATGATATGTAAATCATTTTAGCTCCAATAAAAGTTAAAAGACAAAAATATTAAAAAGTACTATACAAAAAAATGTATTAATGGATACATAATATAAAAAGATGTGAAGTATGACATCAGTAACAAAGCATATGGAAGGCAAAGTTAGTTTTTGTATGCAATTGAAACTATCAGCCTAAAAGAGAAAGTTATAATTATGTTTTATGTAAGCTTCATAATAATGACAAAGGAAATTCCTATCATAGATACATAAAAGAAAAAGAAATCAAAACACATCACTAAAAAAAGAAAAATATCAACAAATCACAAAGGAAGACAGCAAAACAGCAACTACAAAAAAGAAAACATTAACAAAACATCAATACTAAGTCCTTATCTATCAGTAATTACTTTAAACATTAATGAATTAAATTCACCAATCAAAAGAAATAGAGGGGCTGAATGGATTAAAAAATAATGAGATGCAATTATATGCTGTTTATAACAGACTCATGTTAGAATCAAAGACCCACAAAGGCTGAAAGTGAAGGGATAGAAAAAGATATTCCACACAAATGGTAAACAAAAGAGAGCATGAATAGCTATACTTATATCAGACAAAATAGACTGAGTCAAAAACTGTCATAAGGGAACAAGAAGGTCACTATATAATAACTAATGGAACAATTCATCAGAAAGATATACTATTATAAATATATATGCACCTAACATGAGAGTACCTAAGTATGTAAAGCAAACACTGACAGATCTAAAGGAAGTAATAGATAGTAATACAATAATAGTAGCAGACTTTAATATCAAATTTTCAATAATAGAATATCCAGACAGAAAATCAATAAAGAAGCAACAGAAAATAATACTATATTTCAAATGGACCCAAGTGACATATTCAGAACATGACAACAACAGCAGAATATGCATTCTTGTCAAGTACACTTGGAACATTCTCTAGGATAGTACACATTTTGGGTAACAAAACAAGTCTCAACCAATCTAAGAAGATTAAAGTCACATCAAGTGTCTTCTCCAGCCACAATGGAATAAAACTAGAAATCAAAAACAAAAGAAAAAATTCACAAATACATGGAAATGAATATACATAACCACTGGGTCAAAAAAATCCAAAAGGAAATTAGAATATATCTCAAGACAAATAAAAATGAAAACACAACATACGAAAACTTAGGAGATGCAGCAAAAGCAGTACTAAGGGGAATTTCATAGCACCACCATCAATACTTCTGTTCAACATAGTACTTAAGTCCTAGCCAGAGCAATCAGGTAAGAAAAAAATAAAAGGCATCCAAGTCAGAAAGGAAGAAGTAAAATTATCTCTGTAGATGACATGATTTTATATGCAGAAAATCCCAAAAATTACACACACACACACACACACACGAACTGTCAGAACTAATAAACAAATGCAGTAAAGTTGCAGGATACAAAATCAACATACAAAAATTAGTTGAGTTTTTGTTGTTTTTGTTTTGTTTTGTTTTGTTTTTGAGAGAGAGTCTTGCTCTGTCACCCAGTCTGGAGTGCAATGGTATGATCTCAGCTCACTGCAACCTCCACCTCCCAGGTTCAAGCAATTCTCCTGCCTCAGCCTCCCGAGTAGCTGGGATTACAGGTGCATACCACCACACCGAGCTAGTTTTTGTATTTTTAGTAGAGACAGGGTTTTGCCATGTTGGCCAGGCTGGTCTCAAACTCCTGACTTCAGGTGATCCTCCTGCCTCAGCCTCCCAAAGTGCTGGGATTACAGAAATGAGCCACCATACCCAGCCAATTAGTTAAGTTTTTATACACTAACAATGAGCTATCTGAAAAGGAAATAAGTAAACAATCCCATTTGTCATAGCATTAAAAATAATTAAATATTTAGGAATAAGCTTTTCCAAAGAAATGAAAGAATCATATACTGAAAACTACAATTCATTGATTAAAGAAGTGTTAAAAGACAGAAATAAATGGAAAGATACACCATGTTCATGAATTGAACCAAAAGTGATCTACAGATTCAGTGCAATTTCTATTAAAATCCTAATGACATTTTTTATAGAGATAGATAAAAAACCTAAAATTTATATAGCACCATAGAAGACACCAAGTAGCCAAACCAATCTTGAGAAAGAAGAACAAAGCTGGAGGCATCATACTTCCTGATTTCAAAATACATTTTAAAGCTATATTAATTAAAACTATGGTACTAGCATAAGTACAGTCTTATAGACCAAGGGAAAAGAGTCAAGAGTACAGAAATAAACCCATGCATATACAGTCAGCTTATCTTCAAACAAGGATTCCAAGAACACAGAGTGGGGAAAGCATAGTCTCTTTGTGCCAAGGAAACTGGATATCCACATGCAAAATAATGAAATTGGACAGTTATCTTATGCCATATACAAAATAAACTCAAAATAGACTTGAAAAAAGAAAACTCAGAGCCATCTGAGCTCTGTGAGGTATCAAGTTCAGAGAGACACGCATATGGGACTTCAATCATTCTCCCTTCTGCCTACCCTGTATCCCCCTCCCACACACATGCCTGGGACAATTGTTTAAAGGTATTTTGTCCCTGACTGGCTGTCTCCCCCATTATCTTCATGTTCCTGGAATTTGTGATAAAAAGAACAATGTATATCCAATAAATAGCTTATGTTGTTTTAATGTAAATTCTCAGTAAGCAACTCAGGAATGGCCTCTTCTTTTCCTCTAACCTACTTGTAACTGTTGCTAATTAGAGTGTATATTCAGGGCAACTTGAATCTATGTTCCTGGGTTGCAATCCTCAAGTTTGGCCCAAATAAACTCTCTACTTATAATAATTTTGCCTCAGCTTTTTCCTTTTACATCAACATATCAGACTTAAACATAAGAACTGAAACTATAATACTGCTAGAAGGAAATATAGGGAAAAATCTTCTTGATATTGATCTTGGCAATGATTTCTTGGATATGACACCAATAACACATGCAACAAAGGCAAAATTAGACAAATGGCACTACGTCAAACCAAATATCTTCTGCACGGTGAAGGAAGGAAACAATAGCATGACAAGACAAGCTACACAATGGAAAAATATTTACAAATCATATATTCGATAAGGGATTAATATCCAAAATATACAAGGAACGTCTGCAACTCAACAGAAAAAAAAAATTTAATGGGCAAAGGACTTGAAAAGACATTTCTCCAAAGAAGACATACAAATGACCAAGAAACATATGAAAAGATGCTCTACTTCACTAATCATCAGGAAGATCTGGGTGAAAACCAAAAGGAGTTATCACCTCACACATGTTAGGATGGCTATTATCAAAAAAAACAAGAGATAAGTGCTGGCAAGGATGCAGAGAAATTGGAACCCTTTGTACACTATTGGTGGGGTTGTAAAATGATGCAGTTGCTATGAAAAATGGTATGGCAATTTCTCAAAAAATTAAAAATAGAATTACCATATGACTGACAAAAGTGAAATCTTAAGCCACCCCAACTAACTGAAAGGACCCCCTTTTGGCCAAGGGGACTCCAGAAAAACCTTGGAAGCTATGTTCCCAGCCGTAATAACATGATGGGAGTTCAGACACACCTCGTACTCCCTCCCTTCCTACTGTCATTAGTCCTTTTTTCCTAAGACTTAAACAGAAACCAGCCCTTTGGACTCATTCCACCTCTGATATCAACCAACTGCCCTACACTGCCCCTCTCTTTTATAGTTTCAACAGAACAAACAATTAGCATTCCCCTTCTTGATAAGAGACCACCAACTCTCTAGTGGTTCATGACTAGTCTACAGAGGATGCATAGTAAAGGTTTGTGTCTTCTGCTTCACCTTTTGATATCAGAGGGCCAAAACTCCACCCTCAGATTATGCTAATACTGCCATTTTTTGAACATGGGTTCCATGGAAAGACCTGAAGCTCAATTATGCATGTGCAAGTTTCTCCTTTCATAAATATTCATGACTCCTCCTTTAGCTTATTAAATATATGTGTGTGTGTGTGTGTGTGTGTGTGTATTCAGCCACCCTGGTCAGCATAAATTCCTGTTCCCTTTGCCCCTCCCTAGAAGTGTCTGTTTCTGGCTTTTGGCTGGAGGCTACACTTCCCAGCCTTTCAGAATGGTCACCCTGCAGGCTGCAACACTTTATGAGAAATGAAGTTATCCTTACCAAATTTATGAACCTCGTTATTCTTCAGTTGATATGAGCCAGCAGTCCTACTTTTGGGTATATATTCAAAAGAATTGAAATCAAGATCATGAAGAGATACACGCATTCCCATGTTCATTCCAGCATTTTCCACAATAGCCAAGATATGGAAATAACCTAAATGTCCATCAACAGATGAATGGATAAAGAAAGTGTGGCATATACCTATAATGTAATATTATTCAGTCTTAAAAAACAAGTAAATTTTGCCATATGTGACAACATACATGAAACTAGAGGACATTGTGCTAAGTGTAATAAGCCAGTCACAGAAGAAAAACACTGCATGATTTGTTTATATGAGGTATCTAAGATAGTCAAACTCATAGAAACAGAGAGTAGAATGATGGTTGCCTGGGGATGGGTGGAGGGGGAAATAAGTATAAAGTTTCAGTTATGCAAGATGAGTAAGTTTTAGAGATCTGTTGTACAACATTGTGTTTATAGTTAACAATAATATATTGCACACTTAAAAATCTGTTAAGACGGTAGATCTCACTTTAAGTATTTTTACCACAATAAAGATAAACAAAAATAAATTAATTAAAATAAATGGCTAGGTGTCAAATTGACTGGATTAAAAAATAAAATAAATGGCAAAAAGCAAAAATATGTCATTAAATGCAAATAAAAACACAAGGTAAAAATAGTGCTGAGATTAACAGAAGATATCATAAAGGTAAACTTTCATTATACAATGTTTTTATTTTTTATTTATTTATTTATTTAGCTTTGTCACCAAGGCTGGAGTGCAGTGGTGTGATCTCGGCTCAATACAACCTCCACCTCCTGGGTTCAAGTGATTCTCCTGCCTCAACCTCCCAAGTAGCTGGGATTACAGGCACCTCCACACCCCCAACATTCAACTAATTTTTTTGTATTTTTAGTAGAGATGAGGTTTCACCCTGCTGGCCAGTCTGGTTTTGAACTCCTGACCTCAAGTGATCTGCCCACCTTGGCCTCCCAAAGTGCTAAGATTACAGGTGTGAGCCACGACACCCAGCCTATTTTTTTTTTTATTTTAATTTTAGAGGTGAAAATAGTTGACTAAAATAAAAAAAGAACTACACCAAAAAAAAAAAAATCACCTAAGCATTAAATAGCTGTGGACTGATACAGTAAACCTTAGATGGTCCTAGAGATTTGCATTTCTAATAATCTGTTTGTGATACAGTAAATCTTAGATGGTCCTAGAGAATTTGCATTTCTAATAAATGCCCAGGTGATGCTGCTGATAGTCTGAGGACTACACTCTGAGAAACACTGCTCTCATCCATTGCTTTCAATTTTTCAAAAGATAACCCACAATGGGAGATATACTTTACATCAGAACCCAAAGCTCACACGTGTTCATCTGTAAATTTTCACAGATAACACCTAATTCTTACTATGAGCAATGACATTGATATTTTATTTCACTCTTTAAAAATTCACTAAATTGTTTGCACAACCCATCAAGCAGGTTGTAACTAGCAATCTGAAAAAACACTGAATCAGCTGGGTGCAGTGGCTCATGCCTATAATCCCAGCACTTTGGAAAGCTGGGACAGGTGGATCACTTGAGGTCAGAAGTTCGAGACCAGCCTGGCCAACATGGTGAAACCCCGTCTGTACTAAAAAAAATACAAAAATTAGCCAGGTGTGGTGGTGTGCGCCTGTAATCCTACCTTCTCAGGAGGCCAAGGCATGAGAATCACTTGAACCTGAGAGGTGGAGGTTGCACTGAGCTGAGATTGTACCACTGTACTCCAGCCTGGGCTACAAAGTGAGACTCTGTCTAAAAAAGAGGAAAAAGAAAAAAGAAAAAAATACACCAAATCTGGCTTAATCTTTGAATGATATAGGTCAGTAATCTCCATATATTTTGGAATCATACACCAGTAACAGGAAAGCATGTTTGAACACACATCCCCTAATCTGTACATGTACAAATTATATACTTGTACTCAGTCAATCCATATATCAAATATTAGTAAAGCTTAACATTTTCCCCTACATTTTCGATGGAAAATTATAAGTAAAATTTCTAACATTTCCTCCAGCTCCTCATTGGGTCATCTTGCCCATGTCCCTGGGACTGCATGCTCCACCTTTGAGACTCAGACACCCGGCAAGGTTGAGTGAGTAGCCCAAGGTCACACAGTGGCTTCCAGTGAGGCAATTTTAATGCTCTTAAAAAGTAAGTAGGTACTTGTTAAATAACAAGACAGTGTTGGCTGTTTTTTTGCTCCAGTTTTTTTTTTTTTTTTTTTTGAGATGGAGTCTTGCTGTGTCACCAGGCTGGAGTGCAGTGGTGCAATCTTGGCTCACCACAACCTCCACCTCCCAGGTTCAAGCAATTCCCCTGCCTCAGCCTCCCAAGTAGCTGGGACTACAGGCGCACACCACCACACCCAGCTATTTTTTTGTATTTTAGCAGAGATGGGGTTACACTATGTTGGCCAGAATGGTCTCAATCTCCTGACCTCATGATCCGCCTGCCTTGGGCTCCCAAAGTGCTGGCATTACAGGCATGAGCCACGCACCCGGCCTTTGCTCCAATTTTTTAAAAATCCTCAAGTGTTATAGGAAGAAATGTGACATTTTTGTCAAAAGGCTACCAAATTTCATATAATTTTACCAAAGTCTCAAATGTGGTAAATTGTAATGATTCACAATGCCAATGAGATGAGTTTTTCTAAAACAGGCTCGTTCCAATACCCCCCCATTACTTTGTAGGTACAATGACAAACTGTGCCAGACATTTCATCTGAACAATGAGACTCATGGAGAAGTTCAGCTCATTACTGGGACCTTGCTCCTAACTTCACTGCATCCAGTTCCTAGTAAATAATGAGAAGTGAGCTGCAAACTGAGGGCCATTTCCTCCTCTTTGTGGTGAGCTATGGTGACTGAAACTCTTGGATCCTTCAATAGGCAGAAAGAAGGGTCTGCTGTTACCTCATCTTCCCAGAGAGGAAATTTTGTCTTTGTTCCTATGGTAGAACATCTTCACAGGGCTCTAATTAGGCACACAGGCATGTGACTGCTAGCATACGCACACATGCACACAATAGGTTTGATTGCCAATAAGGTTCAGAACAAGTATATGGCCACTAGAATTATAACTTCCAACTACCATGAAATGAAAAACCCCTAAATATAAAATAATAGAAATAAGGCTACCTGACCACCTGTGAATATTAACTATATCACCCCCAAATTTCTAAAGTTACAAAGAGGGAACTTTTAGAAACTCGAGTTTTTAAAGGGGTTTTTCCACCCCCTTTACATGGGGTGGGAAAAATCTTTCACTTTTGGAGGAAAGAGAAATCTTCATTGTGAAATTAAACTTTGAAGTTTGAAAATAAAAGCAGAACCAACTCCCAGTTCAGAAAGGGGATGATTGGAGGTTAATCAGTCTCTTAAAGAACTCTGTGGGACTGTTGACCCAGATACCCTCAGTACACTTGGAGAAGGATCAAAACCATGCTGGTCCCATAATAGGCACAGGCCTTGGCCGCCTCTGTGTATCAGTCTCACACTCTAGGCCAGCTTCAGCCACTCAGCGTTTCACTCTGTGTATGCCTGTCTGTGTCTGTGTCTGCTTTTTGTTCTTCCTCTTTCTTTCTTCTCCTTGTTTTGTTTTTTCCTATTTTTCTCTACTTCATCATTCACATTCTCTAACTGGCCATAGTGTCACCTAGAAACTTTATTTATTTATTTATTTTTATCTGGCTCCTGCAGGATGAAAATATATTTACTTTTTAAAAACTTATTTAAAATATACATATTTCCCAATTTTAATTTTAACAGACTGATTTGAACACATTATGACTCTCTTCAAAAATTGTGCTTGTTTTGAATTTGTATGTGATCTTTGACCTATGAAGTTTTTGGCCCTATGAGGTCAGTGGCTTATTCATAAGAGAAAAGAAAAAAAAAATTCTCCTTACTCCTGATTTAAAGAATTGCTCAAATTCAATATAAAGCACAAAGTATGGGAAATACTTTAGTTTTGTTTTGTCTCCACCTGGTGGTTGTAAATCAGAACACAAGCCCTTAATGGAACTGGAAAAATAATCACTTCAGTGCCTCCCTTATGTATATGAGATCAAATTATTTAGTTAGAAAATGTTTTCAAACTGGAAAAAAAGATAATTATCACAAAAACTTTAAAAACTGATCTACGCTTTTCTTTCTTTGTTTTGCTTCCTCGAAAGAACCAAGAATAGAGAAAGCTTCTTAATTTTCAAATTTATTTCTGGGTTTACTTTCTACCAGGGGCTGGTATTTTCCCTAACGTCCTATCTTCATCCACCTCAGCAAAAAAGCTGCCACCCTCCAGCCCCCTGACTCCCCCCACTCCAGATGCATTCACAGTTTTTAGTGTAGATTCCAAATTTGGAACTGAAAAACTCACAGCATTGAAAGTCCTACTATTGTAGCAATCTTATTTTGTTAAAAGCACAAACAAATTAACAAATAAATAATACGGAGCAGGACTCATGAAAGCCCATCACACTTTGAGCTATATACTGCGTAATGAGACTCCAATGTTAATTTTTCCCCTCATCTATTATTTTTTCTGATATGCAGTATTTTTTCACTCTGCAAATATGTTGAATGAATATATTAAATATAGACCCTTATGCTTCTATAGAACCTTCTCATAGACTCTTATAATGTGCCTTCACATTGCAATTATTAAATAATTAATTTCATAGTTACAGTTATTGTTATTCTTGGTAGTTAGTGTTCCATGAAGTTGCAAATACTGAACCACTGCTTTTAGGAGAAATATAGGGTTAGGATCTTGCGAACCTCTGGTCACATTTTCATCAACTGACCAATACATAACCTTGTTTTAGGTGTGTTGCCATTAAAGAATTTCATTATATATATATATATATATATATATTTCAGATGGAGTCTGGCTCTGCTGCCCAGGCTGAAGTGCAGTGGTGCAATCACAGCTCACAGCAACCTTCGCCTCCCAGGTTCAACAAATTCTCATGTCTCAGCCTCCCAAGTAGCTGGGACCACAGGCACATGCCACCATGCCTGGCTAATTTTTATTTTTAGTAGAGATGTAGTTTCAGCATGTTGACCAGGCTGGTCTCAAACTCCTGACCTCAAGTGATCCACCCGCCTCAGCCTCCCAAAGTGCTGGGATTACAGGCATGAGCCACTGCGCCCAGCCTAATATGTGTTGTTGATTCATTAATAATGAAATCATGGCCAGCTCATGCCTGAATGAAGCTTATCTAACACATGTTTTATCTATAAGACACATCTCACCCTTCTGCTTAGGAACACTAGACAGCACTTCAGCACGATGTTTGGGGCCATTTTAAACAGTGAAATCATCAACAAAAAGCACAAAAGTGAGAAAAATATGGGACTAATAGACCACAAAAAGAACACTTGTTTACAATATGGGAGCCGAAATAAGTCAGGGAGTCGCCTCGTTCAGCCTCAGCTAGGAATGTGTGTAATGGACAACACAAATCTCTTGCTGCTCTGCACATGTCTATAAATGACCACAAAGTGCTGCAAGTATTGATTTGGGGGTTACAAGCAAATTTTAGCAGGCAGGCTGTTATAGACTGTCCTGTATCCTCCCAAAATTCATATGTTAAAGCCCTAACCCCCAATGTGACTGTGTTTGGAGATAGGCCTTTAAGAAGGCGATTAAAGTTTAATGCAGTCTTATATAAGAATGGTCCCTAATTTGATAGAACTGGTGCCCTTATAAGAAGATAAAGAGATACCAGAGAGCCCTCCTTCCCTCCTCCTTCCTCTCTTCTCCTGTCTATCTCCCCCGCCTCCATCTCTTTTCTTCCCTCTTCACAATATGACCAATAGTGAGAAGGCAGCCATCTGCAAGCTGGGAAAAGAGGCCTCACTGGAAACCAAATTTTCTAGCACCTCAGTCTTGGATTTATAGCCCCCAGAACTGTGAGAAAATATATTTCTGTTACTCAAGTGCCCAGTCTGTGGTATTTTGTTATGGCAGCCCTAGTAGACTGACCCAAAGGCGAATTCACAAATATAGAATCCACAAATAATGAGGATTGACTCTGTTTCCTTAATGTCAGTCTCCCTGCTGAATTGTAAGGTATCTGAGGGCAGGAGCTGTGGAACTGCTTGTTCATCACTATTATCTCAGCGTGTACTGCTTTACCTATGGTCAATAATCAATAAATATAACATGAATGAACAAATAAATGCAAAGCACTTTATGTAGTTTTGTTTCTTATATCTTTTCTTGCCCTCTTATTGTCTTGCTCTTTCAAATATACTGTCTTTCACAATTCTACTGTCTTCTTATTTTAATACTGCAGAGAAATTGGGATGAGTCATATAATCTGATGGTGTCTTGTGTTTGCTGTTAGCCAGGCAGTAGCTGTGATAGAGATGTCATTGCCTGTGATTCATGAACCTGGTCATAGTTGTTTATATTCTATTCACTTTACTATTTTTCTTTTTCTTTTTTGGTTTTAGAGACAGTTGTCTTGCTATGTTGCTCAGGCTGGTCTCAAACTCCTGGCCTCCTGCCTCAGCCTCCCAGTAGCTGAGATTACGGGTGTGAGCCACTGCACCTGACATAGTACCTTCACTTCTGTTGAGTCATGTGCATTGTTCCTATTGGATATGTTCATCTTAATCGCTCTTTAAAAAGTCTTCAAAAATTTTACAGTATAATTCAATGCTAAAACAAAAAGGCATACAAAGAAAGACCTAGTAGCAAAGGTGGAAATAAGTTTGATTATTTGTAAAGGAAATATCTGTTGTTGGAGGAATTACTATAACCTGTTTTTCTGTGAAGCAACAAGCAAGTAGTTTATGAGATCTAAGAAAGGAAGAGACCCACAAGTAGATGAAGAGGAGCTACATTTGGTTAGGGAGATGTATGTAAAAGATCACCTGTCACCTTGCCACTCAATGATTGGTCTGCAACCAGCAGCATCCATATCACCTGGAAACATGTCAGACATGCAGAATTTCAGGTCTATCCCCAGACCTACTCAGTCAGAACCTAACATTTTTTAACAAGACACTCAGGTGATTTATCTGCCCTGTCAAATGTGAGAAACATTGGCATAGCACATGCTATGAAACACATCCTGAATATATTTGGAGATCTTGCCAAATCCTTCAGAATAGATGAAAGAATTGTTAAAGCAATGAGAGGTTAGTATAATCAATTACTGCATAAGTATTATAGCTAAGACACTGCATCCTAGTTTAATTGGCAACATTCCCTTTTGTTCTTAGTGACATAAAATAATGGTCCTTCCTACAATCAGTGTCATCTTAGAACTGATGAAATACCATGGTATGGGTTCAAGACCTTTCTTCTGTTCTAAATTGTCATGGTCACAGGTGTGGAGATCCAAGAGGAGCTCATTTTGTGTCAATGTATAGTCATTTAAGCAGCAACCTCTCAATATTTTAGTTTCTGCTCTTGGAAAAGCCTAGATTACAACAGTGGTGGAGCAGAGAAAGTGACAAAGTGCTCTTCTTCAGAGAGGAAAAATAGTAATAAACCACATCTTCATGGGTGATCAGAGTGCATGAAGTAGATACTACTTTGACTGAAGATTGATGGATGATTCAAAAGAAAGGGAAGTAGAAGATGAAAATATGCAAGAATACTCCTCATGTTGAGAGATGAGTCTTCTTTAAATCTTGTAGTTAAAAAACTTAGTGATAATCTTCATAATTCTGGTCTTCAATGGGGGCCAGTAAATGAAAATAGACATGGGGGTAAAATGCACAGTTGGCTTAATATTAACATTTCTTTTTTTCTTAAGCATTCTGAGTTTTTATAACTACAAGAAAATGCAAAATGTATGCAAGCCTATTCACTTCAAATTCTCAAACACATTACTTCATATTATAAACGTTGATTTAAACCCATGGGCTCTGAAACTGACTACCAAAGTTCATAACCCAACACCAGCACTTAGTTCCAATGTTACTTTGAGAAAGATACTTAACCTCTCTGTATTAGCCCATTCTCACACTGCTATGAAGAAATACCCAAGACTGGGTAATGTAGAAAGAAAAGAGGTTTAATTGACTCACAGTTCCACATGGCTGGGGAAGCCTCAGGAAACTTACAATCATGGCAGAAGGCACCTCTTTACAGAGTGGCAGGAGACAGAATGAGCACCAGCAGGGGGAAATGCCAGACACTTATAAAACCATCAGATCTTGTGAGAACTCACTCACTACCACCATGATAACAGCATGGGGAAAACTGCCCTCATGATTCAATTACCTCCCACTGGATCCCTCCCACGATATGTCAGGATTATGGGGATTAAAATTCAAGGTGAGATTAGGGTGGGAACAAAGCCAAACCATATCTTTTGGCCCCTGGCCCCTCCCAAATCTCTTTCTCACATTTCAAAACACAATCATGCCTTTCGAACAGACCCCCAAAGTCTTAACTCATTCTGGCATTAACCCAAAAGTCCAAGTTCCAAAATCTCATCTGAGACAAGGCAAGTCCCTTGTGCTTATGAGCCTGTGAAATCAAAAGCAAGTTAGTTACTTCCTAGATTCAGTGGGGGTATAGGCACTGGGTTAATATGCCCATTCAAAATGGGAGAAATTGGCTGGGCATGGCAGCTCACACCTGTAATCCCAGCACTTTGGGAGGCCGAGGTGGGTGGATCACCTGAGGTCAGGAGTTCAAGATCAGCATGGCCAACATGGTGAAACACTGTCTCTACTAAAATTACAAAAATTAGCTGGGCATGGTGGCAGGTGCCTGTAATCCCAGCTACTTGGGAGGCTGGGGCATGAGAATCACTTGAACCCAGAGGCAGAGGTTGTAGTGAGCTGAGATTGCGCCACTGCACTCCAGCTTGGGTGACAAAGTAAGACTGTCTCAAAAAAAAAAAAAAAGTGGTAGAAATTAGCCAAAACAAAGGGGGCTACAGGCCCCATGCAAGTCCAAAATCCAAGAGCACATTCATTAAATCTTAAAGTTCCAAAAAGATCTCCTTTGACTCCATGTCTCACATCCAGGGCATGCTGATGCAAGAGGTGGGCTTCCACAGCCTTGGGCAGCTCCACTTCTGTGACTTTGTAGTGCACAGCCCCCGTCCCAGCTGCTTTCGTGGGCTGGCATTGAGTGTCTGCAGCTTTTCCAGATGCACAATGCAAGCTATTGGTGGACCTACCATTCTGGGGTCTGGAGGACAGTGATCTTCTTCTCACAGCTCTGCTAGGCAGGGCTCCTGTGGGGGTACTCTGTGTAGGGGCTCCAACCCAACATTTCTCTTCCTCACTGCCCTAGCAGAGGTTCTCCATGAGAGCTTCCCCCTCATCAGCAAGCTTCTGCCTGGACATCCAAGTGTTTCCATACATCCTCTGAAATCTAGGCAGAGGTTCCCAAACCTCAATTCTCGACATCTCTGCATCCACAGGCTGAATATCATGTGGAAGCTGCCTAGGCTTGGGGCTTGCACCCTGTGAAGCAATGGTCCAAGCTGTGCCTTGGCCTCTTTCAGCCATGGCTGGGATGTAGGACGTCAAGTCCCAAGGCTGCACAGAGCAGCAGTGGGGCCCTGGGCCTGACCTACAAAACCATTTTTCCCTCCTAGGACTCTGGGCCTGTGATGGGAGGGGCTGTAGTGAAGTTCTCTGACATGTCCTGGAGACATTTTCCCCATTGTCTTGGTGATTAACATTCAGCTCCTCATTGCTTATGCAGATTTCTGAAGCTGGCTTGAATTTCTCCCCAGAAAATGGGTTTTCCTTTTCTATTGCTTCATTGGGCTGCAACATTTCCAAACTATTGTGCTCTGCTTCCTCTTGAACGCTTTGTCACTTAGAAATTTCTTTCACCAAATACCCTAAATCATCTCCCTCAAGTTCAAAGTTCCACAGATCTCTAAGGCAGGAGCAAAATGCCACCAGTGTCTTTGCAAAAGCATAGCAAGAGTAACCTTTACTCCAGTTCCCAGCAAGTTCTTCATCTCCATCTGAGAACACCTCAGCCTGGACTTCATTGTCCATGTCACTATCAGCATTTTAGCCAAAGACATTCAACAAGTCTCTAGGAAGTTCCAAACTTTCCATCTTCCTATCTTCTTCTAAACCCTCTAAACTGTTCCAACCTCTGTCTGTTCCAGAGTTCCAAATTCACTTCCACATTTTCAGGTATCTTTATAGCAGCACCTCACTCTCTGCAGTACTGTTCTCATGTATTAGTCCATTCTCATGCGGCTATGAAGAAATACCCAGGACTGGATAATTTACAAAGAAAAGAGGTTTAATTGACTCACAGATCTGCATGGCTGTGGAGGCCTCAGGAAACTTACAATCATGGCAGAAGGCATCTCTTCACAGGGTGTCAGGAGACAGAATGAATGCAAGCAGGGGAAATGCCAGACACTTTTAAAAGCATCAGATCTTGTGAGACTCACTAACTGCCATGAGAACAGCATAGGAGAAACACCCCCATGATTCAATTACCTCCCACTAGGTCCCTCCCACGAAACTTGGGGATAATGGGGATTACAATTGTGGGTAACACAAGTGATCAGAGTGTCACAAAGACTAACACAATGTACTAGGAGAGACTTTCTTCTAAGACTATGTAGATGCTTAGAATAAATAAATACCATGAAGTGGCACATAATTCTTTTTTTTTTTCTTTTTTTTGAGATGGAGTTTTGCTCTTGTTGCCCAGGCTGGAGTGCAATGGTGCGATCTCGGCTCACTGCAACCTCCGCCTCCCAGGTTCAAGAGATTCTCTTGCCTCAGCCTTCTGAGTAGCTGGGATTACAGGCATGTGCCACCACGCCCAGCAAATTTTGTATTTTTAGTAGAGGTATGTTGGTCTCCATGTTGGTCAGGCTGGTCTTGAACTCCCAACCTCAGGTGATCTGCCCGCCTCGGCCTCCCAAAGTGCTGGGATTACAGGCATGAGCCACCTGCACCCGGCGAAGTCGCACATAATTCTTTTTCCATGTACTTTTCCTTCAAATGAATGTTGTCCTCAAATCACAAAAGTATTCCTTATAGCAAAAATTATTTTTAAAAAAACAATAGTATAAGCAACCCTATTATCCATCAACGGATAAATAAAATGTGGTATGTACATGCAATGGAATATGATGTCTTAATATGTTACATATATATAATGTAATATTATTTAGCCATTAAGAAGGAAGGAAATTCTGACACATGCTACATCACAGGTAAAGCCTAAAGACATTATCTACGTTAAACAAGCCAATCACACAAAGACAAATACTATATAATTCCACTTACAGGTGATACCTAAAGTATTCAAGTTCACCAAAACAAGGTAGAATGGTGGCTACTAGAGGCTGGGGAGTGGGGAAAGAAGTTGTTTAATGGGTTTCAGTTTGCAAGACGAAAACGTTTTGGAGATCTGTTTCATAATTATGAATATACTTAACCCTACTGAGCAGTACACTTAAAAATGATTATAATGGTACTTTTTTTTTTTTTTTTTGAGATGGAGTCTCACTCTGTGGCCCAGGCTGAAGTTCAGTGGCACGATCTGAGTTCACTGCAACCTCCGCCTCCCAGGTTCAAGCAATTCTCCTGCCTCAGCCTCCTAAGTTGGGATTACAGGTGTCTGCCACCATGCCTGACTAATTTTTTATATTTTTAGTAGAGATGGGGTTTCACTATGTTGGCCAGGCTGATCTCGAACGCCTGACCTTGTGATCCACCCGTCTCGGCCTCCCAAAGTGTTTGGATTACAGGCATGAGCCACCACACCCAGCCTTGTGTGTGTGTGTGTGTGTGTGTGTGTGTGTGTGTGTTTAACCACAATTTTTTTAAAATTAGGCTTCCCCTGAAAAATAGCTAAAATGGGATAAAATAGAGTGAAATCCTGACACTCATCCCTACCACAAAGACAGCCAAAATAATGAACAAACAACTACATTTTAGCAATAATAAATAAAGAATAGCACCAGAGAACATCGAAGGAGTGACAAAAACCCAAGTTAGCACTTAAACTGAGGGTAGCCACATACAGAATAGAAGGAAACAAAGGGACTCCACCACCACATACCTCAGACTGCATCAGCAGAGAACCAGGAAAAACTTCTCCCTATGGCAAAAAGGTAAGCAGGAGGATCCCAGCAGCCCCCATCAACACCGTGGACATGGAAAGTCCTCACCATTGGGATCCCCTGCAGTTCTCACAAGCACTAAGACCAGCTGAGGGAGCCACCTGGAGTCCCCACAGCTGTGCTTCCCACTGAGACAAGGAGCTGACACTGTGCCCTGCCCCTAGTGGCCCTCAGGGCTACTGCACTACCTTATCTTGGAGCAAATGAACAAATGTTGGAGTGTGTCTTGCTCTGGGTACAAGTAGCTAAGGCACGCCTTCATCCCTGAGACTAAACCACCAAACCACCTTCACCTGGTGGCCGCACATCCCCAAGTTGAGCTGCAAGCAGCTATTACACCCTTTCCTCTGGGGCCAAAGCTGTACAATCCTTCCTGGGAAAACAGTACTTTGTCAGAACCCTCTATCTACCTCTCATAGGTGTAGCGGAGCCTGCCCCCTCAGGCTGGAGCTGAAGTAGCACACTCCCTCCTGGAGGAAGGGCGTCTTGGTGGAGCTACTCCAGCCACCCTTCACAGTCACTGCTGCTGCTGCGCCCTACACCTAGGGACCAGAGCTAAAACAACATATGCCCTCCTGGAGAAAAGGTGCTGAGGCAGAGCTGTTTCATCCACCTCCCCTAGTCACTGCTGTGCCCGGCCCCTCAGGGGCAGACCTAAAGCTGTGATCCCCACTCCTGGTGAAATGGTATCTTGGCAGAGTTGTTCCACCTGCCCTTCCCAGTTGATGCTGCACCCTGTCCCTAGGTGCATGAGCTGAAGCCATGCACCTCCACCGGAGAAAATGGCAGATTAGCAGAGCTCCTCCAAAAACTCCTCCTAGTTGCTGCTGTGCCTTGCCCCACAGGATTCAAACTGCAACTGCGCACTACCTCCTAAGAAATAGTGCTTTGGCAGAGCCACTTCACATAACCCTCCCAGTCACTGCTGCACCCTTCCCCCTTGTACTAGAGCTAAAGCAGCACCAGGCAACCCGGGAAAAATGGTGCCTTAGCTTCCCAGAATAGCCACACTTCCCTGGTGCCTAAGTTGAAGCAGCACACTGCCTCTCAAAAAATAGTGCCATGGCCATCCAGCACAGTCATCTACCCTGGTACCTAAGCTGGGACAGTGCCCTGCATTCCAGGGAAGTGGTGCCTGGGCCACCCAGAACAGTCACACTCCCAGGCCTGAGCTGCAGTGGTATATCACTCCTAGAGAATTAGTGCCTTACCTGAACTGAGCAGATGCACATCCTGGAGCTGACCTGACACAGTACCCCATGTTCCAAGGAAACGAAGCAGTGGCTGTGCTGAGACACAGTGCCATCCAAGAAAACCAAATCTAGTAATCTGCCTTTCTGAAGCTGGACTAGCCTCCTAGAGAATGAGTTGCTGAGACACTTCTTTCCCTAGGGAGTGGAGTCACTGTTGTGATGGTCCTTGGCCCCCAGAGCCCAAACAACAGCTGTGCTCCACCATTCTGGGGGTACTTGTTGCTATTGCACTTGGCCTCATAGAGTCTGGGGTACTGCCAAGCCTTACCACCCCAGGGCCTAGCATCATACCACATGGTGCCTCATCCCCTGGGACCCAAGTTGCTACTGAACCCTATTGGCTCAGGTTCTCAAATTGTAGCTTACCCTATTCCCCAGGCCCAAACCTTCAAAGCACCTCTCCCCCAGAATTAGGCCAGTGCTGTGTCCTTCCATCCAGTGACAGAATCACAGCTATAACCTAGCCCCCTGAACATGAGCTGCTAGGGGGTGTCCCAGAGTCATAGATTCTGGCTCTATGGGTAATCTATATCCAACACAGCCACAGAGAGAAAACTTGTACCCCAAGACCCATGTACCAGAAGTTTTGTGAGACTCTGAGCCTAGGATCCTGGCCCCACAGTTGTTCCAAACACCTGCAGCTGGAACCCAACACCACTGTGGCTGTTTGTAGGCCATGTCAGACTGACACCAAAAAGGATCATCTTGGCTATGTCTTTTCATTGTGTCCCCATGAAAAGAGAAAGATTCCCCAAACTCCTTGCTACTAAGGGCATCAACAACCTATGCCACCATGGTCTCTGCAACAAACTTCTACAGCCTAGCCAACTGAGGTGGCTATAGTTATTGCTGATGTTGCACACAGCTAAAGAAGTTGAACGGAGTCTATACCACCGCACCTACCTGGATACAAAGTCACCACACCCTTCCCAACCAGCACACTAAGACTCAACTGCAGGTGAAAGTCTTTCTGTATAAAAGTCACTCTAAAAAGTTTGGAAGAGGTGATTATTCTACCAGATGCATAGGCACTAATGCAAAAAGGCAAGAGACATGAAAAAAGAAATACGACACACTAAAGGAACATAACAACTCTCTAGTAACAGACCCCAAGGAAAAGGAAATCATGAATTTCCAGAAAATGAATTCAACATAGTGACTTTTTTGTTTGTTTGTTTTAAGATGGGGTCTCACTCTGTTGGTCAGGGTCAGGCTGGAGTGCAAAAATAATGATCTTAAGGAAACTTAACAAGACACAAGAAAATACAGATACAAAATTCAATGAAACCAAGAAAACAATTCACAATATGAATGAGCAATTCAACAAAGATAAATCATAAAAAAGAACTAAAGAAATTGTGTGGCTGAAAAATTTAATAAAATAAAAGACAAAACAGAGAGTTTCAATAACAGACTTGATTAAGCAAAAAAAAAAACCTCCGAACTTGATAACTCATTTGAAATTATCCAGTCAGAAACAAAAGAACAGAAATGAAAAACAGTGAAGAAAGTCTACAGGACTTAAGGGACAACATTAAGTGAACAAATATTCACATTATAGGAATACCAGCAGGAAAAGAAATACAAAAAGTGTAGAAAACATATTTAATGAAATAATAGCTGAGAATTTCCCAAGCCTTGGGAGAGGTATGGACACATAGATTCAGGAAGCTCAAAAGTTTCCAAATAGATTCAACCTGAAAATGTCCTCCCCAATGCACATCATAGTCAAAGACAAAGAGACAAAGAGAATTGTTTGTTTCTAAATTTTTTTAAATTATGCTTTAAGTTCTGGGATAAATGTACAGAACGTGCAGATTTGTTACATAGGTATATATGTGCCATGGTGGTTTGCTGCACCCATCAACCCATCGTCTACATTAGGTATTTCTCCTACTGCTATCCCTCCCCTGGTCCCCCACTCCCTGACAGGCCCCAGTGTGTGATGTTCCCCTCTCTGTGTACATGAGTTTTCATTGTTCAACTCCCACTGAGTGAGAACATGCAGTGTTTGCTTTTCTGTTCCTGTGTTAGTTTGCTGACAATTATCGTTTCTGGCTTCATCCATGTCCCTGCAAAGGAGATGAACTCATCCTTTTTTGTGGCTGTATGGTATTCCATGGTGTATATGTGCCACATTTTCTTTATCCAGTCTATCATTGATGAGCATTTGGGTTGGTTCCAAGTCTTTGCTATTGTGAACAGTACTGCAATAAACATACGTGTGCATGTGTCTTTATAGTAGAATGATTTATAATCCTTTGGGTATATACCCAGTAATGGAATTGTTAGGTCAAATGGTATTTCTGGCTCTAGATCCTTGAGGAATCGCCACACTGTCTTCTACAATAGTTGAACTAATTTACACTCCCACCAACGGTGTAAAAGTGTTCCTATTTCTACACATTCTCTCTAGCATCTGTTGTTTCCTTTTTAAGGATTGCCATTCTAACTGGCATGAGATGGTATCTCATTGTGGTTTTGATTTGCATTTCTCTAATGACCAGTGATGATGAGCTTTTTTTCATGTTTGTTGCCACATAAATGTCTTCTTTTGAGAAGTGTCTGTTCATGTCCTTCACCCACTTTTTGATGGGGTTGTTTTTTTCTTGTAAATTTGTTTACGTTCTTTGTAGATTCTGGATATTAGCCCTTTGTCAGATGGACAGATTGCAAAAATTTTCTCCCATTTTGTAGGTTGCCTGTTCACTCTGATGATAGTTTATTTTGCTGTGCAGAAGCTCTTTAGTTTAATTAGATCCCATTGAGACAAACAGAATTCTAAGAACAGCAAGAGAAAAGTGAAAAGTCACACATAAGGGACTCCCCATGGGACTTGCAGCGGATTTCTCAGCAGAAACCTTACAGGCTAGAAGAGAATTGGGATGATATATTCAAAGTACTGAAAGAAAAAAAAATTGCCAATCAAGAACATTATACCCAGCAAAGCTATCTTTCAGAAAGGAGAAACAAAGTCCTTGCCAGACAAGGGAAAACTGAGGAAGTGTATCACCTCTAGACTAGCCTTCCAAGAAATGCTCAAGGGATTCCTATATTTGTAAGCAAAAAGACAATACTCACCATTATGAAAACATTCAAAAGTATAAAACTCCCTGGTAGAGCAGATACACAAAAGAGAAAGAGAAAAGAATCAAACCTTATCACTACAGAAAACTACTAAACCACAATCATAAATAATAGGAGAGGATGAAAGAAAGAATATACAAAGCAACCAGAAAACAATTTTTTAATTAAATGAGTAAATCTTCATCTATCAATAATAACCTTCAATGTAAACCAATTAAATTATCCACTTAAAAGATATAGACTGACTAAATGGATTAAAAAACATGACCCAACAATATGGTGCCTACCAGAAACTCACTTCACCTGTAAAAATACATATAGATTGAAAGTTAAGGGATGGAAAAAGATATTCCACACAAATAGAAATCAAAAACTAGCAGAAGTAGCTATTCCTATATCAGATAAAATAGACAAAGTCAAAAATTGTTTAAAGAGACAAAGAAAGTCATCATATAATGATAAAAGGATCAAATCAGCAAGAGGATATAACTGTAAATCTATATGCACTCAACATTTGAGCATCCAGATATAAAAACCAAATATTATTAGATCTACTAGGGAAGAGAGACTCTACTACAGTATTAGTTGAGGACATCAATACCCCGTTCTCAGCATTGGACAGATCATCTAGACAGAAAGTCAACAAAGAAACTTCGGATTTAAACTTCACTTTAGACCAAATGAACCTAATAGACACTTATGGAACATTTCATTCAACATCTGCAGAATATACTTTTTTAAAAAAACCGGCACGTGATACATTCTCAAGGATAGACTACATGTTAGGCTACAAAACAAGTCTTAACAAATTTTAAACAACTGAAAGCATATCAAGTATCTTTTCTGACCACAATGGAATAAAACTAGAAATCAATCACAATTGGAACTTTCAAAACTTTATAAACACATGGAAATTAAACATGCTCCTGAACAACCAAATGGGTCAACGAAGAAACTAAGAAGGGAATTTAAAACTGTCTTGAAACAAATGAAAATAGAAACACAATATACCAAAACCTATAGGATATAGCAAAGGCAGTATTAAGAGGAAAGTTTACAGCAGTAAATGCCTAAGTCAAAAAAATAGAAAGATTTCAAATAAAACACCTAATTATATATCTCAAAGAACTAGAAAAGCAAGAATAAACCAAACCCCAAATTAGTAGAAAGAGAGAATTTAAAAAGAGCAGAAGCAAATGAAATTGAGGCTTAAAAAATACAAAAGACCAACAAAACAAAAAGTTCATTTTTTAAAAAAAACACTGGTAAACCATTAGCTAGATTAACCAAGGAAAAAGAGAAAGAACACAAATAAAATCAGAACCGAAAAAGAGGCATTACAACTGGTATCATGAAATACAAAAAATTATTAGAGACTATTATGAACACTTATATACCAACAATCTAATGGAAATAGATAAATTATTGAACATGTACAAGATAGAACCAAGAAGGAACAGAAAACCTGAACAGACCAATTATGAGTAATCAGTATTACTAAATCAGTAATAACAAGTTTCCTCTCAAAGAAAATTCCAGGACTGGATAGCCTTACTGCTGAATTCTGCCCGAAGTATAAAGAAGAACTAAAACCAATTTTTCTCAAACTATTTCAGAAAATTAAAGGGTAATAAATTATTCCTAGCACATTCTATAAGCCCAGTATTTCTCTGATACCCAACCAGACAAGGACACAACAAAAAAATGAAAACTACAGGCCAATATCCCTGATGAAAATCGATGCAAAAATTCTCAACAGGATTCTAGCAAACCATATACAACACATCATGTCTCCATGATCACAAGTGATTCATCCCAAGGATACAAGAATTGTTCAACATATGCAGATCAATAAATATGATACATCACATCAACAAAATAAAAAACAAAAATGATATGGCCATTTCAATAGATGCAGAAAAAAACAAAATCATAAAATTTAACATCCCTTCATAAAAATTCTTCAACAAATTAGGCATAAAAGGAACATACCTAAACATAATAAAGGTCATCTATGGGGAAAACCTGAACACCTTTCCCCTAAGAATGGGAACAAACGAAGATACCTGTTTTCAACGCTATTATTGAAGATAGTACTGGGAGGCCTAGCCAGAACAATTAGGCAGGAGAAAGATATAGAAGGCATTCACATTGGAAAAGAGGAAGTCAAATTGTCCATTGCCACTAATGACATGATCTTATTTATAGAAAAACCTAAAGACTCCACACATACACACACACAAAAAAAGTTTAGAACTGATAAATTCAGTTGCAGGATACAAAAATCAACATGCAAAAATCAGGATCTTCTATACACCAATAATGAACTAGCAGAAAAAGAAATCAAGAAAACAATCCCATTTACAAGAGCTACAAAAATTAAAATGTCTAGGAATAAATTTGAGCAAGGAGGTGAATGCCTTCTACAATAAAAACTACAGAATACTGACAAAATAAATTTAAAGGGACACAAAAAATGGACAGACATTTCATGTTCATTAATTGGAAGAATTAATATGACCATACAACCAAAAGCAATCTACAGATTCAGTGCAATCCTTAAGAAAATGCCAGTAACATTATTCACCAAAATAGAAAAAAAAATCCAAAAATTCATACGGAGTTACAAAGACCTCAAATAGCTAAAGCAATACTGAGCAAAAATGACGAAGCAGAGGCATCAAACTACCTGTCTTCAAAATATACTACAAATCTATAGTAAGCAAAACAACGTGCTACTGGCATAAAAACATATATATAGATCAAAGGAACTCAGGAATAAGTTCATGTATTAACAGCCAATTCATTTTCAACAAAGGCACCAAGAACATTCATCGGAGAAAGGACAGTCTCTTCAATAAATCATGCTGGGGAAACTAGATATTGATAGGCAGAAAAATGAAACTAGATTCCTCTGTCTCTCATCATATACAAAAATCAGCACAAAATGGATTACAGACTTAAATGTAAGGCCCATAACTATGAAAATATTCTAAGAAAACAGGGGAAATATTTCAAGACATTGGTCTGGCCAAAAATCGTATGGAGAAGACCTCACAAACATAGGCAACAAAAGCAAAAATAGACAAATGGGGTATCAAACTAAAAACCTCCACCCAGCAAAGAAAACAGTCAACAAAGTGAAGAGGCAACCTGTAGAATGGGAGAAAACATTTGCAAATTATTTATCTAACAAGGGATTAATATCCAGAAAATATAAGGAACTTAATAGCAAAGTAGAAGTAATCTTAATAAAAAAAGAACAAAAGAGCTGAATAAACATTTCTCAAAAGAAGATGTACAAATGGCCATAGCTATATGAAACAATGCTCAATGTTACTAATTCTCACGGAAATGCAAATCCAAACCACAATGAGATACTATCTCACCCCAGTTAGGGTGGTTAAAAAATAACAAATGCTGGTGAGGATGAGGAGAAATGAGAACTCTTAAATACACTGTTGGTGGGAATGTAAATCAGTACAGCCATTATGGAAGAGTACAGCGGTTTCTGAAAAAACTAAAAATAGAACTACTATATGATTCAGCAATCCCACTACTGGGTATTTATCCAAAGAAAGGGAAATTAGTATGTCAAAGAGGTATCTGCATTCCCATGTTAATTGCAGCAGTATTCACAATAGCCAAGATTTGGAATCCACCTAAGTGTCCGTCAACAGATGAATGGGTAAAGAAAATGTAGTATATATACACAACGGAATACTACTTAGTGATTTTTCAGAAAGGAATAATATTCCATTATTCTTGGCAACATGGATAACCCTGGAAGGCTTTATGTTAAGCAAAATAAGTCAGGCACAGAAAGATAAATACCGCATGTGCTCACTCTTATGTGGAAGCCAAAAGAGTTGATCTCATACAAGTAAGAGGTAGAGGAATGGTTACCAGAGGCGAAGAGCAGGGAAGGAGTCGAGTTGCTTTTTGTAATGGAAACGACAGTACATACAGATAGGAGGAATAAGATCTAGTGTTTTTATTGCACTATAGGGTGACTACTATAAAACAACAACTTATATATTTTCAAATAGCTAGAAGGACAGATTTTAAATCTTCTCAACACAAATAAATGATAAACGTTTGAGGGGATGGATATGATAAGTATCCTGGGTCATTCATTACACATTGTACACATGAACAGAAATATCACACTGTACCCCATAAATGTGTATAATTATTACATGTCAATTAAAAATAGTAACTGACTAATAAAAAGAAAAAATGGTTACAATGATAAATTTGTGTTATATATTTACCATAATTCTTAAAATGCAAAAAATAATAATTCAGAAAGCCAAAGTGCTACATAAGAACCCTGCACTTTTTTCTTTATACTTGGGTCTAAAAACAGTCCTATACTGGCCAGGTATCGTGGCTCACACCTGTAATCTCGGCACTTGGGGAGGCAGAAGCAGGCAGATCACTTGAGGTCAGGAGTTCAAGATCAACCGGGCCAACATGATGAAACCCCATCCATACTAAAAATACAAAAATCAGTGAGGCACGGTGGCTTGTGCCTGTAATCTTAGCTACTTGGGAGGCTGAGGCAGGAGAATCACTTGCATCTGTGAGGTGGAGGTTACAGAGAGCTGAGATCGCGCCACTGCACTCCAGCCTGGGCAACAGAGTGAGACTCCATCTTAAAATAAATAAATACATAAATAATAAAAACAATCCTATTGGACAGTAGATATTAATAATTTTTTATTTTTTATTTTTTCTTTTTTGTTTTGTTGTTGAGACAGGGTCTCATTCCGTCACCCAGGCTGAGATATGCAGTGCTGCAATCGTGACTCACTGCAGCCTCGACTTCCCAGGCCCAGGTGATTCTCCCACCTCAGCCTCCCAAGTAGCTGAGACTAGAGGCACAAGCCACCATGCCTGGCTAATTTTTTCTATTTTTTTTTTTGTAGAGGTGGGGTTTTGCCACATTGACCAGGCTGGTCTCGAACTTCTGGGCTCAAGTGATCCACCTGCCTCCGCCTACCAAAGTGCTAGGATTACAGATGCAAGCCACTGCACCAGGTCAGAAACAATAACCTTTTTATTTTTGTTGAGAGAAAAAGCCCAGAAAGAGTGGTTGACCTGCCTGAGGCCACGCAAAAATAAAACCTAGGTAGTCTACCTCAGCATCTGCTTTCATAAATGCTAAACTAAATAGCAGTTTTTCAACAAGGAGAGATGAATTCAGTAAGAAAATGCTCCTTGTCAATTCAGGACACCACTGCTGTCCTACAGATAGGAAGACACTCTGCCTCTCTCTGACCCTGTGAATATAGCTAAAGTCTCGAAACATATGCAAGAATGTCCCATGAGAGATAATGAGCAGTGGCTGTGTGTTCGATCTGAGAAACGGATGAACAATGATAAGCTTACATTTCATCTGAGAAATGTGGGGTGAATGCAAAAGCTCAGAATGAAGGTTTTCTGGAACGTTGTTGATATCATCCTGCACAAGTGCAAAAGGATGAATAGAAAAAAAATCATCAAGATCTCCTTTGACTCCATGATTCTTTTGTTAACTAAGATTAGTCACATTCTCAGGAACCTAAACTGAGGTTGGCAGGAGCCCCTGGGGTTACCAATTCACCAGATAACAGGAAAGAAGAGATGAAACTGTGGTCGTGGAAAACTACCGCAGTGTGCACGTGGAATACACAGGAGTGGAGCCAGGACTGAGACAAGACTGAAGTAGAGGCAAGTATCATTACCTCATTTGAATTTTAGGCTTTAGATATTTTTATGGTTTCCAAATTTTCTACAATGAACAAATTTTAGGAAAATTTTAGGAAAATTCCACTTTATTCAGGAAAAAAAGTACAACTTCTCTTTTCAAATCTGTAGCAATTATCTCTTAATCAATTTAGTGCAAAGATGCACAGTTCCTGTTAAAGGTAAGGAAAACTCACAGACTATTGTATATTTTTTCCATATTAAAGAAAAATAAAACTAAATCCCCAATTCGCACCATGCATTAAAATAAATTTCAGATGCATTAAAGAATAAATGTTTAGGCCAGGCACGGTGGCTCACACCTATAATCTCAGGACTTTTGGAGGCTGAGGTGGGCAGATCACTTGAGGTCAGGAGTTTGAGACCAGCCTGGCCAACATGGTGAAGCTCTGTCTCTACAAAAAATACAAAAATTAGCCTGGCATGGTGGCACGTGCCTATAAGTCCAGCTACTCGGGAAGCTGAGGTATGAGAATTGCTTGAGCCCAGGAGGTGGAGGTTGCGGTGAGCCGAGATGAGCCATTGCACTCTACCCTGGGCGACATAGCGAGACTCCTTCTCAAAAAACAGAGAAGAACACTAAGCTAAAGATAGAATATTTTATCTATCTTTCTAGATGAGAAAGCCTTTCTTAACATGACACCAATGCCAAAACTCATACAGAGTTAGCAATTTACTGGCAGTTCCACATCCATAAAATAAAACCACCAAAATAAACAAAGGTTCTGGAAAAATATTAATAAAAATGTATAAATGTTACAGATAATAGAATGACTTTATTAATAAAAAAGGCTTAAAACCCAATAAAAAATCAAGTATCTTATTTTTTAAAGGCAAAGAACATGAACAAAACAACTACAGAATACAAAAGACTAAGAAAGCTATGAAGATTTATTTCAATATCATTGATAGTTTTTAAAAATTGAAAACAAAAATGTGTTATTTTTCTCACCTTATATTGGCAAAAGTTAAAACCCTTCATTTTCCCCACCCTACTAACCACTCCCACCAAAGCGCCCATGGAAGTGGTGACTCTGCTACTCCTGCATTTGTGAAAGTATAGGAACCACTGCCCATAGCCATAGTGCTGGCTGGGCATGCAGCTGTCCCCTATTTTTTATGGCAAAGGTGAGCAGATGGTGCCCTTACCGGGTAGTTTAATAAAGCAGCAACCTGCAAAAACAACTGGAGTCCTCATAAGATGCTGGTAGGAGTGTTCATTAGTACAAGCACTTTAGAAAACTGACAGGTGCGGTGGCTCACACCTGTAATCCCAAGCACTTTGGGAGGCTGAGGTGGGCGGAACACCTGAGCTCAGGAGTTTGAGACCAGCTTGGGCAATATGGTGAAACCACGTCTCTACAAAAATTACAAAAATTAGCTGGGCATGGTGGTGCGTGCCTGTAGTCACATCTACTTGGGAGGCTGAGGTGGGAGGCTGGCTCGAGCTCCAGAGGCAGAGATTGAAGTCAGCCATGATCGAGCCACTGCACTACAGCCTGGGTGACAGAGCCAGATCCCTGTCTCAAAACAAACAAACAAACAAAAAGCTGTTTGACAATGTCTGCTAAAGCTAAACTTATTCATACCCTATGACTCAGCATTTCCAGTCCTTGTTATAGCTACAACAGAAATGGGTACTTAATATGTACCCAAAAAGGAATGTACAAGAATATTTACAACTTCAACAGCTCTTCATGGTAAAATCACTCAGAAGACCAGGAATAGAAGTGGACTTTCTTCAGCAAGCTAAAGCTGATTAGAAACAAAAACAACAACAAACATGAACTTCGTCAACCTGATAAAGGACGTCTACAAAATACCCACAGCTAATATCATTCTTTATGGTGAAGGACAAATGCTGTTTTCCTAAGATCAGGAACAAGACAG
The DNA here is from genome assembly GCF_000951035.1 of Colobus angolensis palliatus. Classification (NCBI taxonomy): domain Eukaryota; kingdom Metazoa; phylum Chordata; class Mammalia; order Primates; family Cercopithecidae; genus Colobus; species Colobus angolensis. The sequence goes on from NW_012118265.1 coordinate 3,972,202, forward strand.
AGATGTCCACTCTCAACACTTCTATTCAACACTACACAGAGACTTCTAGCCAGAGCAGTGAGACAAGAAGTAAAAGGAAGTAAAAGGCATACAGATTGGAAAGAAGTAAACCTGTCTCTATTTGTAGACAATACGATTCTGTAGGTAGAAAATGCTACAGATTCCACTAAAAAACTACTAGAACTAATTAAAATTTTCAGTAAAGTAGCAGGACACAAAATCAATATACAAAATCAATTGTATTTCTACAGAGTAGCACTGAGCCAACAGAAAATGAAATTGAGAAAACAATTCCATTTACAAGTACATCAAAAAGAATAAAACACTTGGGAGTAAATTTAACAAAAATATACACTCAACACAAACACTGTTGAAAGAAATTAAAGAAGACTTAGTTAAATGGAAAGTATCCTATTTTCATAGATTGGAAGGTTTAATATTTAATTTAAAATAGCAATGTTTCCACAAACTAATCTATGGATTCAATGCAATCACTGTCAAAATACAAGATGGCTTCTTTGTAGAAACTGAAAACTTCATATGGAATTGCAAGGGACCCAGAATAGCCAAAACAATCTTGATAAAAAGTAAAGTTCGGCCAGCGGTTTGGGAGGCTGAGGCAGACAGATCATTTGAGTTCAGGAGTTCAAGACCAGCATAGCTAACATGGTGAAACCCCATCTCTCCTAAAAATACAAAAATTAGCCGTGCGTGGTGGCATGCACTATAATCCCAGCTACTCAGGAAGCTGAGGCAGGAGAATTACTGAACCCAGGAGACGGAGGTTGCAATGAGCCAAGATTGTGCCACTGCACTCCAGGCTGGGTGACAGAGCGAGCCACTGTCTCAAAAAAAAAAAAAAAAAAAAAAAAAGTTGGACAACTCAAACTTCCTAATTTCAAAACTTACAACAAGGCAACAAAGCTACAGAAATCATGATAGTGGTGCTGGCATAAAGCTAGACAGACAGATCAATGGAATTGAAGTCAGAATCCAGAAATAAACTCTCTCAACTGATTTTGACAGGATGCCAAGACAATTCAATGGGAAAAGAATAGTCTTCAACAAATGATGATGAGACAACTGGATAGCCACATGAAGAAGAATGAAATTTTACCCCTACCTTACAATATATACAAAAATTAACTCAAAAATGGAACAAAGACCTAAATGTAAGAACTAAAACTATACAACTCTTAGAAAAAAAGGCATAAATCTTGTGACTTTGGGTTTGTTAGATACGATGCTGAAAGTACAAACAACAAAAGAAAAATTAGAGAAGGTAAACATTATCAAAATTTTAAAATTTGGGGCATCAAACACTATCGAAAAAGTGAAAAGATAAGTTAGCCAGGGGTGGTGGTACACACCTGTAGTTCCAGCTACTTGGGAGGCTAAGGTAGGAGGGATCACTTGAGCCCAGGAGTTTGAGGTTGCAGTGAGCTATGATTGTGCCACTGCACTACAGCCTGGGCAACAGTGCAAGACCCTGTCTCTAACTTAATTAATTTAAGTTAAAATAAAATAAAGTGAAGAGAAAATCCACAGAATGAGAGAAAAACTTGACAAATTGTATATTTGATAAGGGACTTATATCTAGAATATATAAGAAACTATAACAATTCAATAATAAAAAGGCAAACAACCCATTTTTAAAAAATAGGCAAATGATCTAAAGAGACATTCTCCAAAGAAAATATGCAAATAACCAATGAGCACACAAAAAGATTCTCAACAGCATTAGCCATCAGGAAAATGTACATGAAAACCACAGTAAGATACCACTCACGTCTAGTAGGCTGGCTAAAATAGAAAAGACAGATAACAAGCTTTGGTGAAGATGTGGGAAAATTGGAATCCTCATACACTGCTCGTGGAAATGTAAAACGGTGCAGTTGCTTTGGAAAATGGTTTGACAACTCCTGAACCAGTTAAATATAGAGTTACCATATGATCTAGCAATTTCACTCTTACATATATACCCAAGAGAAATGAAAACGTATTTCCACTCTCCACACAAAAACTTGTATACAAATGTCCATTGCGGCCGGGCGCAGTGGCTCACGCCTGTAATCCCAGCACTTTGGGAGGCTAAGGCAGGTGGATCACGAGGTCAGGAGATTGAGACCATCCTGGCTAACATGGTGAAACCCCCTCTCTACTAAAACTACAAAAAATTAGCCGGGCCTGGTGGCCCGCGTCTGTAGTGCCAGTTACTGAGGCAGGAGAATGGCGTGAACCTGGGAGGCGGAGCTTGCAGTGAGCCGAGATTAAGCCACTGCAATCCATCCAGCCTGGGTGACAGAGTAAGAAAATCCGTCTCAAAAAAAAAAAAAAAAAAAAAAAAAGGCCAGGCGCGGGTGGCTCAAGCCTGTAATCCCAGCACTTTGGGAGGCCGAGATGGGCGGATCACGAGGCCAGGAGATCGAGACCATCCTGGCTAACACGGTGAAATCCCGTCTCTACTTAAAAAAAAAAAAAATACAAAAAAAAAAAAAACTAGCCGGGCAAGGTGGCGGGCGCCTGTAGTCCCAGCTACTCAGGAGGCTGAGGCAGGAGAATGGCGTAAACCCGGGAGGCGGAGCTTGCAGTGAGCTGAGATGCGGCCACTGCACTCCAGCCTGGGTGACAGTGCAAGACTCCGTCTCAAAAAAAAAAAGTCCATTGCAGCATTATTCATAATTGCCAAAAGGTGGAAACAACCCAAATGTCCATCAGCTGATGAATGGATAAATACAATGTGGTATACTCAATATTTTTCAGCAATAAAAGGAAATGAGCTACTAATGTATGCTACAACATGAATGAACCTTGAAAACACGCCAAGAAGCCAGTCACAAGGACAAAATATCGCGATTCCATTTATATGAAAATTTCAGAATAGGCAGATCTGTACAAAGTGGATTAATAGTTTCCTAGGGCTGGGGAAATGGGTGATCAGGGTGGGGGTGGAAAAGAACAAACTCTTGCTACATGCAACAGTATAGATGAATTTAACAGACATAGTGTTGAGTGAAAGAATCCTGACACAAAATAGTATGTACTGTATGATTCCATTTATACAAAGTTCAAGAACAGGTAAAATCATTCAATGGCAATAGAGTCAGCAGCTATTACCTCTGGGGGTAGGAATAAAGCAGCCTTTTGAGGTATTGGGAATGGTCTACTATCTTGATCTGGAAGGTGGGTACAAGAGTGAGTGTGAGTATGTATGTTTGTGAACACATACATGTTAAAGAATTCATTTAGTTGTATACTGAATATTTCTTCACTTTACTATGTAAGTTCAAGCACAGTAACAAAAATTGTGTAGATAAAATAAAAAGCGCTATCCCATCAATCTAGTTAGCTTGGAAACTTCCCTATAACTGAAGCAAACTGGATCAAATGCTTCTCTCCTCTTCTCCAGGGCCACATAGTCTGCATATTTTTAACTTTTCCTCTTAATGGCTGCCTTCGATTGTCACTAACTGATTTCAGAGAAACCTGGAGGCAGAGAAACCTTGTGGCTTCAGGGATTGCCGGAATTTGGACCTTTAGGTCTCAGAACCCCTCTAAGAAAGGTTTTCCTTTATGGCTGAGGCCTCTTTCTCTTTCCAATTGAAGGCTTATCAGGAAGGAGGGTTCCCAGGAAGTAAGCTGGGCAGGCTACGTTATCTGAAGTCTCAAAGAGTCATATAGTTAACACTCCTTTGTATTGCCTGCGTTTTCCTCTCATTATTCAGTAACCACACCCTTTTTATCACACCTGTGATGTTATCTGCACATATACTCACTGGGAAACAATGTGAAGTTAAGCCTAGATCTGTGACTAACACCGTAAAAGCAAAACAAATGCTCTACCTCATGGGAGTGCTGCTAAAAAGACCCAAAGACATATTTTAAAATATTTACATTAAGAGAAATACCATAACCAGATAACACAGATATGAAAGAGGTCACACAAATGACCGAGACATAGTTTTAATTATATCATGGAAATCTCCAAAAATTATGGTCATCTATAAAGTAAGTGAAAGCACTGGAACAGCTTCCTCCAAATGAGCCTTGTAAATGCATCTATTAATAACACACTCTAAATGTTCCACTCTTAAATCTGAAAATAAACCAAGCCAATATTAAGTGAAAAGTAACCTCTGGTGAAACTGACACACCACTTTAGGTAGCTGCAGCCATGCAAACGTTTGATATCAAATTATCTGAAAAGCATAGCATTCACCGGTTGTGGAAGCACCGTCTCGGGACTTGCAGCATCGGCTTCACTTGAGAACCTGTTAGAGGTGCACATTCTCAGGCCCCAACCCAGGCCCACTGAATCAGAAACTCTGGGGATGGGCTCCCCAGCACTCCAGGTGTTTTTTTGTTTGTTTGTTTTGTTTTTTGAGACGGAGTCTCACTCTGTTGCCCAGGCTGGATCTCGGCTCACTGCAACCTCCGCCTCCCGGGTTCACGCCATTCTCCTGCCTCAGCCTCTGGAGCAGCTGGGACTACAGGCGTCTGCTACCACGCTGGGGTAAAGTTTTGTATTTTTAGTAGAGATGGGGTTTCACCGTGTTAGCCAGGATGGTCTTGATCTCCTGACCTCGTGATCCACCCCCCTCGGCCTCCTAAAGTGCACTCCAGCTTTTAATTACCCCTCGGGTGATTGTGGTGCACGCTCAAATTTGAGAACCTCAGCTGCACCCAATTACTTTAGGTGGGCAAGGACTTTCTAGAAGATCAAACATATCAAACACCTGGCTTCAGTTCACAAGCGCGGGACAAAAGCTCTCGGTCGTCCTCGTTCTCCTCTGGGTTTGCTGTATGAATCTCAGGTCACAAACTCGGACTTATTATTACCTTAATTCAGACCCTCCCTCCTGGTGTCATCTAGGTCAGGTGTCGTCTCTCCTCCTCCGCTGTTGCAGCACAGATAGAACTGGAATGGGTCTTGCAGTCTGTCACGACCTCCACTGACTTCTTCAGGGTCGTCGCTCGCGGTGGTCCTAAGGGCGCTCTCATCCTCCACACCTCGCTGGGAGACCGGCGATCTCATCCAAACGGTCGCCCCAAACCCCGCCGCGCCACCCCCAGCCCCAGAAGACCCGCAGCTCCGCTCTCCCACCCTCCACAACGCCGGGTTTCCTCGCTTCCCCGGCTTTTACAAGAGGTCGGGAGAACGTTTGAATTGTGGTTGCTTCTGCTTTTAATCCTGCAACATTCCTGAAAGCCCTACGGAACCAAAATTTGGAGAGAACACAAATTACCAAGTCCCAAAATCATCTTGCCACAGGATAGTAGGTGCTTCCTACCATTACCTAAGTAACCTGACATCATATGTTATTTAATACACTTCAGGGTTATACATAAGGGTAAAATGTGAAAGCTTGCAACAAATTACAGCAATAAGCAAACACATGTTTTTCCTCTTTAGTTTTGCTCTGTAAAATTATCAAATTATGGACACAGTAATCAAAATATAAACAATTTAGCCTAGGAAATTTAGCAAGACCCCATCTCTACAAAAAGTAAAACAATTAGCTGGGTGTTGTGGCTGGTCCCTGTAGTCCTAGCTACTCTGAAGGCTGAGGTGGGAAAATTGCTGGAGCCGGGGAGGTAGAGGTTGCAGTGAGCTGATCACACCACTGCGCTACAGCCTGGGCAACAGAGACCTTGTCTCAAAACAAGCAAGCAAACAAATATATTATACATTTTTTTAAAACACCCACATAACCCTATCAAAAAAATCACCAAGCTAATGTTTTCCATATTCCTTTCCCATTTTAGTATGTATATATCAGTACACATATTTTATGTCCTGCCCTTCTCACTTATTATTGATTTCCACGTTACCAAGTCACCTTGTTGCCACATAAGCTTTATGAAATTAATTTACAGGGTCTACATGACACTGATTATAATATGCACATATCCTTCAACCTATTAATTCCACTCCTCAGACTCTACTTACGTATTCAGAGCAAAATTACCAGTCTTTTCTCCCCTGTAAGTTTTTCATTTCTTCCCACATTTAGAGGAAACAGAATGCTTTCCACATTTTACTGTACTCCCGGCTCTCTTTTGCTCAGTTAACAGCAACTGTCTCAGTCAAGCGCCTCTCTGTGGAACACTGTTGTTGCTTCACAGACAAAGCCATAAAATCAGTGAAAAGCAGAGCCAGCTGCTTGCCCACTGCTAGAGGAAGAGGTCATCTCTCTTGCCTTTTATCCCACCTTAAAACATGTTATCCCTCTAACGCCTTTAGAGTTCCCTGGGCTGGGCACACAGAGGTGTCCACAAAGTGTTTTCAGAACTCTGATAATACAGGAGCAAAATCTGCTGAATCTTCCTTCCTAGAAACAAAAGTGATAAGGCCTAACCTTGAAATCTGGATGAAAATCCTGAATGTAACTTCATCTTTCAAGCTTCTGCAGTGGTTTCCAAAATGCATTTCACAGGGAACTGTTTGGCATAGGTCAATGGTGAATGGATTTTCTGTTCCCAGAACCTTAAAATATGTATACTTTGTGCATAGTCCATAAATCAACAATAACTCCATAGTGCCCATCACCAATTCTCCCATAAATAGATAAAGCACCAGATAGGTAACTCCCTGACAGTGGCTAGAATCAAATGTTCATTTAATGGCTCCTTAGAGTTTCTCAGAAGTTTCTGGAGAAAATGGGAATAATGATGTTAAAGTGTAGTCAGGTGTCAACAACAGGAACATCTGAGAAATACATCACAATTTCACAGTTATGGGAGCATCTTACACTGTACTAAACCTAGATAACATAGCCTACTACACGCTTAGGCTGCATGGTATAGCCTATTGCTTCTAGGCGATAAACCCATACAGCATGTTGCTGGCAATATGTGGTAGGCAATTGTAACACAATGTTAAGTATTTGTGTATCTAAATATATATAAACATAGAAAAGTAAGTGCATTGCATTATGACATTATGATGGCTTATGACAGCTAATGATGTCACTAGGAAATAGGAATTTTTCAATTTCATTATAATTTTATATGACCACTGACATATATGTGGTCAAATGTTGACCAAAACATTACTATACAGTACCTGACTATAATTCCTTTTCTTTCTTTATCCCCGGCTCCTACTCCAAAGTTTGGCTCTATCAACTGAGCAAAAGATACAGGAAAAAATACTGTTTTCTTTCACTATGAAGGTGAAAAAATATAAGAAAGTCTTCTCTGAAAAATTCCTATAAAATCCAGGGTTAGAACATTTGGAAATAGCAAAAAAGATTATTGGGTATCTCAAATGGAAAACTAAGCACTATTTAGAACCCACCTTTCAGGTTATCTGATTGTACCTTTCCATTGCTTTTGAATTATTTTACAACTCTGTAAATTGTCAATAAATGATAACAGTGCTAAATTAATGTTGTTTACAATGAAATTTTGTTAGAGATCCAATTTTCTGCTCCCTGTTGAAAAAGTCAGTTTCTCTATCCATTTGTAAATTTATTTTAGTATTGCTTTGCTCCACATAAATCTGTGCTTCTTTGACTTCTCCTCTGAACTCGTTGTTTAACATCTTACTATTTCTTCGTTTATAATGACTTAAATAAAATCTTTAACACATTCATTTTATATCTGTATAGAGTCATAATTTTACCTCTTTTTGAAAATCATCCTTGGCCAGGCACAGTGACTCATGCCTATAATTCCAGCACTTTGGAAGGCCAAGGCGGGAGGATCACTTGAGCCCAGGAGTTTGAGACCACCTGGACAACATAGTGAAACCCCATGTCTACAAAAAATAAAAATAAAAAATTAGCCAGATGTGATGGCACACAGTTGTAGTCCCAGCTACTTGAGAGGCTGAAGGGGGAGAATTGCTTGAGTCCAGGAGGTCAGGGCTGCAGTGAGCTGTGATTGTGCCACTGCATTCCTGCTTGAGTGACAGAGACCTGGTCTCAAAAAAAAAAAAAAAAAAAATAGCGAAAATCATCCTTTAACAAGGTCAAGCCTTCCAATTTCAGTAAGAGGACCAGGAAAATCGACCCTTACATTCAAAGAATTGCTAAATAAAATACAACAATAATCCTCTTGAATAACTAAACCCACAAGTTATAAAGGAGAATCTCCAAGTGCCAGAGTGAAGAAGGAATGGAAAACTGAGCACAGCAGAAAATCCTGTGGCTGTCCTAGAAGCTACAAAGGGACTAGAGATAAACTCTTGAATCTACAAAGGTTAGGGAGGTGAAGGTGAATAAATTGAGATCTTTGAGTAAAAAAGTGGAGCAGCATGAAATGTATCTACCAAGTCAGAAAGATGCTTAATTAGGAAGCTTATCTTTCTCTTTTCTGGACTTTGGAATCCAGAAAACAAAATTTATTTATTTGTTTGAATTTTAAAATCTTGGGCCTAATTACCTCACCCCAGATCTGGTGTAAAATTATTGTTATTATTATTATTTGAGACAGAGTCTTGTTCTGTTGCCCAGGCTGGAGTGCAGTGGCACAATCTCGGCTCACTGCAACCTCTGCCTCCCAGGTTCAAGTGATTCTCCTGCCTCAGCCCCCCGAGGAGCTGGGATTACAGGTGCCTGCCATCACGCCTGGCTAATTTTTATATTTTTAGTAGAGATAGGGTTTCTCCATGTTGGCCAGACTGGTCTCAAACTCCTGACCTCAGGTGATCCGCCCACCTAAACCTTCCAAAGTGCGGGATTACAGGCATGAGCCACCGCACCCAGTCTAGTGTAAAAATTTTAGAATCCAAGAACTTTAACCCCCAAACCTCGGCTGAAAAATTAACATAAAATAACGTGAGATTAACAATATCCTTGGGTCCCGTGGCTCTTTGCAAAGCCAATGCCCTTTCGTGAAAGAATATTTCTACAACTCAAGCCACTGATAATTTGCAAGGAAAACACAGCCCCCACTAAAGATGGCCTACTGTAAAAACTTGTGAAAGCACAGTGAATTATTCCACCAGAAGTGAGAGTCAGTAAACACAAGTACCAAAACTTGAGACAATAAAAAAAAGAATAATTATGTTTAAAATTATTAAAAATGTGTTTTTAAAAAATCAAAACCTCTGGTCTGAAGAAAGCCAAATTAAAAAAGGAAAAGAAAAACCAAGGAAAATAACACCTTATTTAAAAAACAAGCATGATCGCAGAAAAAATCTTAAAAGACATCAAATAGAAATTTTAGAAGTTGCCTGGGCATGATGGTTCACGCCTGTAATCCCAGTACTTTGGGAGGCCGAGGGGTCAGGAGTTTGAAACTAGCCTGGTCGACATGAGAAAACTCCGTCTCTACTAAAAATACAAAAATTAGCCAGGTGTGGAGGCAGGCACCTGTAATCCCAGCTACTCAGGAGGCTGAGGCAGGAGAATTGCTTGAACCTGAGAGGGGAGGTTGCAGTGTGCCAAGACAGTGCCATTGCACTCCAACCTGGGCAACAAAGCAAGATCCTGACTCAAAAAAAAAAACAAACAAAAAGAAAAGAAAGAAAAAGAAAAAAATGTAATTTTAGAAGTGAAAAGGAATTACTGGAACTTCAAAGCCACAAAGGATGAGCAAAACAATCCATTAGACCAAATTAAAGAGATTGTTATCAAGCTAGGAGGTAGATATGAGAAAATGATCCAAAATATTGCTGAGAGATAAAAAGAAAGGATTGTAACAAAGAGATTAGGAAACATAAAGACAACACGAGAAGGTTAAACATATTTTAATAGGAATTCTAGAGGGAAAGAGAGAGAAATTTGAAGAGATGAGCTAGGCACACAGTGGCTTGCATCTGTGGATCACTTGAGGCCAGGACTTCAAGACCAGCCCGGGCAACATGAGACTCTCGACTCTACAAAAAAAAAATTTAAAAATTAACCAGGAGTGGTGGCACAAGCCTGTAGTCCTAGCTACTTAAGAAGCTAAGGTGGGAGGATGGCCTGAGCCTGGGAGGTCAAGGCTACAGTAAGCCCTGATGGTGCCAATACACTCCAGCCAGAGCAACAGAGAGAGACTTTGTCTCTGAAAAATAAAATAAAACAAAGAAATCTGAAAAGATAAAGGGCAGAAAAGTTTCTAGCCTTGGTCAAAGACATATACCTCAGATTCAAAGATCACTATGTTCACGAAGTCAGAAAAGTAAAAAATAGAACTACTGTTCCACGTAACTTAGTGAAACTTCAAAACACCAAAATCAAAGATAAAGTACTTTTAAGACTTAAAGACCCTGAGAAAAAATATATATTACAAAGAAGGACAATAAACTGGCTAGGCACAGTGGCTCACACTTTGGGAGGCCCAGATGGGCAGATCACTTGAGGTCACGAGTTCGAGACCAGCCTGGCCAACATGGTGAAAACCCATCTCTACTAAAAACACAAAAATGAGCAGGGTGTGGTGGCACACGCCTGTAGTCCCAGCTACTCCGGAGGCTGAGGTGGGAGGATCACTGAGTCCAGGGGGGTTGAGGCTGCAGTGAACCGTGATTGTGACACTGCACTCCAGCCTGGGGACACAGAGCAAGAGTCTGTCTCAAAAAAAAAAAAAAAAAGACAATAAAACTGATAACTGACTTTATAACAGTAATAATAGAGAGGCCAGGAAATAATCTGATTGGTGACCATGGTGACTCAAGACCAGCCTGAGCAACATGACGAAATCCCATCTCTACAAAAACTACAAAAATTAGCCGAGTGTGGTGGCATGCACTTGTAGTCCCAGCTACTAGGAAGGCTGAGGTGGGAGGATCACTGAGTCCAGGGAGGTTGAGGCTGCAGTGAGCCATAATCATGCCACTGCACTCCAGCTTGGGCAGCAGAGTGAGACCCTGTCTATAAACACATACATAAATAAATAGAATAACATCTAATGGCTGAGGGAAAATTACTGTCAACCTAGAAGTGAATACCCAACTCATTCAAGAGAGAAGGCAAATCAAAACATTTTTCTACAAAGAGATTAAAGAACTTGTCCTTGATGGTTGCTGAAAGAACACTAAAGAATGTACTTCAGGAAAAAGAAAATGGAACCCAGATAGAATAAGATGCAAGAAGGAATGATAAGCAATGTAAAAACGAAAAAAGTGCATGCTTATAAAAAAATAATAATAATAGCTAATTTGGGCAAAAATACTAGATGACATTAATGTAAAATATGGAAGAGATAATTGAAATCAAAGTATTTTACAGGCTTTGTTCAAGAAGAAAGTAGAAATAAAGATTCATTTTAGACTTCATCAAATATACCTGATTATGTTTAAAGGGTGCTTTTGAGAGAATAGAGATAGAGCGTGTAACTATGAAAAACACAGAGGGGAGAATATAATAAGGAAATCTCAAATGGACGCTCTCCCATATGTGCCAGCATTCTCCCACACACAGTACCAGGCCTCCTGTAACTGCTGTGCCCCACACACCACGGAGGGAGATAGAGACCCAGCCCTCCATCCAGCTCTGCCCAGAACAAAGGTAAAAATAGGTATGGTGGTAAAAATGAGAATGAATCTGAAATGAGAATGAATCTGAAAAGGAGAATGGACCAGTAAGCCCAGTTAATGTACATGTTGGCAAATGGACAGTTAGAAACAACATTTGTTTGTTTGTTTGTTTGTTTGAGATGGAATTTCACTCTTGTCACCCAGGCTGGAGGGCAATGGCACAATCTCAAATCACTGCAACCTCTACCTCCCGGATTCAAGTGATTCTCCTGTCTCAGCCAGGCTAGTCTCGAACTCCTGACCTCAGGTGGTCCGCCTGCCTCAGCCTCCCACAGTGCTGGGATTACAGGCATGAGCCACTGTACCCGACTGAAACAACATATTTTGTTGGTCAAAAGAAATGGAAAGAAAAAGTTTGGATAAAGACTTTGGATATTATATGGCTGGGCTTGCAAGACTACTGGACAACAAAGTTACATACTTTCACATTACATTACTAATACAGCTGGACAGCTAAAGGTCCATGTTGAGCTTCCAGGACAAATCACTGTCAAAAGCAGATTACGTCTGTTCCAGGAGATGATGCCTCAATCCAGTCAATGACACAGGAAATGATGAAGATACTGGGGATATTTAAATTGAACTCAACATTTTACATTCCGGTTTTTCAGAGAATCACTGCACAATTTGGATGATAGCCACAATCCATGAAGAAGACTTAGAAGATCATCAGAATGAGTGAAGTTTGTTAAAGTAGACTGATCTTTGATGTTTGTTTTAAAATTGTGTGTTTCTTTCACAACTTATGATACTGATTTACCCTAAGACAAATGGTAAACCTACTTGTTCTTTTGTCATAAGGAATTTATTTGGATGAAAGACAATAACATCTGCTGTTTAAAGAAAAAAGGAGAAAATGTGTTGCTAGTTTTCCTGCTGTGACCACTTCACCTCCAGTAAATGGATGTTTTGAACAATTCTATGCCCTATAATTATCATAGACTATGTAAAAAACTGCAGTTTTAACTAGTTTGTGTACTGATTAAGGTCCTAGGGGAGGCAGAAATCTGCATTTGATATCATAATGCATGGGTCTGGTTTCATATTTTAGTAGCTTGTGGCTATTTTTCTTTTATACAAATGTTGATATTATACACATTCTTCTCATTATCTTATGTTACAGAGCAAGACTGTGTCTCAAGAAAAAACAAACAAACAAAATCTTATGTTGTCACCACAAAAAAAAATCAACAAAAAGGCATTTCTAAATACAGCTGTAAGAAGTTGGGTTTGAATTTGTAAGATTAGTAGTTGTGAAAATCGAACACTAGGGGGCACCCAATCATTATAAAAAATACTATCATTCACTTTAAAATTTAATGTGAATGAAAAATTTCACAAAGAAGAGATTTTTGTAATCCTTTGCTAAATATGGAGTTTAAAACTTTTTATTTGGAAATAATTTCAAAGTTATAAAATGCTGCAAAACCTTTTTTACAAGTACCAAAAACAGCCATATACCCTTTACCCAGATTTACCTATTCAACATTTTATATCATTCATTTCATTATTTTCTCTTTTTCTCTCTGGATATAATTATTTTCCTGAACTATTTGTGGGTAAGTTATATACATCATGAGTTTTTACCCCTAAATATTTTGGCATGTATTTCCCAATAATGGGGTTATTCAAAAGAGTCTATCTTTTGATAGTAAGCATTACATATATTATTTTTACAGTACAAAAGATTATGACAAAAATGTCATTTTCACCCCAAAAGCTACATGGTAAGCTACAGTTTTCTGTACTTTATGTAAACATAAATTATGATTTCTAAATGAAAAAACAATTTCATATTAATTTCTACAAATTAAGCCTTTCTCAAATTATCCCTAAAGTGGGAGAGAGGAAAGAAATACAACTTAATGAAAAGCTCCCCACCAGTTTCTGAAATAGAAGAGCCACAGGTAAGCATTATAGTAAACAAAATGTTGCTGGGCATGGTGGCTCACACCTGTAATCCCAGCACTTTAGGAGGCTGAGGTGGGTGGATCACTTGAGGTCAGGAGTTTGAGAACAGCCTGGCCAACATGGTGAAACCCTGTCTCTACAAAAATACAAAAATTAGCCTGGCATGATGGTGCATGCCTGTAATCCCAGCTACTTGGGGGGCTGAGGCACGAGAATCGCTTGAACTCAGCAGGGGGAGGTTGCAGTGAGCCGAGACTGCACCACTGCACTCCAGCCTGGGTGACAGAACAAGACTCTGTCTCAAAAGATAAAAAAAAAAAAAAAGAAAGAAAGAAAAAAGAATATGCCATGCTGGAAATCCCAAATCCCGATCAATTCAACAGAAGTAACTTAAAAGTAAGCAAAATAATAAAAACTAAAACATACAGTAGACAGAAAGGCAATAAATATGATAGTAAAAGTAAGTCCAAAACATTACTAATTTTAATATATGTAGATGAATTAAACAGTATTTTTAAACTACATAAAAACATAATTATAATCCACATATTTATACTAGATACTTAAAGCACAAGGACATAGAGATATTGAACATAAATGAGTAGAAAAAAACTGTGCAAACTGCATCCAAAAGAAAGGTAAATACATACATTTATTACACATATTATTTGAATATATAAATATATATTTGAATATGTATTGTTCAGTATGTTTGAATGTATACAGTTGCCCTAGGTATCCATAGATTGGTTTCAGGACCCTGGCAAATACAAAAATCTGTGGATGCTCAAGTCCCTTATATAAAATGGCACAAGATTTGAATATAACCTACTCGCATTCTCTCACATACTTTAAAACATCTTTAGACAACTTACGACATCTAAGACAATGCCTACATATCATTTCATTCCTGTAAATTCAACACAGTACTAGGCATGGCAAGCTCAAGTTTTGCCTTTTGAAACTTTATGGAATTTTGTTCTGAATATTTTCAGTCTTTGGAGGATTGAATTCACAGATACGCAGATATGGAGGGCTGACTATGTATTTGAGTATATATATATATGTGTGTATATATATACATATATAAATGTATATGTATATACATATAAAGATTATATGTAACCGTAATATCAAATATAATAGACTGTAAGTGAAAAAGCACTATTAGAGACTTGGATGGATGTTACATAATGAAAAAGAAATAATCTATCAGAGAGATATCTCTAAATTTGAATATACCTAACAGAACCTAAAAATATTTAAAGAAAAATTTACAGAAATATTGGAAGAAATTTACAAGTCCATAAACCTGTATCAAAAAGTTAAAAACTGGTAAGAATCTAGACGTAAACAACATAATTAACAACTTGAACAAAGGAACATAGAACTAGCACCAAAAACTAGAGAATACACTTTTAAAATTATTATTATTATTATTATTATTTTGAGATGGAGTCTCGCTGTGTCACCAGGCTGGAGTGCAGTGGTGCGATCTCAGCTCACTGCACTCTCTGCCTCCCAGGTTCAGGTGATTCTCCTGCCTCAGCCTCCCGAGTAGCTGGGGATTACAGGCGCGTGCCAACACACCCGGCTAATTTTTGTATTTTTAGTACAGACGGGGTTTCACCATGTTGGCCAGGCTGGTCTCGATCTCCTGATCTCGTGATCTGCCCGTCTA